>NC_057804.1:59497613-59815596 GCF_018294505.1 Triticum aestivum | reverse complement strand
ATATTTCTCTCACAAACATTTATCGACTAGCCTCTAGATAGGTTTATACACCCCACACTCGTGCTTCCACTCCCCTTCCCGACTACTGTCTCTCGCTCACACACACAAAACTCTCGCTTTCGCACCCCGACTCGTATTTCTCTCACAAACATTTATCGACTAGCCTCTAGACAGGTTTGTACACCCGCCCACTCATGCTTCCACTATCGCATACATGTCTCTCTCCCGCTCCTTGTATCTATGTAGATTTTTCTTCCCTGCTTGAGACACGCCCTCTCGATTGTGCACACACACACTGTCGCCTCATTTTAAGCTTATACCTATCACACACACATTCATTGTGTCTTTTTCACACATGCACTCCGTCCTTCTCCACTCTCCCTCTCTCTCACACACACATGGGCTTTTTGCAACAACTAGCAAGATGCCCATGCGTTGCACGGAACATCAAGATGCATTTGTATGAGTAGTTTATATTGTGGGGGAAAAGGATGAATGAGGGAAGGCCTTATTTGCAAATGTGGAGAGGGGTGTGGGTATCTTTTTGCAAAATTGCCATAGTTCCCTTCCTATCCGTTAGATATAGATCAGGCGGCCTATATTGCAGGATGGCAGGCACACGATCATCACCGACAATGCTTTTGTTAAGAGTTTGGATAAAAAAACAGAGTTGGTGATGATGGTAGGCCTGCCATCCTGCAATGTAGGTCGTCCGATTTATATATGATGGATAGGAAGGAAAATATGGCAATTTACCCACACTCATCACCACATTTGCAGATAAGGCCTTCCCTCGTTCATCCTTTTCTCCCACAAAATCTTGGTGTTCCATCCAACGCACGGGCATCTTGCTAGTAAGAGTAGAAATTAGACATATACCACTTCTCGAATCTTGAAACCAACAACATTCCTCCCTTATCTCATCAAAACTGCCAAAGGAATATATTTTGAGTGAAACATAACATATTTTTAGTGATATACGTATTTCAAAACAATACTTTTTTTTCTATCAAATCGGTGAATATGTATTAGTCTACTTTGATTGTGTGGCAACGCATTGGCACATTGCTAGTAGTTATTATAATTTTTTGGACACCAGACAAACGGTGGAGTACATATACGAAGAGAAGAGGCGCACGCACGTAGTCGACCTCTCGCTGTCTCGCACACATGAGTGTTATGTAAAGGCGACGTTAACAAATAAACCCTAAAACCCTAGGGGCACGATTGCTGCATTCGCGGGTACCGGGTACATGGTGGAGCACCTTTGTAGGAATAGTCTGCTCGCATGATAATTTGATCCAGAGGAGTTGATGGTCGGGACCACAGGTGAACGACTTGAGGCGGTGGCTCGCCAGTTGCCATAGATCGAGTAGCCGCATTTTAAAAAAAAAAATTAGCGGGTTAAGAGTTCCGATTTTCAATGGCGCGTTACAAGTACTAAGTAGTTTTTAGAACGATTGGTATGGAGCGAAAATGGAATTCATAGTACTACATACCTCCTTGGCGTATGGTTGTATGGGTTTATGTTGCGAGATGTTGAACCTGGTAGTTCTAGGGCAAATACTATGGTTTAGATTTGGATGCTGGTTTTAAGTAATGAAAACCGGAAGGCGAAACCCTTCTTTGATTAAAAAAACTACTACCTCCATTCTAATTTACTAGTCCCCATCGTATTTTGGGTCAAAGTTTGTCCATGAATTTTACTTCTAAAATGTGAATGGAAAACGAGATTTTGTTATACCCAAACAAGAAAGGACTGGAGGGAGTGATTGCTCTGGCACGGACGCGACCACTTATAGCGCAGGCATTGAACCGGTGCGTCGGCCAAGAGGGCCCTACTCGCTGCAAGCCCGGCTGAGCATGCCTCCTCGCCGCGCACAACCAGCTTAAGACTGCCCCGCCTGCCTTCTTTGAATCCACTCGTGTGCCGGCAACACGTCCTTCCGCGAGCCGGCAGGCATTTTAGAACACAAAAAATGACTAAAATATAATTAATTTACGCATGGTCTTGACTTGTTGTGCTCGCACTGGTAGCAGGAACTAGTAGAGGTTTTTCTTTATTTATAGCTCTCCTCACATTTTTTGGGCTTTGAAGTGAATCATGGTTGTGGATATTATGTATGAATGTGCAGATATCTATGAACATGAGTTTGATGTGGAAGTTGAACTTGGAATGTCGGGCTTGCGCGTGAACTATACCATGTCCAATGCTTCGTTTGTTATTGTTTCAAAAGTAATTGCTGTTATTACATGACCCAAAAAATAATATTTTGTGCCACATCAGTAGATGCACGGATTTCACAACATGCATGTTGACTGTATAAACATTTGAACCTAGATATTATGAAGGAAATTTGTATTGACAACAGTTTTAGATAGCAGGAGATGCCTAGCCTGCTCTCCCTCTGCTAGCTTATTTCTGGCTTCTTCCATCTCTTCTTTGGCTTGGGTGAAGAGAGCATCTGATTGCTCTTTTCACTTCTTCAGGAACTCAGCTACATTCTCAAGGGTTGCTGCATGCTTTCTCTCAGCCTTTACTAGAGCCACGAGGACACAAACAGCTGGCGACTCCACTTGGCTTGTGTGTAATAAAGCATCATCTGGGAATTTGCACCTTGTGTCTAATCCAGCATCATTAGGGAACTGGCACCTTGTGTGTAATCCAGCCTCATTTTGGAAACATGATCTCGATGTTGTCCATACTTCCCTCCTCATAGGAACTGCATCCTGACATGAAGTTACTTCTTTTTTAGATCAATACTCAGAGCAAACCAGATCCATTTAGTAGAAGCCAGATAAACAGAACTCGAAGAAGTGAATTCAAAAGGAAAAATATATAAAAACAGACTACAAGGTGAGAACACCCACTTCCTACATCAAGCTAAAAACAAAAGCATTAGGACGATTAAGACTCTTCTTATTACACATCGAAGAACACTAGGCTTAAGAGAAACAGAAACTACAACATATACACATCGAAGAACACGAGGCTAAATGAAAGTAATTGAAAGCTCATTTTACAGGTTCGGTGTAGCTCCTCTTTAACTTGCCACGCTCCTTGAAGATGTCCCCAATATCCCGTGTTTGGTCTTCATTGCTACTCTGCATGTTCGCACTCGTGGTTTTAAAATCTCAACATGACAAGAAAAATATACTACTAGTATACTCGCGCATCTTGTGGGCAACATTAAAGCACTCGTATGCCATCTTAGAGCATCTCCAACAGAATTGCAATGCGCGGTGCTTTAAAAAAGCGTTTATAGTGCTGAGATCGAGAAGTAGAGAGACTAGAGAGTATAGGATAGTTCTCAGCATTGATAGATAAAAAAATAGATATTTCAACTACTCCTCGTCGTCCGACTCCTCCTCGGCGATGTCCTCCTTCGATGTCTGACTGTAGGCATGAAGATACTGATCGTCGTCGGATTCCCAGGGCGATGCTGCTTGAGGGAGTCCTAGACTAGGGGGTGTCCGGATAGCCGAACTATCATCCTCGGCCGGACTCCAAGACTATGAAGATACAAGATTGAAGACTTCGTCCCGTGTCCGGATGGGACTTTCCTTGGCGTGGAAGGTAAGCTTGGCAATACGGATATGTAGATCTCCTACCATTGTAACCAACTCTGTGTAACCCTAGCCCTCTCCAGTGTCTATATAAACCGGATGGCTTTAGTCCATAGGACAAACAGCAATCATACCATAGGCTAGCTTCTAGGGTTTAGCCTCCTTGACCTCGTGGTAGATCTACTCTTGTAATACCCACATCATCAATATCAATCAAGCAGGACGTAGGGTTTTACCTCCATCAAGAGGGCCCGAACCTGGGTAAAACATCGTGTCCCTTGTCTCCTGTTACCATCCGCCTAGACACACAGTTCGACCCCCTACCCGAGATCCGCCGGTTTTGACACCGACATTGGTGCTTTCATTGAGAGTTCCTCTGTGTCGTCACCATCGGGAGGGATGCCTTTTCCTGTCTTTAAAGATGGCGTCGTCGTCAAGGGAGCTTTGGCCACCGGCCAAACTATCCAGCTAGGCGATTTTCTTATGACCGCCTGTTCGGCCGCCGCTCCGACAATGACCTCTCAGGTCATCAAAAGTGATCTTCACGTCAACTCGGAATTCGCCGAGAAGCTAGATCCGATGGAGCTCTCCTCCGTAAATGAGCTCTTGGATCGCATCGCCGCCCTGGGAGTCGCTACAGACTACGATCAGATTGGGCTTAAAACCAATCTGAGAGAAATTAACTCTCCCCAAGCTACCCACCACGTTGTTGTGGTAGAGGAACAATGCGACGACTCTTCTTCTATGATAAAGACCAGTTATGTCTGGATTCCCGATCCCTTCATGCCGGATTCCCGCAGAGGGAAGGACGTCAATCAAGTACTGAACCTAAAGTCAGGCATCGGACCAGATTTGTTGGATAACATCCAGTAATCCAAGCTTCCAAATCCGGAAACTTCTCGGCCTGTGAGCCTCAGATTGGGCGGGGTTCGGAATTTAATTCCGCCCGCCCACCCAAACATAAGCGATCTATCTCAAATACGGCAGGAGCCCGATGAAATAGTACATCATTACTGGGCCAGATTCCTCCTGGTCATGGACAGGATAAAGGACTGCTGTGAGCAAAGCGCAATCTCAATTTTCTGCAACAATTGCACGGACAAGGGAATCATGAACGCCATAAGTCGTCGTGAAGTTACACGGTTCGCCGACCTAGCGACCATAGTACAAAAATACTGTGCGATGGAGAGTGCCTGGAAAACCGAAACCAGGTTTTGGGACAATCCGGGCCTGAACACAACCCTAGTTCGAAATAAAAGTGTGCGTCATACTCAAGCACCTGGCTTAAAAACCAAAAAGCAAAAAAAACCCTAAAGGGCACGGAACCGTACTGGAGGGATGCCTCAACGGACCCTGTAAAATCCATAGTACAGAAGGCGCCACTCCAACACATAGCCTTCGAGCATGTTGGATACTACGGCAGGTGGCCAAAAGTGGCGAAGGCTTCCTAGCCCCAGGTAACCAGCCCAACAGTACCAGTACGGTCTTAACAGTCTTCGAGACTTTCGCATCAAATAACATGCGGAAACGAACAATCCGCAGCCTCGCCGAAGTCTACCAAATAGCAACAACAAATCCATGGAGCGACACGGCTATCACCTTCAATGCCAGCGATGAACCTAAATTCCGAACAGCCCGAGCACCAGCCGCATTGGTCCTCGGTCCGATAGTGGATCGCTTTCGTATTACCAAGGTACTCATGGATGGCGGCAGCGGATTAAACCTCATCTACGAGGAAACCCTCCAAAAAATGGAAATTGACGGGAGCCGCATGGAGTGAAGCAGCACAACCTTCAGAGGGATAATCCCTAGTTGAGAAGTACGCTGCACAGGAAAAATCACACTAGATGTAGTGTTCGGCTCGCCGGACAATTACAGGTCCGAGGAGGTCACGTTCCAAGTGGCCCCTTTCGGCAGCGGATATCACGCCTTGTTAGGGCGAGAGGCATTCACAATCTTCCAAGCTATACCCCATTACGGGTACATGAAGCTCAAAATGCCCGGGCCCAATGGAATAATCACTCTTGTCAGTGATCCAGATATAGCACTCCACGCTGAAAATAAGACAGCCGCACTGGCCCTAGAGGCATTATCGGAAGCCCTAGCGGCAGAGGAACTCACTATGCTGCGCTCCACGGTGGATAGGGACGATGTGATACTCGATAAGAGGTCTAAGTCCACCTCTTTTAAACCAGCAGACGAAATAGTCAAATTCCAGGTCCATCCAACGGACCCCACAAAGACGGCCTCCATTGGGGCACAATTAAATCCTGATGTAGAAGCCGCACTACAAGAATTCCTTCGGGAAAATTGGGACATTTTTACCTGGCACCCTTCAGATATGCCAGGAATCCCACGCAGGCTGGCAAAACACAGCCTAAATATCCTAAAAGGATTCAAGCCAGTCAAACAGGCTCTTCGGCGATTTTCCGAACCCAAAAGACAGGCAATGGGAGAGGAGCTAGCCAAACTCTTAGAAGCCGAATTCATCAGAGATATAAAACATCCAGACTGGCTAGCCAACCTAGTAATGGTACCAAAAAACGACAAATCCTGGCGCCTTTGTGTCAATTTTAAAGACCTTAACAAGGCCTGTCCAAAGAACCCTTTCCCTCTCCCTCGCATCGACCAAATCATTGATGCTACCGCAGTGCACGATTCATTGGGCTTCCTCGACGCATACTCCGGATACCATCAAATCAAGATGGCGGAAAAAGACCAGGCCGCAACGGCATTCATTACTCCGTACAGACCATTCTGCTTCAACACAATGCCCTTCGGACTCAAAAACGCCGGCGCAACATATCAGCGCATGATTCAGACATGTCTGGCCACCTAGATAGGCAAAACAGTGGAGGCATACATAGACGATGTGCTCGTTAAGACCAAACACGTCGAAACTCTAGTAGACGATTTGAGGCTTACATTCGACAACCTCCGAGCATACGAAATTAAGCTCAACCCGGAAAAATGTGTTTTCGGTGTACCAGCTGGAAAGCTCTTGGGCTTCATTGCATCCGGTAGAGGAATTGAAGCAAACCCAGCCAAGATCCGAGCTCTGTCACAATTGGATATCCCAAAAGACCTCAAATAAATACAAAAACTAACTGGATGCGTGGCGGCTCTAAGCCGCTTCATCTCCCGTTTGGGAGAAAAGGCACTGCCCCTCTATCGCCTCCTCCGGCGCACCGAACACTTTGAATGGACGGATGCTGCCACGGCCGGACTCGAAGAAATTAAGGCCATATTGGCGACAAATCCGGTACTGGCCGCGCCCAACATGGGTGAACCTATGTTATTATATATCGCGGCAACACATCAAGTTGTCAGCGCCGTACTCGTCGTCGAACGAGAAACAGAAGGGCACAAATTCCCTCTTCAAAAACCAGTGTACTACGTATCCACTGTTTTAACCCCATGCAAGTCCCGGTACCCACATTATCAAAAGATAGCGTATGCGGTGTTCATGGCATCCCGGAAGCTGCGACACTACTTTCAAGAGTGTTCCATAACGGTGGCCTCCAAAGTACCTCTCAACGATATTATAAACAATCGCGACGCGACGGGCAGGATTGCCAAATGGGCCATTGATCTCTTACCATTTGACGTAACCTACAAACCACGGCGAGCCATAAAGTCGCAAGTTTTGGCCGACTTCATCGCCGAATGGACCGAAGCCGAACTCCCTAAAGAGTACGGCGCATACTCCAATTGGATCATGCATTTCGACGGCTCCAAAATGTTGGTTGGCTTGGGGGCTGGCATCGTCTTGACGTCCCCAACCGGAGACACAGTCCAATACGTACTTTAAATAATGTACACAGACTCCAACAACGCAGCCGAATACGAGGCCCTTCTACATGGTCTCCGAATGGCAATCTCCATGGGTATTCAACACCTAGAGGTGCGCGGGGATTCAAACCTCGCAATATCCCAAGTAAATGGAGACTTTGATGCCAAGGATCCGAAAATGGCAGCCTACCGTAACGCCGTCATAAAAATGTCAGCTCGGTTCGAAGGACTCGAATTCCACCATGTAGCCTGGGATAATAACCAGGCAGCAGACGTGTTGGCACGCATCGGCGCAAAACGCGACGCAGTCCCTCCAAACATCTTCCTGGAGCGGCTCTTTAAGCCATCCATATTATGGGAAGAAGAGTCCGAAAATAACAACCCGGAACCAACTGCACCACCCAACACGGAACATTCTGACACAATCGGTGGCTCAGCCAATGAAATAACACCTTCAGCCCATGAAATAATGGCAGCAATTGCCCCGTGGACGGAACCATTCCTAGCCTACTTAATCAGGTAGGAATTCCCCGAAGACCAAAATGAGGCCCGCTGCATAGTTCGGCGATCTAAAGCCTACAAGGTCCATGAGGGAGAACTTTATAAGAAAAGCACAACCGGAGTCCTTCAAAGGTGTATCTCTGAAGAGGAAGGGCGAAATCTCCTGGCTGAAATTCACACCGGACTCGGCGGGCACCACGCCGCAGCCCGGGCCCTTGTAGGCAAGGCCTTCCGTACAGGATCTTATTGGCCGACAGCCCGGGCAGATGCTCAGGACTTAGTCCAACGATGCATCGGTTGCCAGCTCTTTGCTAATCAAAGCCACATGCCACCCACCGCCCTCAAAACTATACCCATCACCTGGCCATTCGCGGTCTGGGGGCTTGACATGGTTGTACCCCTTAAATGGGGAACCCACAAGAAAAAATACTTATTGGTCATGGTGGACAAATTCACCAAATGGATAGAGGCCAAGCCGGTTAAAACTGCAGAATCCGGACCTGTGATAGACTTCATATCTGGGGTAGTACACAGTTTCGGCATCCCCCACAGCATCATCACTGATAACGACACAAATTTCACGGCCAACGAGGATAAACTCTGGTGCAAAAACATGGGCATCAAGCTCGACTACGCTTCAGTCTATCACCCTCAAACTAACGGTCAAGTGGAACGGGCAAATGGTCTAATCATGAGCTGCATTAAACCCATATTAGTGTGGTCCCTCACGGAATCTAACACGCACTAGGTAGAGGAGCTAGACTCCGTACTCTGGGGGCTGTGGACCACGTGAAACGCACTACCGGATTCACACCATTTTTTATGGTATACGGCGCTGAGGCAGTTTTGCCCTGCGACATACTTCATGACTCACTCGCGTGCGCATGTACGAAGAAAGAGAAGCCGAGTTGGATCGGCAGGACAGTTTGGACACCTTAGAGGAGGAGCGCGATGTGGCAAAATCCCGTTCCGCATTCTATCAGCAGCAGGCTCGAAGATATCAAAGCAGAGAAGTACGGGCTAAAACTTACAATGTTGGCGAACTAGTTCTACGCCTGCCGGACAAGAAAAAGGACAAACTTAAGCCCAAATGGGAAGGTCCTTTCATCATCGACCAAGTCCTTACCGGCGGTGCATACCATCTACACAACGCATTTAACAACCGACTCGAGCCAAACCCACGGAACGCAGCCCGTCTCTGAAGATTCTACGCCTAGCGCCAGACTCAGAGTTCGTCTCCTTCCTCCGTCCACCTTTCATATTTTTTCGCTGTCTTTATTTTCCCTCCTTTTTCCTCCCTCTTTCAGTGCAAGCCTCTTGAGGGCTGATCTGCGCTTTGTTCGCACTCACTCGATGTGCTACTCGCACTCGTTATACCTGGGGGCTTCTTTAATAGAAGCTTATCTATACGGGCTTCATGCCCAACACATGTGTCATACTTCCGCATGTACCTTTTACTCACCATTATATGCATCGATATGACTTAAGTTTTGGCCAAGCTAGGTTGCCTGGCTCCTGTGCTTACCCCTACATTCCCGATTGTTCGGCTAGGAGGTAAAGGGAGCACCTCTGCGATTGTTACTACCGGATCAGCCGGATGTGTACCTCAGACTGGGTGAAGCCGAAAGCTAGCGTTCTTAAGGGAATATTCGGTCGGTGACCTGAAAGATGATTTATTACTTATTTATTTCCCTACCCCCAGATGCTTTTTCTGCTCTTTTCGCAGTCTGGACATGCACTTTAGGGCATGCCTCCCAGGGAAAGGAACCCCTAACGGAACTATTCTCCCTGGAAGATGTTTCTCACTAACCATGTAATATAACATAGCTAGTTGGGCACTTGTCTGATAAAGCACTTATGACCCCTACGCCTTGTCTCCATGCATGCCCCGGTTTTTGTATAACCGTCAGGGTATTCAGACACACTTCGGACTGTTGGGTCCTGAGTTTGAAGCGAAAAGGTCCGCAAAGACAAACGATCTACAATCCGGCTAGAAGGCATTTTACATGTCATTTTAAATTACATCGTCAAACTGACTGATTGTACTCCTCTTCAATCCCATCTAACAGGCTGTCTAATTTACAGTCCCGTTAGGAATATTTCGCGGCCAACTCTACTTGGCCGTACATCAGGCTCACAGGGATCTCCTTCCCATCGGGCCCCACAGGTCCGACCTCGGCCATGTGGTTTGGATCAACCCTCATGTACCGTGTCTTCACCATGGCCCAGGCCTCCCTGGCGCCTTGACGGGAGGCCGATATCTTCCACAGACGGAAACGCTGCCGTACTCCCTGAAGCTTCTCAGCAAGCCCTCCAAGACCCTCGGGTAGGGAGACGGAAGGCCATAAGGCCTGAACGACGCCGCTCATCGCCTGCCGAACACGTTCGTGCAGTTGCGGCAGCTCGGGAAGAGGGTCTCCCGTGGAACCAGGCATCTCCTCCGCTGGACGACCCGTGAGCGCACCTACAGACACATTTCTGCAATCGACTTCCTCGCCGAACTCTTCTTTTCAAAAGAGTTTGCTCAAGCACTTACTGTAAATGCCGCGACGAAGCCGTCGATTCTCCTTTACGAAGTTAGACATCTGGACCCGAACACATTTTAGTTCTTCGTCCAGCTGGGTGTTGGCATCTTGGAGTTTGTTCCTCTCCTGCTACACCCTTGTAAGCACCTTCTCGCCGGCCTTAAGCTGGCGCAGCAGATGTTGCTTGTCCGGATCTAGTCCGGCACCCTCTGCAATATTATTGTCAGATTATACACACACGCCGCACTTCATAAACTACTTCTCTTTTCGAAATATGAATTACTAGAGGGGGTCTGTGTGGCTCCCCGGGCAGCGGCTAGCGCGGCCTCAAGTTGGGCCTTGCATTCTTGAAGCTCCTGGGACAGGTGGGTATTCTTCTCCGTAAGATCCTGCATAACAAATGATCCTTAAATTAGTTAGTTTAACTATTTTAAGTCTCGGGGGCTACTGGCATATATCACCATTAAAATTCCTCACCCGTATGTCTTTTACATACTGCTCCGTGGCTCTGGTTAAACCATCTTGAGCAGCACGGAGGTGTGCGTCTCCCGCATTAAAGGCATTCAACACCTCTGGGGAGAAACACGCGTCACGAAGAACTGTCCGGCGGCGCCTGTGATTCACGGCGCTCTCCACCTCAGACCTGGTGGCGGACAACCTGTCGGCATCCTCCGTTGGAGGAGCATCCGGCTCGCGCCTTGCGCTCGCCTCCCCCTCCGAACGAGCCTGGCTGGCGGAGGCTTGGTTGGCAACCTCTCCGGGCTCAGTCCGGCGAGCACTCTTTCTCCTGGAAGAATCATGAGCATTAATGTACCTCCCAGGAGTCTTTCCCTTAAAGGACAAGGGTGCGCCATACCTCTGCGGCGATGTTTCGATTCGCGCCGCACTCCTCTTCCGCCTGTTGGGCCGCACTGACCCTAGTTGGTTAGTCGCCGCGGGCTTGGCTTCCCGCCATTAAGGTAACTCCTGCGAAGCACCGTTGGTACACGGTGGTTAGAAATAAGCATTACAAAAGTAACGGTGTCAGGACTTCGGTCGTACTCACCTGAGAAGCCGGAGATAAACCGGGGTAGTCAGCCGTAATGGCGACTAGAGCATTATCCATGCTGAGCTGGTGGAACACCCCGTCAATCAGTTCCACCATTATGTCTGGATCCTCTCCGGAGGCCGGATCAAGGGATCTTCCCGGATGCTCGGGTTGTGGAGTCGGGCTTTCCATGCCCTCCACATCCCGGTGCAGTTCCTGCGTCGAAATCATAAAGTAAGACACTTATCTTTGAAAGCACGGATCGGATATATAAACGTCTGCTTGCCCAGCTCCGAGGGTTATTCATGGAGAATCCATTCAATGGACTCGTGTGGAGGAAGTCCTCCTTCTCCCCCTTGTACAAGCCGGACAGGATCTTCACCAGATCGGCGGCCGATTCTGGCCCCTTGCGGCCATGACGGGTGGAGTCATTCTCCCTGTTGAAATCCCACATGGGGTGGCCCCTATATTAAAGCGGCTGCACCCCTCGCATAATGCATATGGCCATGACTCCAATCATGGTCAGTCCGGAATGGACCAGTAACCTTATCCGGCCCATCAGATATCGGACGCTCCTATCATCTTCCCGTTGAGGGCTCCGCGGGCGCCAACTCAGGCGTTTCTTTAGAGGAGCGTAGCTAAACTCCGGGAGGCCAATCCGAACTGGATCCGGTAGCGGGGCGTCTTCCATATAGAACCACTCCGAAGGCCAGTCTTCGGATGCCTTCTTCGGGGTTCCGGATAGATATCCGGTCCCGGTGATGCGCCATATTTCGGCTCTGCCCACTTGATATATCGACCCCTCATGAGAACGGGGTACGAGGCAAAACAATCTCTTCCACAGCGCAAAATGGGGCTTGATGCTCAAGAACAGCTCGCAAAGAGCTACAAAGTCCGCGATGTGCAAAATGGAGGCAGGTGTCAGGTGGTGACGTTGGAGTCCATAGAACTCCCGGAGCCCCCGGAGAAACGGATGTATGGGAAATCCGAGTCCCCTTATTAGGTAGGGGACGAAGCATACCCGCTCTCCTTTGGAGCGATTGGGGATGCTCTCCGCCTGCTTCCCACCCTTGTACGTGGCCAGTCCGGCTCGAACCGGAACCATAAAGGCTGGGGGAAGGTATCCCTCTGCTTGGAGTGTCACTAACTCGCTATGCGGGACTGAGCATCTCCTCCTATCTCCTAGCTGAGGACTGGGAGCGCGAGAAGAGGAGCCGCGTCGACTGTCCATGTTGGAATGGATTTTTGTCAGATGCGCTTTGATGAGTACTTGCGGGAGGAGGATGGTGTGATTCGTATCTGGATCCCCGCCTCTCTTATAGGCGGCTTATTCGCGCAGCTAGGGGGGTAAAATGTAAAAATATCCTGGCTTTTCGCATTCATACAACATGTGGAAGAGGGCCGTTATTGGGCATGGAAGCCAAGGAGCGCAACATTTATGAAGAAACCGGACACTATTTGGCAAACACATGGAACATGGAGGGGAACCCGCCTTGCAAATGCCGAAGACAATGTACGCGCCAGACTCGTCGTCATTGAAGCCTGGTTCGGGGGCTACTGAGGGAGTCCTGGACTAGGGGGTGTCCGGATAGCCGAACTATCATCATCGGCCGGACTCCAAGACTATGAAGATACAAGATTGAAGACTTCGTCCCGTGTCCGGATGGGACTTCCCTTGGCATGGAAGGAAAGCTTGGCAATACGGATATGTAGATCTCCTACCATTGTAACCGACTCTGTGTAACCCTAGCCCTCTCTGTTGTCTATATAAACCGAATGGCTTTAGTCCATAGGACGAACAACAATCATACCATAGGCTAGCTTCTAGGGTTTAGCCTCCTTGATCTCGTGGTAGATCTACTCTTGTAATACCCACATCATCAATATCAATCAAGCAGGACGTAGGGTTTTACCTCCATCAAGAGGGCTCGAACTTGGGTAAAACATCATGTCCCTTGTCTCCTGTTACCATCCGCCTAGACGCACAGTTCGGGACCCCCTACCCGAGATCTGCCGGTTTTGACACCGACACTGCTCCTAGTCTCATGTTGAATTGAGTGTCCGCTTTTCGCCTACGCTTGTCCTCGCGATAGGCGGCTCGCTCCGCCCTCCTCTTATCCCTCTCCACCCTCCTTTGCACATAGAACTCGCGCTCGTTGATGATGTCCCGCGGGAAGTGTTGGCGCCACAGCACCATGGCTTACTCATCCATCTCGGCGATGTGGAGATGGTGCTCCTGCCTCCGGTTGTCGCGACGATCTTCGCCGGTGCTAAGCCGCGGCAGAGGTGCGAGCTCCTGTGCCCGCTCCCGCATCGGCATGTTGGGGAAGTTCAATGTTCTATGAGGCCACCGGAGGCGCCATGCCTCTGTGTAGTACGCGCGGGCGGCCTCATTGGTGGTGTCGTAATTGCCGAGGCCGAGGCACATCCCGCGGACCCGGATCTCGGCGGAGAAGCCGTCGGAGGGGTGCGTACGGACGCCGCAGTATCCCCAAGTTTCCCGACGACGCGGCGGCATGGTGGCGCGGCGGCAGCGAGGCAAAAAAGAGCAGGGAGAGAGCGGTGGCGAGGCACAGAGCGGGGAGAGAGCGGCAGCAAGGCATAGAGCGGTCGGAGGGCGCGCCGGACGCCGCGCGCCAAAACTAGCGCACGCCCGGCCGCTTTTTCCCGCACGTGCGCGATCCTTTCCCGATGTCTTTGCTATCTCTACTCTCTTCTCTACTGTTATATTTATTTTATATTTAATATTTATCTGTACTTCTCTACTGTCTACTTTTTTCTCTATCTTTTTTTCTTAGAAAAAAATTGAGTTGGTGATGATGGTGTGCCTGCAATCTTGCAATATAGGTCGTCCAATTTATATCTGGTAGATAGGAAGGAAACAATGGGAATTTTGCAAAAAGATATCCATACCCCTCTCCAGGTTTGCAAATAAGGCCTCTCCTCACTCATCCTTTTCTCTGACAAGATAAACTACTCATACAAATGCATCTTGATGCATGCAGCGCATGGGCATCTTGCTAGTTCTAAAAAACTTTCCATCATTTGCCACACTACTGGTTGCAGATGAAAAACTTACCCAAGCACAGCGTGATACAGGAGCGACACAAAATTACAAGCTGATATTCTGTTGGACAATGGAGGCTATAACCAATTACTTTTACGGGAACAATAACACCCAGGAAATTTGAAGGGTAGGTATGAACAAAATAGGAACTGCACATGTACTGCTAAGTGATTCAATACACACATTACCAATCGAGGAGGAGAACGATGGTCATGGCGGCCTTTGTGAGTCATTGTGGGCAACGGGAGTCAGTTCATTGTCCACGACAGTGGTGCTTCTGCGCTTGGCGTCGGCTTCCGGGAAGCAGATCCGAGACCGTGGAAGACGATGCCGGGGAAGAGGCTCCGTGCACGACGACGACGGTGGACCGGCACCAGTGCGGCGTACGAGGTCATCGATGAGGCAGATGCGCTACGGTGGACGAGTGCATCGATGTAATGGGGATGAGCATGAAGGTTGCGGTGTTGTGGAGAAGTCTATTTTGCGGTGGCGATAGAAAATGGGGAGTATTCAAGTGTACTACTCTGGGTGCCGGGCTGGGGTTGGCTGGGTAGGGTGAACCTGAAGTTACGAAAACAGCCCCCTACCAAGCGTCATCCATAGGCCTGTTTCGAAGGCTATGATGGTAACTTCGCACTGCTCGAATCAGGGTCGCGGGAGATTTTCCTGCCGACCTCAAAATTTTGTGACACTGAACTCCCCATGTGGCGTGTTGAGTAATTCGGCTAAGCAACTAGCGAGTAGTACTAGTAAACTTTGCATATTAGGTTTGACTGAAGTTAAACTTCCTAAAGTTTGACCAAGTTTATAGAAAAATATAAACATTTACCATAACAAATATGTATGATGTGAAAGTACATTCAATAATGAATCTAATGGTATTTATTTGTTATTGTATATGTTAATAATTTTTTAAGCTTTCTGAGAGTTTACAAAACTTGACTTTGACCAATGCTAATACGCGGACTTAAATAAAAACGGAGGGAGTACATATTTGTTTTCTTAGTTTGTAGTGAACTAATCATTTGTTGAAATTGTGAAATATATATATTAGGATATTAACTTCGAATGTAATGGTCTATACAATTCAATAGTTACAATCATTGTCGAATCCCAAGATGTATACAAGGTCTATAGTACTTCACAACATGCTCAAACTCACATAATCTCAGTCAAATGAGAATCTAAATGCATTTCATAGTTATTACTTTGTAGGATGCAACAAAACAAACTATAACTCTACATCAGCCATTATAGAAGCAACATTTTGAACATATCCCAATGTGTGAATGAAACGTGCAGAGAGAGCTTGCGAAGATGGAGCAGATAGGGCGGGAAAGATTGTATGTATGTGGATGAGAGAGTAGGAGACAAACCTAACGAGACAGAGAGAGAGTGATAGAGAGAGAAAGAGAGAGAGGAAGAAGTTAGGTCTATGAGAAAGATAGAGACATGTAATATACGTGAGATGCGCGTGCATCCAGATTCTGTATACATGGAAAGAGAAGAGACAACATGTTTGATGAGAGAGCTGGAAAAACATGGACAAAAGGGGAAGGATCTCATGGGTTGAGGGATTAATAATTTTGTGCGGGGGAGAGAGGGATTGGTAATTTTGTGCAAGAGAGAGAGGGTGGGGGAGGAGTCAGTCAGCCGTCGTCACATCATCCTGCTTCCAAATGGCCCCGCATTCTCTAGCGCGGTGTGGTCGCCATCTTCGATCTCCTCGATGCCCTCTTTGAAGATTGAGGTGTTGTGCATGTTGGGGTGCAAAGAAGCACAAGCGAGAGTGGTCGCCGTATAACCTTGGATGGGGATGAATTGTGTGCTCGGCGGAGGGTGTGTGTGTGTGTTGTGTTGTGTGTGTCTGTGTGTGTCAGATATTGAGAGAAAATGAACCTAAGGAGAGAAATGGGTATTCACGAAGAGATTGTGCGGGCCTTGAGGTGGGCAGGGGCCGGGTGAGGGTGTTAAAATGTGCGCGTTGATGCATGTGTTACATGCGTTCGTGCGACGGACGGACGAATCAAGAGAGATGGTTGTTGTGTTACGGATGCTCCTCTCTCCTCTCTCTCTCTCTCTCTCACACACACACACACAAGTAAACTACAAGACCGTTCTCTCATGTATACACAACGTATCGGCATCTGTCTATGTCTCATTCATGCATGATCATTTGCACATTCACACCTCTCTATGTATGTATAACACGCACACCGTATCCACATTGCCCTTCCGCCACAACACACATATGGACAATACACACGTTCTCTCTTAGTCACACACACACAAAACCAGTATTAAAAAACTAGGGCGCACCTAAAACATCCAAATCCAAATAAACACGAACTGGAGCTAAATTCAAATATATGGAAATATTGTAGCATCAAGAACTTTTCCAGGAAAAAAAAGTTGAGTAATATTCGGGGATTGTTTTCAAACACACACAAAGGCTTGGTGGATGTCCCTCTAGAGCGACACGGTGACGCACCGTTCGATCAACCGCGCGGCCGCGGTTCACGCGCTTGCACAGGATTCCGTATCGTGGCTGTGGTACTAACTAATAAAAGCACTACCTAAGTCTAATGTTTATGTGTACTAGTACAGTTTTCTTTTAAGTCTGACCAACCTTATATAAAACTACAGTAAAGCTCCCATATGTGCACTCATCAATATGCTACCGCCGCCGTTGCGCATGCCAGCGCCCACCTGCTCCGGCCAACAATTTCTCGCCCATCACCGCCGTGTCGCCGCCATCCCTGTGCCATGAAGCCGAAGTCTTGCCCGCTCACGTCGTCTGCAGTCCCTCCTCGCGATGCCGCCATGCTGCCAAGCACACGAGCAGCTGGTGGAGCCGCGTCTATGCGCGCAGCTTACCAAGAGGAGGACGAGCGCGTGCTCCAGCACGCCGGCGAGGAGGAACTAGCGTGTCATTGTCGTCTCCGCCCGCGCGGAGGAGGCACACATGGTGGCTGTCGCGGCGGAAGCCGGTCGTGCGCACGTCGAGCCCGCAAACTGGGTGCGGATGCGGAATCTACCTTCGAGACCTTGAATGCCACGTGGATCCTGCAATCTGAGGGAGCAATTTGGGTTAGTCGACTCTTGTGGGCCATTTGATGCAACATGGATGGCTAGAAGGGTTCTTCCACCTCTTATGCCATCTTCTTCCTTCGCTCCGTCGAACTTCGTTCACAAATCGACTGAACCAAATTATACTACTAGTACGAACGTATTAAGTATAGTAGGAACATGAAGATACAAGCAGTAGTACCAACTGCAAGAAGAATAGTAGTAAGACATAGTACTAGTACTATTGTACGTACTAAAGAGTTCAGATAACGAGAAAGAACATAAACATAGTTCTGCTGGGGCCTCAGCACAACACACCCTTGAAAATAAACTAAGCAACTGGTCCGCTTGACACTGCAGTAGAACCAGCATGAGCGACGGCACTGCCACCTACTCGGAGTCCGAGTCCATGTCCTCGACTTCGTCCTCGTCCCTCTTCCTCTTCCTCTTCACCGACGATTCTTTGCTTGAACCGGACACTGGGCTCTGCTTCTTCATCCAACCCTTGTAGATATTTAAACAAAGGTAGGCATCCATTGCTGCGTACAGGATGTGATCTTCATCTAATGTCTTCGACTCCCATGCATGATGAAACTCGTGATGGGGTTTCTTCAGTTTAGCATACGAAGGATCAATCATGGCTACTGCAGGGGTCAGGATTGAAGGTTGAGAGGAGGACACCAGGCTTGCCTTCTGGAGATCGAAGGGCAGGCCTACAACGAGACATATCCGACGCAGGACATTCCTGTCGTTCCAAAGTAACGAATTTCACTCTTTTGTCCTTGAGGAAGTTCTTAAAATTCTGGCACTCAACGTCGGCATGGAATATGTGGTAGACCAAGCAAACATTATGTATGCAAACCTGGATCACGGCGGGCTTCTTCCTCTCTGCCTCCTTTAGAATCTTCTCTCCTTCCAGGACTGTGGTGTACTCAACATCTAGCCCAGCGACCCACTCATCCGTTGAACTATTGAACATGCGTAGGAAACGAGCAAGCCATGCTTTCACCGTCGCGGATCCACGCGTGTAGATGACGATGAACTCATCGTCGGTGATGGCTATAACCTGGTACTCAGCGGCGACCATGGAGATTTGGGAGGCCATGGATTTTGGAGGAGGGTTAGGAGAAGTTGAACTGTTGTACCCCGCAAAAAAAACTGCGAGTGAACTAATGTGAAAGGACGGGACGACTGGGAGCGAACTGTTGTAAGGTAGAAGACGGGGACGAGTAGGGCATGCGAACGGCATGGGGTTGCTGGCTTGTCCAGTGGATAAACGGCTGCAAGCCCCCAAAGAGTTCTCGAGAACTATGCGGGACCCACTAGATGTCATGTCTACTAGACCCATATCGTAGGCGTGACGGTATAGCTTCTGCCTATTCGCACGCCATGCTCGCGCGTAGATGTAACTTCACTTAATTCTGTCAACCGTTGTGCCTCCCACGACCTTTGCCCCACTCATGCGGTCGCGCCCTTTGAGACTTCGACCGGCTATAAATGAGCAATTTTTTTTGCCTACTCCGCATGCATGATACTCCCTCTGGTCCTTTTTACTCCCGTCAACCGTTTGCAAAGTGTTTGACCAAATTTATACTAAAAATATAAATATCTACAATACTGATTATAATGAGTATAAGAACTACGTTTTATAATGAGTGTAAAAATATTGATTTGACATTGTGAATGTTGATACAGTTTTCTATAAGTTTGGTCAAAGTAGAGGTACATTGACTTCAGACAAAACTTAAATGCACAATGCAGACTAGTTCCTCCGTCCAGGTGCCTGCCATGTCCTATCTTGTCATCACAACAAGGTTAGCTATTAGAGTACTACTACCTCCCTTCTAGTTTAAAGGGCTCGATTCAAAAATTTCACCTACTCTTAGCAAGATAGTAGAGGCCGTGGAATAGTTTTTGAAGTCTGCAAAAGTACTCAACTAATGCTGTCGTTCTTCACACAAAAATGTGTTTACCAATGCATCCATGAACACTAGTTACTCTAACCCCCCTCTCTTCTTTAATTCTTTGCCACATCAGCATGTTTGCTATTCCCGTGTGCATGATACCAGCTAAGATACCACCATTATGTCCAGCCTTAATCACCACATGCAATAATTTAGTGCACCTTGAAATATGAACATGTGTGGGGCGTGTATGTTTTTAATGACTTGAGACTATACCTAGCCCATCATGCAAGATGACTTATCATGCACCATTCCCCATACCTGCAGGAAGCCCGTTCGTCTCCAAATATTTTCCTCTCCATGTGTGGAAACAATATGCCTGCCAGACTCTCCTTCTCCCTCCGGCGGTCCCACCACTCCACCCCGTGTGGGAAAATTTGCATGCATGACTCTCCTCCCCCACGCTCGTCCAATTTGTTATGACCAGCAATATTTCCACCCCTTCCCTCCCCCATAATTTACTCCAACAAATATGCCCACGTAGCTGTTACGTTAATCACGCAAAGTATCTTTCGGGACGCTGCTTCAGTTACTTAACTGCAGGTGCATTGGGTCACTGACATATGGGTCCAACAAGGGTCCGGCCCACATGTCAGTGACGCAACTGGACCTGCAGTTAAGTCAGTGCAGCTCAGTCCATATCTTACATAGGTGTTCCATTGCTTGCTATAAATACTGCGCCTCCCACGGCACTCGGAAGAATGCTCATGTTCATCGATATCTCCTCCCCCTCCCTCTCACGTCGACCACCATGGCATCGCTCCTCCCAAGCCCTAAGCGCCCCTTGCTG
Source organism: Triticum aestivum (assembly GCF_018294505.1). NCBI lineage: Eukaryota > Viridiplantae > Streptophyta > Magnoliopsida > Poales > Poaceae > Triticum > Triticum aestivum. The sequence goes on along the minus strand of NC_057804.1, from coordinate 59,795,294 downwards.
CACCGCCCGGACGGTCACGCATCGTCGTTCCATTCCTCGCCACCACTAGTCGAGGAGGACGGGTCGGTGTTCCACTCCTCGCCGCGACGCGTCGAGATGGATGCGTCGGCATTCCCAATCTCACCACCAAGCGCGTCGGAGGACGCGTCGGCTCCCCGCTACGAGGAGAACGTCGTGCCACCCGCCGAGCCCCCCCCCCAGCCTTGAGGATCTTTGGAAAGAAATGGATGTCTCCATGTGGGAGGCTTTGCTGCCGACAGAGCACGCCAAAATAGAGGCGGAGAAGAAGGCTAAGGAAGAGAAGCGCGCTGCGGGGCAAGCTACCTGGCAGGTCTATGTCGCGTCCGAGAAAGTCAGGCAATTGGCTCTTTGGCAGAAGGCTCGTGCAAGGGCCGTGAGGGTGGCGGAGGACGCCCACGACAAAGCCCTGACTGCAGTCGGGCCCAAGCGCCTCATCTACGCTTGGAGGTACGTGGACCGGATGCACACTTCCAGCAAGGAGGAGTACCCGCTGGCGCCAGATCACCACACCGGTGAGATCGCGCTCGCCCGCTGGCAAGCCGCCAATTAGCACCTCATGAGTTGCGAGGCTGAGGAAGAGGCGTTGTGTCAACGCGCTGGGAAACGGCCGCGCACCAGGGCACTCGTGGCGCGCCGCATGTGCTCCTGCGAGCGCCGTGTCTCTTAGTAGGGAGTATAATTTAGTTTCGTAAGCTGATCTCATTAGTTTTGGGACGCAAATGATAAATCCCGAACGTTCGGGAATTATTAGTGTCCTTAATTAAGTATGTAAGAGGGAAAGTTTGGACACCTTATGTATCCGTACGCATTTTGTAAGTAGGTGCATACAGCACAAACTTTAGTACTATATACTATCGCACTACACGTCTCTCTATATATATGCTTTTAGACTGTGCTACTCCCTCCGTCCAGGTGAATAAGTCATCTTTCGTTGTGCGTCATGACCAAGTAGGAGGGAAGAATTTATACACCTAGACGGAGGGAGTACTACTATTACTTATGTACGGGCAAATGCACGTTTTAACATTACGATGCGGTTTTTGTAAAAGTACAAAAATAGCACTAGTCAAGCTTGTGAAACAATTCAATGCAAAACAAATGCAAAAATGCTCGTTTGATTGTTTACTTTTAGCTTCCTTCTCTGTGGTTATTTCTTTGTCGTACTTTGTACGGAGTATCTCACTGGTCGGAAAGGCATGCAAATTCCCAAACCGCTTCCTACACCCTGTATCGAATTTTTTGCCTAACAAGTTGTGCCGTGCAATTGGAATTCCAACTTGAGTACTAGTACTACTAGTAGGAGTACTAGGGGTCAGTTCGTTTAGGCTTCTAGATTAGTTGTAATCCCTTTACTACTAGCTCCGTCCTGGTTTATTGGTCCCCATTGTAATCTGTGTCAAATTTTGATCATAAATTTAACTAATGAAATGTTTGTGATGTCACATGCACTAACATTTTATCAGTTAAATCTTTGGTCAAAATTTACCATAAATTACAATGGTGACGAATAAACCAGGACGGAGGTACTCCCTCCATTTTTGTATACAAGGCCACTATAAAAAAATACATTTTGCATCTATACAAGGCCACCAACAGTAATCGAGGCAAATATTAATGATGTTTCCTCGTACTAGTAACCCATGGCTTAATTACTAGCATGCATGTAGTGGATGATAATGACAAACTCATCTACTTCATCTCTCACGGCCACTCAATTTCTTCTAATGTGCATGCACCGTATTAATTAACCCGGTAAACGAGAAAATAAATTGACTTGTAAAGCACACATTGATATTTATCTTGGTACCTGCAATTTGAGTTTGTGGCCTTGTATATAAAAATGAAGGGAGTACTAGTAGTATTATAAGCCCAAATAAATGAGTGAGGCACCTTAATGTTACTCTCCACTGTGACTAGTCTTATGGGAAAAGCTGGGGAAGAGACGACTTATTTTTTAAGCCGCCAAAAGAACTGGCCCTAGGAGTAGTAGCTAGGGATACTACGAGTAGTAGCTAGGGATCGAGTGTGCGAGATGAACCGGAGAAAGTAAATGCAGAGATATGAAATGCAAAGAAGATGGAGGTATGTGATGGTTGCTTGTCCGTTTATTTTACCTGGCCACTTATTACTGGCAGTGGTTGGGTTTTGTGATATGACGGCTTTACTGTCGCGCCACAACCGGGGTGAGACTCCCATGCAGCGCCGCCCTCTACACTTATACTACATCGGTCGTGGTTTATTAGTCCCCCATTGGATTTGACTGAAGATTTAACTGACAAAATGTTAGTGCATGTCAACAAAAACTATATCGTTGGATTCGTATTTGAACCTAGTTTTGAATGATATAATTTTAGGTTACATGCATCAGCATTTATCGTACTATATATAATGTTAGTTCAATTTTTGGTCATACTACTCTACTCAAGCAAGTTAGGGCAGAGTAGTAGGTACTGTAGGGAGTACCAGTATTGTGATCACTCAAGCAAGTTGTGTGGCATCGATATGGCCCTACGCTGCTAGTATGTGTCTCGTAAGTCAAGCGGCGTGTTGTAGCCATCATCACCTATCCACTTCCCGTAGCACATATTCGCTTCTCCATCTTTGTCCACACATAATCTCGTCCAATCTTCCATCCCCGCTAAGGTGCCTCCCCCCCTCGTCCGAAACCCAAGCACTAACAATGGCAGAACCGAGCAGCGTCCGCTGAAAGAGTGGCTGGAATTCGCTCCCCATAGAGGTAATCAAGCTCAATGTTTCACGTGGGGACAATCTCAGTACCATGCCACTCGCCGCGTGCTCGTCAGGGCTGTACCGTTTACTCAAAGCTCTCAGGCCGGAGCTTTTTAAGCCAGCTCCTTGCTTGCTGATGCCGCCTGATCTTCAGAAACGGCGTGTCATGCAACATAACGATCATAGGGTGGCAAGCATCAACCCCCTTGACTGCGATCCAATCCCCGTCACCCTCAACTACATTAATGGTATGTACTGGGTCGGCATGAACACATCTTCGATGGTGCTCGTCGATGGTCGCGGCAGCTGGATGCTCGTGGAGGTCTACACCCGGCGATTGATCCCCCTTCCTTCGATTAACAGTGCACTGCTTTGGCATCGCGGCCCAGAATACTCGGAATCTTACAGTAGCCAACATGATACCAAGTTTGATTTGCTCAAGGTTGTAATCTATCAAGTGCCCACAAGATCTGTGAATTATAAAGACTTTAGGCTAATTGCATTCTTCAACCGCGGTCTCGCCTATCTAACAGGTCACTGCGGTAAGTGGATAAATCTACACGTCCATCGCAGGATCATACATCCTCCATGGTTCTCAGATGCCATTGAACACAAGGGCTTCATTTACGCTGTCGACTCCTTCTATGGCTGGACGTATTGCTGGCCTACTCCAGTCATCGCTACAATCAGCTGTTACAGCAGTATGTTACTTTCCTATGATATCATGATGGCTTGCTTATATTACTGTCAACATTTACTGAAAAAATATTCATGCTCATAACATGATGTTCTTAAGATTTACTACATCAAGAGTCCTTCTTTATTTGACTCCAACTTGATATGATGTTGTAGGCCGCCTGGTGTCCCTACCCTTCCTAATCCCAGAACCTTTCAAAGAAAAGCGGCATGGCAGTTGCAGGTGGTTCCTGGCTCGATCAGACGATGGTGAACGATTGATGATCATTCGCACGTACCGGACATGTTGTTTCGCGGAATACAATCACAGTCACTGCAAGGTCTTTGAGCAGGATCCCAGCTTCTCTGGGCCTTCAGGAATGTTTGACTAGAGGCTAGTAAGTAGCCTTGGTACACGCTCTCTATTTGTCGGACTGAATTATCCGATTAACCAGGAGATAACCGACGGCAAGGATCATGATGGCAGCGCGGTTTCATTCATCATGCAAAACTGTGTGTACACAGCATACCATGCGTCTCTGCATGCACCATACCCTGATATGTGCCGCCATGCTCTGCAGCCCAAAGTAGGAGAGAGGGTCGCAAGTATCAGACTTCGACCTGCTGGCTGGAGTTTCCCCCGTCAGGCATCCATCTGGTTCAAGCCGTCAGCCAATCTCCACAGCTTAATAAATAGTAACATCTAACTGAGCCAGTTAGTTAGATGCGTACACTTGGTGTAGTCGGATCGTTATTTAGTTTGATGCATACACTTGTACTTTTTTGGTAGCCCTTTTGTAATAATGGCTGATGTTTGGTTTGGAAGAGAGAGTTGCGTCTTCACTCTGCTGGCCTGCTTACTGCTTCTGTTGCACCCCTAGCCCTGGTTGCTGCTGCTGCTGTTTTCAATGTACAATCAGTAGTATATTTCGTCTGTTGGTTGAATAAATGTGTTGTTAGAAAGACAAACACAATGTTTTGGAAGTCGTTGCACGAGTCGATCCTTAGTGCCCTGTATCATACATAAAGCATACTATTTTTCGCACGGAACACATTTTCCACTTGTTGATAACATGCAGGCCACTGATGAAGGCCCAATAGAGGAGCCCGTAATTAACTGGAAGGGAGGCTCTCACATGAATCCGGCCCAGGTACATGCTCATGGTCCCCTAAACATAAATAAGTAAATAAATAAATAAAGCTAAATGCTCATGCACCAGTTCTTTAAATTCATGATTTAACAAGAGGATATTATTTCCTATGATAGTGTCATTACATTCAGTCGATATTATTCTTAGGCAAAGATAGCAACCCGTCTTCTTTCTCCCAGCATTTTCTTCCTACAACCAGCGGACCCATGCAAATCGTAGTCAACGTCGTAAATAGTTCCGGTCCATTTTTATTTTTCAATAAGAATGTCCAACCCAGCCCAGCACATTGGCGACAGCACTTTATCCTCCGGCTTGGTGCGCTCACCGCGGTGCCGCCGTCCGGCCCTATCAACATAGTTTTTTTTCGAAACAGTCCCTGTCAACATAGTGAATCGGGAGAGAACTGTAGTTGTGAGGATGACAGTATAGACCCACCAGGTCCACTCCCAAACACAAGCAAGCGCCTCTTTTACAACTCAGATGCACCCGTCGTTTTTTTACTCTAACCCACCCTGCTGATATCTGGGACCCACATCATTTTTAACGTATAGTCAATTAACGACAAAATTGCACAACTTTTTTGAGTAGTAATTCCGAGGAGCAGGCTATAAACTGGGTTGTGTGGTCTCTGTGGCCCGTCTAACAACATGACCAACCCAGCAGGTTTTTCTTTGGGAAAGTAAGTAGCCCAGTATTTCTTTTTGAAGAATACCCAAGCTAGGCCTATTTGTTTTCTTCGACTTACTGTGCTACAAATATTTCAAGACGAGGAGGGATGCGCTCCGCCCTGACCAAAGAGTATGGTCACTGTCTATTAAAAGTAATATCAAAGGGGTTGAAAATTCCAAAAAGTTATAGCAAATGGGATATTAGTTTCTTTTTTTGTTTTTGTTCTTCACTGATATTTTATAGTATTGCATTGGATTTAACATGACATAGTACTAATTATTTTTAAATTTGTTTTAGTATAACTACTAATTTTTGGATTAAGAATATTTTGTTCCCCAGCCAAAATTTACAAATTTTCAAAATTTTGCACATATTTAGTTAATTTTTTTAACCCTGGTACTGACCAGAAAATGGCCAGCCATTCTAAAAATGGAAAACAGGCTGCAATAATTTCCATATGAATTAGAAAATGAGTAAAAATTATAAAAATAAAAGAAAATGGGTTGTACACGCCACAGATTTCGAGGCTGACTTGTTTACGCAAGGCTTTGTCAGTCAACACACGATTCTAGCAGCAGTTACTGTTGGATGTCCATCCAACGGCCAACGTGCTTCTTGAATCTCTGATCTTCCTGCTCACGCCGCCTAAACTAGCACCGGCGGGACTACCTGATCCCTCCTCTTGTGGCCCGCTGTGATGCCGCGCAGGCTTCCCCGGCCCACCCTACTCCCTCCGCTGGCCTGGCCGCACGCAATCAACTGCCACCTTATTACGCGAAAAAAAAGTTTCCTCCCACTGAGATCTGGGGCGCTGATAACCCACAAGTGTAGGGGATCACAACAGTTTTCGATAAGTAAGAGTGTCGAACCCAACGATGAGCTAAAGGTAGAATAAATATTCCCTCAAGTTCTATCGACCACCGATACAACTCTATGCATGCTTGACGTTCGCTTTACCTAGAACAAGTATGAAACTAGAAGTACTTTGTAGGTGTGATAGGATAGGTTTGCAAGATAACAAAGAACACGTAAATAAAAAGTAGGGGCTGTTTAGATAAAGAAGAAATAAAGTAAATATAGTGAGTGTGGAAAAGTGGTGGTAGGAGTTGTGGAATTGTCCCTAAGCAATTGACTATGTTACTATACCGGTAATCACTATTGCAATTCTATTTGAGGGAGAGGCATAAGCTAACATACTTTCTCTACTTGGATCATATGCACTTATGATTGGAACTCTAGCAAGCATCCACAACTACTAAAGATTCATTAAGGTAAAACCCAACCATATCATTAAAGTATCAAGTCCCCTTTATCCCATACGCAACAATCCCCTTACTCGGGTTTGTGTTCCAGTCACTCACGCAACCCACTATAAGCAAATCATGAACGCATTGAAACACCCTACAACAGGAATCCCTCACGCTTGCGCGACACAGAGGGCACCATAGGACAGCACCAATAATAAAACATGCAACTCAAACCAATCATAGCAATTCATCTATCATCGATAGGACAACGAAAATCTACTCAGACATCATAGGATGGCAACACATCATTGGAAAATAATATGAAGCATAAAGCACCATGTTCAAGTAGAGGGTACAGCGGGTTGCGGGAGAGTGGACCTCTGTATATAGAAGGGGGAAGGTGATGGAGATGTCGGTGAAGATGACGGCGGTGTTAGTGAAGATCGCGGTGATGATGATGGCCCCCAACAGCGCTCCGGCGCCACCGGAAGCAAGGGAGAGAGAGGACCCCTTCTTCTTCTTCTTCCTTGACCTCCTCCCTAGATGGGAGAAGGGTTTCCCCTCTGGTCCTTGGCTCCCATGGCTTGGGAGGGGCCTCCGAGATTGGTTCAATCTCTCTGTTTCTACGCTCTCTATTTCTATCCCTTCACCGTTTCCTTCATATCTGGAGATCCATAACTCCGATTGGGGTGAATCTTTCGCCCAGATTTTTCTCATAAAATTAGCTTTGTTGCGGCAAAAGAAGGGCATCAACCGCCTTACGGGTGGCCCACGAGAGTCCAGGGCGCGCCCCCATGTCTCGTGGCCACCTCGGAAACTGTTTCGCGTTGATTCTTCCTCCGGAAAATCTCAAATATTCCAAAATAATTCTCCGTCTGTTTTTATCCCGTTTGGACTCTGTTTGATATTGGTTTTCTGCGAAACATAAAACATGCAACAAACAGGAACTGGCACTAGGCACTAGATCAATATGTTAGTCCCAAAAATAGTATAAAAAGTTGCCAAAATATATGAAAGTTGAAGAATATTGGCATGGACCAATCAAAAATTATAGATACGACGGAGACGTATCAGCATCCCCAAGCTTAATTCTTGCTCGTCCTCAAGTAGGTAAATGATAAAAAGGATAATTTTTGATGTGGAATGCTACCTAGCATAATCTTGATCATATGTCTAATCATGGCATGAATATTAAGACACGAGTGATTCAAAGCAATAGTCTATCATTTGACATAAAAACAATAATACTTCGAGCGTACCAATAAAGCAATCATTTCTTTTCAAAACAACAAGGCCAAAGCAAGCTTATCCCTACAAAATCATATAGTTTGGCCATGCTTCATTTTCATCACACAAAATGCTCCCATCATGCACAACCCCGATGACGAGCCGAGCAATTGGTTCATACTTTTTAACGTGCTTCAGCTTTTTCAACCCTCACGCAATACATGAGTGCAAGCCATGGATATAGCACCATAGGTCGAAGAGAATATAATGATGGAGGTTATGTGGAGAAGACAAAAAAGGGAGAAAGTCTCACATCGACGCGGCTAATCAACAAGCTATGGAGATGCCCATCAATTGATGTCAATGTGAGGAGTAGGTATTGCCATGCAACGGATGCACTAAGAGCTATAAGTGTATGAAAGCTCAAACTGAAAACTAAGTGGGTGTGCATCCAACTTGCTTGCTCATGAAGACCTAGGGCATTTGAGGAAGCCCATCGTTGGAATATACAAGCCAAGTTCTATAATGAAAAATTCCCACTAGTATATGAAAGTGACAACATAAGAGACTCTCTATATGAAGAACATGGTGCTACTTTGAAGCACAAGTGTGGACTGTGGAAAAAGGATAGTAACATTGCCCCTTTTCTTTTCTTTTTCTTTTTTTCTTTTTTTTCCTTTTTTTCTTTTGGTGGTCTTCTTTGGCCCCCTTATTTATTTAGGCTTCTTTGGCCTTTCCTTTTTTTTCTTTTTTTTCTTTTTTTCATGGGGCAATGTTCTATAATGATGATCATCACACTTTTATTTACTTACAACTCGATATTATAACTCGATACTAGCACAAAGATATGACTCTATATGAATGCTTCCGGCGGTGTACCGGGATGTGCAATGATCTAGCGTAGCAATGACATCAAAAAACAGACAAGCCATGAAAACATCATGCTAGCTATCTTACGATCATGCAAAGCAATATGACGATAAATGCTCAAGTCATGTATGTGATGATGATGGAAGTTGCATGGTAATATATCTCGGAATGGCTATGGAAATGCCATAATAGGTATGTATGGTGGCTGTTTTGAGGAAGATATAATGAGGCTTATGTGTGATAGAACGTATCATATCACGGGGTTTGAATGCACTGGCGAAGTTTGCACCAACTCTCGAGGTGAGAAAGGGCAATGCACGGTACCGAAGAGGCTAGCAATGATGGAAAGGTAAAAGTGCGTATAATCCATGGACTCACATTAGTCATAAAGAACTCATATACTTATTGCAAAAGTTTATTAGCCCTCGAAGCAAAGTACTACTACGCATGCCCCTAGGGGGATAGATTGGTAGGAAAAGACCATCACTCGTCCCCGAATGCCACTCATAAGGAAGACAATCAAAGAAACACCCCATGCTTCAAATTTGTCACACAACGGTTACCATATGTGCATGCTACGGGACTTGCAAACCTCAACACAAGTGTCTCTACAATCCACAACCACCCACTAGCATGACTCTAATACCACCATCTTTATATCGCAAAACTATATTGCAAGGAATCAAACATATCATATTCAGCGATCTACAAGTTTATGTAGGATTTTATGACTAACAATCTGAATGACCAATTCCTGTCATCTCTCTAAATAGATAGAAGTGAAGCAAGAGACTTTAATTCTTTCTACAAAAGATATGCCCACGCTATAACAATTATAAGTGAAGCAAAAGAGCATTCTACAAATGGCGGTTTCCTATGTGAAGAGAAACAGGCAATCCAAACTTCAAATGATATAAGTGAAGCACATGAAGCATTCTATAAAGCCATACTCAAAAGATTTTAAGTGAAGTGCAATGAGCATTCTATAAATCAACGAAGGAATATCTCATACCAGCATGGTGCATAAAAGAAAAGTGAAAACTAAATGCAAAAGACGCTCCAAGACTTGCACATAATGCATAAACGAAACGAATACGAAAACATACTGATACTTGTTGAAGAAAGAGGGGATGCCTTCTGAGGCATCCCCAAGCTTAGACGCTTGAGTCTCCTTGAATATTTACTTGGGGTGCCTCGGGCATCCCCAAGCTTGAGCTCTTGCCTCTGTTCCTTTTCCTCATATCGAGACATCCTCGATTAGACACTACATCCACACAAAACTTCAACAAAAAACTCGGTAAGATCCGTTAGTATAATAAAGCAAATCACCACTCTAAGTACTGTAGCAAACCAATTAATATTTTGTTTTGCATTGTGTCTACTGTAGTATAACTTTTTCATGGCTTAATCCACTAATATAAATTGATAGATTCATCAAAACAAGCAAACTATGCATCAAAAACAGAATCTGTCAAAAACAGAACAGTCTGTAGAAATCTGAACATTCACCATAATTCTGGCACCCCACAAATTCTACCAAAATTAGGAAAAATTAAAAGTTTGTACATCAAGACAGTGCAAAAGGAATCAGACCCACTTGACGTTCCAGTTAAAAATGTAAAATCGCGCACTACAGCCAAAGTTTCTATCCTGCACCGTACAAACCAACAAGCATTGTAAACATCCTAAAGGCAAACCTTGGAACATTATTTTTATAATACAATCGAATTGTACGTAATTATTTTTGTTGAAAAGTTTCTGTAATCAAGATTCACAAAGTTTCCGTGAGCATGAACAAAGTTCAAGGCTAGCTCCCACCTCAACAATGTTTGTCTTTCTCACTTTCACTTTCCTTTTTGAAAAGTTTTAGGTTCCCCTCTTTATTTTTTTTGTTTTTAAACTATATGAAAGCACTCAATAGAAATAAATGACTCTCTAAAACTTCCGGGTTGTCTCCCTGGCAGCGCTTTCTTTAAAGCCATAAAGCTAGGCATATATTGCTCAAGTAATGGATCCACCCAGATCCCAAGGTATATCAAAGCCAATTTTAATTAACAATAATTTTCAATTTAGTAGTGAGCACAAATTAACATATATCAAGAAACAACAAAGTCTAACTCTCTTCCTATGCATCGGCATGTCATAAAAGAACAATTCATGCACACAACGTAAAGGCCAATGCATAGTATAAGCAGTTTCTTGCAATTTTATCATATTGGAAACATAGAGAGGTGGAGATATAGTTCCTCTCTCATAATAATTGCAAGTAGGAGCAGCAAGAACATGCGTATCACATTCATCAAAATCATCATGTGCAATGGTAAAAGGCAACCCATCAATATAATCCTTAACAAGCACAAACTTCTCAGATATAGTGTAGTCGGGAGAATTCAAAAAGATAATAGGACTATCATGCGTGGGTGCAATAGCAACAATTTCATGTTTAACATAAGGAACTATAGCAAGTTCATCTTCATAAGCATAATTCATATTGGCATCTTGGCCACAAGCATAACAAGCATCATCAAAAAGGGATATTTCAAGAGAATCAACGGGGTCATAGCAATCATCACAGCAATCATCCTTTGGTAAGCACGAAGGGGAATTAAACAATGTATGAGTTGAAGAGTTACTCTCATTAGAAGGTGGGCACGGGTGATCAAGCCGCTCTTCCTCCTTTTGTTCTTCGCTCTCCTCATCATCTTTTTCATCCAATGAGCTCATAGTTTCATCAATTTCTTCTTCCATAGCTTCCTGCATAATATTAGTCTCTTCTTGGACAGCGGAGAATTTCTTCATAAAAGCATTAATATAGTAATTGTATTCATAATTTTCATAGCAATATCTAAGTATAGCAAGATTTTCCGGCCTATAAACACCATCATCATCAAAATCATCAAACGCTTTAAACATAGATTCAATCTCATAAGCACCCATAAAAGCAACAAATTCTTCTATTTGTTCCACATCATAGTAATCATATATACCATTAGCATAAGAAGCTAAGGTTTCATTATCATTAAATATGCATGAAAAGGGAAGGTGCGGAGCCCTCATCATAGAGAAACAAGTAATATCATATCTCAAGCATAGATCCCGCGCATACCAAGGCAACATAATAAATTGATCCCATAATAGTTTCCCTTTTTGTGTCGAGCGATAATCCCTAAAGTATTCACGTTGATCCAATGTGTCTCCCATTATAAAGTTGAATGGGGTTTTCTCAGGATTATCAAAGTAGTACTTAATATCTTTCACATAATGAGAATCGGGGGTTTTAGGAGTTACCCCATCTACATGAGTAGCAAGTACATCTAATTTTTTTGGTATTTTGTGTTACATATCCATAAATAAAGATAGAGAACAACTAAGAACAGCAAATAAAAATTACTTAGTGATAAAGCAAACAAGCACACATGAGAATATTCACCCCACGCTATGACTCCCCGGCAACGGCGCCATAAAAAGGTCTTGATAAGCCACAAGTGTAGGGGATCGCAACGGTTTTTGATAAGTAAGAGTGTCGAACCCAACTAGGAGCTAAAGGTAGAATAAATATTCCCTCAAGTTCTATCGACCACCGATACAACTCTACGCACGCTTGACGTTTGCTTTACCTAGAACAAGTATGAAACTAGAAGTACTTTGTAGGTGTGATAGGATAGGTTTGCAAGATAATAAAGAACAAGTAAATAAAAAGTAGGGGCTGTTTAGATAAAGAAGCAATGAAGTAAATATAGCGAGTGTGGAAAAGTGGTGGTAGGAGTTGTGGAATTGTCCCTAAGCAATTGACTATGTTACTAGACCGGTAATCACTATTGCAATTCTATTTGAGGGAGAGGCATAAGCTAACATACTTTCTCTACTTGGATCATATGCACTTATGATTGGAACTCTAGCAAGCATCCGCAACTACTAAAGATTCATTAAGGTAAAACCCAACCATAGCATTAAAGTATCAAGTCCCCTTTATTCCATATGCAACAATCCCCTTACTCGGGTTAGTTTTCAGTCACTCGGGCAACCCACTATAAGCAAATCATGAACGCGTTGCAACACCCTACAGCAGGAATCCCTCACACTTGCGCGACACAGAGGGCACCATAGGACAGCACCAATAATAAAACATGCAACTCAAACCACATACCAATTCATCAATCACCGATAGGACAACGAAAATCTACTCAGACATCATAGGATGGCAACACCTCATTGGAAAATAATATGAAGCATAAAGCACCATGTTCAAGTAGAGGGTACAGCGGGTTGCGGGAGAGTGGACCGCTGGATATAGAAGGGGGAAGGTGATGGAGATGTTGGTGAAGATGACGGTGATGTTGGTGAAGATAGCGGTGATGATGATGGCCCACGGCAGCGCTCCGGCGCCACCGGAAGCAAGGAGGAGAGAGGCCCCCTTCTTCTTCTTCTTCCTTGACCTCCTCCCAAGATGGGAGAAGGGTTTCCCCTCTGGTCCTTGTCTCCCATGGCTTGGGAGGGGCGAGATCCCCTCTGAGATTGGATCTATCTCTCTGTTTCTGCGTTCTCTGTTTTTGCCCCTTCACCGTTTCCTTTATATCTGGAGATCCGTAACTCCAATTGGGGTGAATCTTTCGCCCAGATTTTTCTCATAAAATTAGCTTTCTTGCAGCAAAATAAGGGCATCAACCGCCTTACGGGTGGCCCACGAGAGTCCAGGGCGCGCCCAGGGGGGTGGGCGCGCCCCTGTCTCATGGCCACCTCGGACACTGTTTCGCGTTGATTCTTCCTCCGGAAAATCCCAAATATTCCAAAATAATTCTCCGTCTGTTTTTATCCCGTTTGGACTCCGTTTGATATTGGTTTTCTGTGAAACATAAAACATGCAACAAACAGGGACTGGCACTGGGCACTGGATCAATATGTTAGTCCCAAAAATAGTATAAAAAGTTGCCAAAAATATATGAAAGTTGAAGCATATTGGCATGGAACAATCAAAAATTATAGATATGACGGAGACGTATCAGGCGCACCGGTTGGGAGGCTGACCTGTGGGCCTACTAAGTTGACGCTGTTGGGGAATGTTGTAGAAAATTAAAAAATTTCCTACGGTTTCACTAAGATCCATCTATGAGTTCATCTAAGCAACGAGCCATGGGAGAGAGATTGCATCTACATACCACTTTGTAGATCGCGCGTAAGCGTTCAAAAGAACGGGGTTGAAGTAGTCGTTCTCGTCGTGATCCTATCACCGGAGATCCTAGCGCCGAACGGACGGCACCTCCGCGTTCAACACACGTACGGTCAGCGTAACGTCTCCTCCGTCTTGACCCAGCAAGGGGGAAAGAGAGGTTGATGATGATGGCTCCAGTAGCAGCACAACGGCGTGGTGGTGGTGGAACAGCAGCACTCCGGCAGGGCTTCGCCAAGCACGTGACGAAGGAGGAAGAGGTGTAGCAGGGGGAGGGGGCGCTAGGACTTCAGGGTGCGGCTGTCCCCCTCCCCCCTCCCTTTATATAGGCCCCCATGGGGGGGGCGGCGGCCAAGGGGGTGGAGTACCCCCCAAGGCAAGTGGGGCGCCCCCCCACCTTAGGGTTTCAACCCTAGGCGCAGGGGGTGGGCCTAGGGGGGTGCACCAGCCCACTAAGGGCTGTCTCCCCTCCCCTCTTCGGCCCTTGGGGCCCTCCGGGATGGGTGGACCCACCCGGTGGACCCCCGGGACCCTTCCGGTGGTCCCGGTACAATACCGGGTGACCCCGAAACTTTCCCGATGGCCGAAATACCACTTCCTATATAGTTTTCTTTACCTCCGGACCATTCCGGAACTCCTCGTGACGTCCGGGATCTCATCCGGGACTCCGAACAACATTCGGTATGCTGCATACTCATATTCATACAACCCTAGCGTTACCGAACCTTAAGTGTGTAGACCCTACGGGTTCGGGAGACACGTTGACATGACCGAGACGGCTCTCGGGCAATAAACAACAGCGGGATCTGGATACCCATGTTGGTTACCACATGCTCCTCGATGATCTCATCGGATGAACCACGATGTCGAGGATTCGAACAAGCCCATGTACAATTCCCTTTGTCAATCGGTACGTTACTTGCCCGAGACTCGATCATCGGTATCCCAATACCTCGTTCAGTCCCGTTACCGGCAAGTCACTTTACTCGTACCGTAATGCATGATCCCGTGACCAAACACTTCGTCACTTTGAGCTCATTATGATGATGCACTACCGAGTGGGCCCGGTGATACCTCTCCGTCATACGGAGTGACAAATCCCAGTCTCGATCCGTGTCAACCCAACAGACACTTTCGGAGATACCTGTAGTGCACCTTTATTGTCACCCGGTTACGTTGTGACGTTTGGTACACCCAAAGCACTCCTACGGTATCCGGGAGTTACACGATCTCATGGTCTAAGGAAGAGATAGTTGACATTGGAAAAGCTCTAGCAAAACGAACTACACGATCTTGTGCTATGCTTAGGATTGGGTCTTGTCCATCACATCATTCTCCTAATGATGTGATCCCGTTGTCAATGACATCTGATGTCCATAGTCAGGAAACCATGACTATCTGTTGACCAACGAGCTAGTCAACTAGAGGCTCACTAGGGACATGTTATGGTCTATGTATTCACACGTGTATTACGATTTCCGGATAATACAATTATAGCATGAATAAAAGACAATTATCATGAACAAAGAAATATAATAATAATCCTTTTATTATTGCCTCTAGGGCATATTTCCAACAGACGCGTACGCGGGGCTTGTCAACTTAGTCAACAAACGATTGTAGCTGCAATAACCATTGGATTTGAATCAAACAGTGCTGCTGCTTCTTCAAGTGCTGCTCTTCTTGCACCAGTCGCCCAAACCATCGCCGTTGAGACCGCCTAGTCCTGCCTCCAGTGGCCGGCTGTGCTACCGCTGAGGCCTCACCGCCCCCTACTACTCCCACCGCTAGCCAGGCCCTGCGGTGACGGCAGCCTTAAATCACAGCTGAACCAGTGAACCCTCGTACTCCTCTCTGCTTGGGTATCCACTGCCATGTCTTCCCTGGCTCTGCGTCATCCCCTTCCTAGGCCTCGCTGCCGGTGTCACAACCGGCGGATCTCAGGTAGGGGGTCCCGATCTGTGCGTCTTAGGATGATGGTAACAGGAAGCAAGGGACACAATGTTTACCCAGGTTCAGGCCCTCTCGATGGGGGTAAAACCGTACTTCTTGCTTGATTAATATTGAAGATATGAGTAGTACAAGAGTAGATCTACCACGAGATCGTAGAGGCTAAACCCTAAGAGCTAGCCTATGATGGTACGATTGTAATTGTGATCGGCCTTCTAAGGACCATCCTCTCCGGTTTATATAGACACCGGAGAGGGCTAGGGTTTACATGGAGTTGGTTACAAGGAAGGAAATATAATATCCGGATCGCCAAGCTTGTCTCCCACGCAAAGGAGAGTCCCATTCGGACACGGGCCAGATTCTTGTGTGTTGTATCTTCACGCTTCAATAGTTCGGACGATGTATATAGTCCGGCTGTCCGAATACCCCCTAATCCAGGACTCCCTCAGTAGCCCCTGAACCAGGCTTCAATGATGATGAGTCCGGCGTGCAGTCTTGTCTTCGGCATTGCAAGGCGGGTTCCTTCTCTGAATACTCCAAGGTAATTATCAAACACGTAGACCGTGTCTGGATCTGCTACGACGAATATTGTCTGGTTCTGCAAGATGATCTTCACACACCATTATAGGGAACATAGCATAAATCTGTTCTGTTGGCAATGTTTGTACGTCGTGCCCTTGCATCGTGGCCTGGTCCAACACGAGGCTTTTCTGTGTGCGAGGCTTTTCTCCACGTCACCCCACACTTCGGCTTATGGCTCAAGACTTTCAATGTGAAGCCGAAGATGATCGAGGGGCGACATGCGGAGTGCGGATGTGCCATAATAAGCAGGAACACTGATGCCCCATGGCCAGAGGGTTCTTTCCCAGAAGTATCTGATATATGGCAACGGAGGTGGTTTTATGTTACGGCTCCCAGAGGTACAAAGTGGGTAGCCGCCCCCGAGTTCCGCTCGGGCCCTCTGTCATAGTTGGTGTCTTGGGGACCGGTGTAGGACGGAATTGGGGGCCCGCTGGTGATATACCAGTACTGCAGAATCGCATCCGAGAGCTTATCGAGAGGGACATAAACCTCGTCAGCATAATTCAAGTGATGTTAATCCAACAGATGTTGCCGTGCAAACGTCGGCCTCTCCGGATGAGGGAGTTTAATCTGGTGGGTCCACGGACTATTAACCACTTCTTCGGCCTGAAGCTCGAAGGGATGTGTAAATTATTCTTCGGACCACAAGTGAAGTGTCTGGACATCACTGAGGTTGCGGGCCTAAGATGCAATCGCCTAGATGCCCAAGTAAGTAACCTTAAAACTGGACACTTCATTTATATTTATCATTAACATTATTCTGAAAAACCCTCCGTGGCCAGGAATGGCTCACCAAGGCGGAGAGAATCAGGTGTCCGGTGCCACCTCCTGAAGGTTCGCCTGGTCCAACCGTTGCCAAGATGCTTGGCCGGGTGCTCAGCAAAATCCCCTCAGGGAAAGGCGAAGGAAAAGGGTAGTGAAGCCAAACTTCACACACTACGCATCCAGACCGGGGGAATCGGTACCTCTCCTATGGGGGATAGTCGGGAAGGGGAGGTTAAAGCCTCCTCCCCGTGCGGGAGGAAGAGGGCCGCCTCCGAAGACTTGGAGGCGGAGATGCCCAAACAAGGGAAGAAGGTATCACCAGGGGGCTCTGCCGCGACGGGCACCCTCACCGCGTCGTGCCCACCAACGGGCCAGCCCTCCACCGAGATGTAAGTTGTTCGCTAATTCGAAGGAAGGGTGTTTCTCCGAGATTCATAACCGGGACTTCGTCTTTTGCAGTCCGGCGAGCAGCTCTTCTCAACAGAGTTTGTCTTCGGGGAATCTTCCTCCGGAGATGATGGAGAGTGAGAGCCCGCCCACCTCTCTGCCTCATGAAACGGGCGACACTGAGGTGTCATCACGCAGGAGTCCAGATCTGCCGAACCGGGAAGCTAACACGTCAGTCGCCCTGAGCCCGGAGCGTTTGGCTCCCACGGGGGCGATGAGAAGGGTCCGACACAGTTCGATGTCCGGCCGGACATACTGATAGGCCTTCTGGAGAGAGCTGCACTCTCGGAGGATAACCTCTCTTCAATGAGCATGGTGCTCACGAAGATTTCATCTGCTACAAGCGGTTTGAATGAGGCATTTATAAGCCTGCTCAAAGGCTTTGAGGTATGTAGTGAAAAATGCACTATGTTTGGTTGTGAAGCACGCGCTAGGTGTGCTCCCTATGGATAGTAGCCCCTGAGACTCTGGTTGCCCGCCATAGGCGGCAAACGGGGGATCACACAGTAATGGTTGCGACGTACATGTGCGCAGGTATCTAAGGATCCGGTAGCCGACCAGTCTGTTGAAGTTGCCTAACTAAGGAGGCAGATCGGATCTATTGATGCTGATATCATGCTGGTGAACAAAAGGTTGGAAGAATCACAGGGTATGTGCTCTGCTTCCCTTATTATGTTGTATAGGAAAATGCGAGAGGGGCATAATATTACTGCAATGTGTTTGTACTACAGATGGTGTTACTGCCGTGGAGGCCCTGAGAGCAGAACTTGCTCAGGCCAAGGAACAAGCTCGGGCTAGCAATGCGGCTGCCCTAAAGGCGGCTGAAGAATTTAGAGCCGAACAGGCTGCTCATCGCCAAAGCGAGGAAAAGATAGCCGAAATGGCTGGGGTTGAAAAATGCCGCTGACCGGTATGTACTCCTTGAAAAGGAGAATAAGGCTAGTTCGGCCGAGCTGGACAAGGCACTTAATGCCGCCAAAGAGATGCAAACCGAGATCCGGGGTATGCGGGAGGAGCTCCAACAGGCCGACAAAATCGTGGCTGCGGGCTCCTACTTACTACGGATGAAGTTTTTGGATCCGAAGTATGCTCCCCTGGCTGGGCGCTGGAGTTCTGCAGACGCATATGCGGGCTTGGCGAATAGTACAGCTGACGCTGCTAAGTTTTTCGAGGGTCAAGGTGATAAGGAAGTGGAGAAGCTTTTGTGGTTGCAGTTCAATGCTCCCACTCGCCCGCTGCCGCTAAATGAGAAGGTGGCTGCTGTGGCGGAGCTCTACAGGTTGTCTAGGCTTACAATGTGGTCTGTAATAGACCATCTTTGGCCGAAGGGGCCTAAGCCGGACAGCTACTTTGGTTTGGTGCAGAAATTCCTTGGGGCCGTGTCTCGGATTGACGCCATGAGGAGGTTGGCGTGCATAGAAGGTGCGCGGATGGCTCTTGCCCGCGTTAAAGCCTATTGGCAGGATATTGTAACGCCCCGGATTCGATACGCCAGGTGTCTGCCAGTTGTTCGCCATTGTTGCCATGTCATTTGCTTGCGTGTTGCATTTTATCATGTCATCCTTCGCATTGTGTCATCATGTGCATTGCATTGCATCGCATACGTGTTCGTTTCATGCATCCGAGCATTTCCCCGTTGTACGTTTTGCAATCCGGCGCTCCTTTGTCATCCGGCGTTCCCCTTTTGTCTCTCGTTGTGAGCGGGTGTTAAACGTTCTCGGAATGGCCCGAGGTTTGCCAAGCGGCCTTGGTATAGCACCGGTAGACCGCCTGTCAAGTTTCGTTCCATTTGGAGGTCGTTTGATACTCCAACGGTTAACCGCGTAGCCCGAAACCCCCCTTTTCTCTTTGCAGCCCAACACCCTTTCAAAGTGGCCCCATGCTCTCGGCCGTTCGATCACGATCGTGTGGGCGAAAACCGCTTCTCATTTGGACTCTCCTAACTCCATCTACCTATATATTATTCCCCCTCCCCCGAATTCGCGGTTAAACCCTAGCCTAGCCTCCCTCTCGCCCGCCGGACATGTCCGTGCGCGGCCGGACATGTCCGCCGCTCCCTTCCACGTCGCGCTGGCCAATGGCAGGCCGACACGTCACCTCCGCCGCCGCCCTTGTCCAATCAGCCCCTGCCACGTCAGCCCCGCCACCCTCTCTCTCCTCCCTCCGCCGCCGCGCCACTCGGGGCCCAGATCCGGCACGCCCTGGGCCGAACCGGGCTGCGCCGGGCCCGCGCCGCCCGCGCAACCTTCGCCGCCGCCCTTCGCCGCGCCCGCTGATGGCCGCCGCCCGCCGCCGCCGCCGCCCTCCGGCAACCTCCTCCGCCGCCGCCCCTCGGCTCCCGCGCCCGGCTTCCCGCGCGCCCGAGCCGCCCTTCGCCGGAGCCCGCTCACCGCCTCCGCCTCGCCAACTCCGGTGCCTCGCCGCTTCCGGTCGTCGGCCGCCGCTGCCCGACACCGGCGACCGCGCCCGTTCGCCCGCGCCTCCCCGGCGACGCCTCCTTCTCCGTCTCCAGCGCAACTCCGGCCAACTCCGGTGAGATCTCGTCGGGCTGGACGAGATCCACCCATCCCTCCAACCAAACGGCGCGCCCGTCCCGTACCGCTCCATCCCCGGAACCCCTCCGTCCCTTTTTCCCGCGAGGTGAAAACTGCCAAGTCCCTGTATTTTGTCATTATCATGCCATGTTCATCGCATCGTATCTCTACATCCGTAGCTCCCTTTCGTCCTTGTAATATGTCAAATTGTTCGTATCAATGAGTACATCATTTCTTTCCATTGCATCATATTCATTTGTGCTCATCTTGATGCCTGAATCATCATTGTAACAGTGCTTCATGATGTTTTCTGCTGTCTGTTAACAGAACGAGCTCATTTGTCATTTTTGCCATGATTGATGTGTGCATCCTATGAGGTTCATGTCTACATGTGTTTCGATCTATGCTATGTCTTCTTTATAGAGGTGCTTACCATATATTTTTGTGATCAATGTGGTGACTAGCACAAGCATGCAAACTAGGCTTCGTGATATTGCTGATTTTAGTCCCTGTTCTGCTGTTATTTTGATGCCATGTAAACTTGTTGCTACAGAGAGATCCATACATATTTTGAGATACTTCAGTAAGGGTGTTTTTAACATATGGTTATGCTCTATCCATCCCTGCCCTTGGTTACAATTATGGAGTAGTCTAGCATGTCATTTTCATGCTCTACGTTTGCTTCAAAATGTTTCCTGGCAGATTGTTTACATATTCAATTTGGCCAAGGTTGTAGTTGATCTTTGCATGCTATGGACTTGTTCTTGACTTGGTTTGTTTCACAAACATGTCTTCTTGATGATTCTATGCTTATCTTGCCATGCAATGACTTGTGGTGAGTGAATCGAGCTTGTTAAGTAGTGTACTCGATGTTGCTGTTTTGCTAGGCTGAATCTGTTATTTCGTTATGCTATATAAACATGTTGCTACTAGTCATTCTATGCATAATCTGGAGATGATCATTAAACATGTTTTGTTCTACATGTCATGCTTTAACCATCCATGCCCCTGGTTGCATTTATAGCTTGCTGTAGCCTGTTGTAATCTTGCTTTAAAGTTGCTTGATAATGTTGCTGTCAGCCTGTTAACATTAAGTTCAGTTGTTTCCATGATTGTTGCTAGTGATCCATGCACCCTATGACCTTGCTATTGCCATGCTTAGCTTCACAAACATGCCTTCTTACTGTTGGTTGCCTTGTCATGCCATGTAATGCTCTGTAGTGAGTTGCACAAGCTCATTTACATGCCTTCATAATTCTGTTTCTGCCATGTTTGAATCTGTAATATAACTTGCGATGTTTACATGTGTGCCATCATATTTTCTGATCCTTTTTGGCTTATGGTCAGTAAAGGACTTTTGATCTATGCTTTGAGTAGAACCATGCCATGCCTTTGTTTGCCATGATAAGTTCCTGTAACATGTTGTTTGATAGCTCTAAACATTGCAACCTGATGTTATTTTCTGCAAAGTCTGAACTATTATCATTTGCAATCTTACCACGTGTGTTTGAGCATGTTCTAGTGATTTCTGGAGATAGCTCAGTGTTCATGTTTTGTTATGCTTTACCTGTACATCATGTCCATGCCTTTTGTTATCATGTTGGGTGCTGTAGCATGTTGTTTTGATGCTTGCAATATGCCTAGTTGCTGTTTTGGACAGATTGTTGCTATAACTTATATAGAGTGCATGTGTTGAACCGTTACTCCGTTTTGAGTGTGCCCTATATGAAACTTGCTTAGAATTGCATGTAGTTTCATATTATCAGGTTCCATACGTGTTTTGAGGTGTTTGCTTGATGTTTGGGTGCATTTTGCATCAATGCCATGTTTATCTTGTTTTGCTCATATCTTCTAGGCCGTAGCTCCGAACTAAATGAACTTTATATGTAACTTGACTAGAATCTCATGTAGATCATCCTTGTGCATCTTAACTTGCTGTTTAACAACTTGAACATAAGGTTTATTCAGATCTGGACCAACTTCGAAATTTGCATATGAGGACTTACTGGAATTGTTATATGTTGTTCCCGGCCTCACTTAAACTTGCCTTAGTGTGTTGCTCTTGTTTGCATCATCTCTTGCCATGAGTAGCTTCATGTAGTCTTGTCTTGCATCATGCTTGTTATGCATCATGCCTTGTTCATGTGTGGTGTGTTTACCATGTTGTGTGCTTCTTCTCGATAGTTCCCGTATCGTTGCGATCGTGAGGATTCGTTCGTCTACACTTGGTTCGGCTTCATCCGTTCATCTTCTTCATGGACTCGTTCTTCGTCCTTGCGGGATTTCAGGCAAGATGACCGCTACCCAGGATCTCACTACTATCATTGCTATGCTAGTTGCTTCGTTCTATCGCTATGTTGCGCTACCTATCACCTGTTTATCAAGACATCCCATATTGCCATGAACCTCTAACCTTTGACATCATCCCTATGCAAACTGTTGTTTGGCTATGTTACCACTTTTGCTCAGCCCCTCTTATAGCGTTGCTAGTTGCAGGTGAAGTTGAAGATTCCTCCATGGAGGACAGGATTTTGGTTGGGATATCACAATATCTCTTATATTATTTAATGCATCTATATACTTGGTGAAGGGTGGAAGACTCGGCCTTATGCCTGGTGTTTTGTTCCACTCTTGCCGCCCTAGTTTCCGTCATACCGGTGTTATGTTCCCGGATTTTGCGTTCCTTACGCGGTCGGGTGATTTATGGGACCCCCTTGACAGTTCGCTTTGAATAAAACTCCTCCAGCAAGGCCCAACCTTGGTTTTACCATTTGCCTCACCACCACCTATCCCTTTCCCTTGGGTCATCTTTATTTTAGCCCCCCCGGGACAGTGCTTGTCTAAGTGTTGGTCCGAACTGAGCTGCCTGCGGGGCCACCTCGGGGCAACTTGAGGGTTGGTTTTACTCGTAGCTAGTCTCATCCGGTGTTGCCCTGAGAACGAGATATGTGCAGCTCCTATCGGGATTTGTCAGCGCATCGGGCGGCTTTGCTGGTCTTGTTTTACCATTGTCGAAATGTCTTGTAAACCGAAATTCCGAGTCTGATCGGGTCTTCCTGGGAGAAGGTATATCCTTCGTTGATCACGAGAGCTTATCATGGGCTAAGTTGGGACACCCCTGTAGGGTATAATCTTTCGAAAGTCGTGCCTGCGGTTATAGGCAGATGGGAATTTGTTAATGTCCGGTTGTAGATAACTTGACACCAGATCCGAATTAAAACGCATCAACCGTGTGTGTAGCCGTGATGGTCTCTTTTCGGCGGAGTGCGGGAACTGAACACGGTTTCTGGGTTATGTTTGACGTAAGTAGGAGTTCAGGATCACTTCCTGATCATTAATAGTTGACGGCCGTTCCTTTTGCTCTCTTCTCGCTCTTATTTGCGTATGTTAGCCACCATATATGCTTAGTCACTACTGCAACCTCACCACTTTACCCCTTCCTTTCCCTTTAAGCTTTGCTAGTCTTGATACCCATGGTAATGGGATCGCTGAGTCCTCGTGGCTCACAGATTACTACAACAACAGTTGCAGGTACAGGTTGTGCGATGATCATGACGCGAGAGCGATGCTTGCTTGCGCTGAGTTCTTCTTCTGCTTCTTCGATCAGGGAATAGGTTCCAGGTCGGCAGCCTGGGCTAGCAGGGTGGATGTCGATTGAGTTTCTGTTTGTGTTTCATCTGTAGTCGGATGATGCTCTTATGTATTGTGATATTGTATTCATGTGGCATTGTATGCCTCTTGTATGTAACCCCATCTATTATGTAATGTTGATGTAATGATATCCACCTTGCAAAAGCGTTTCAATATGCGGGTCTATCCTTGGTGGGACCTTCGAGTTCCTTTTGGATAGGGTCGCATATTGGGCGTGAAAAGTTGGTATCGGAGCCTCGACCGACCCTAGGAGCCCCCTTGATTGATCGTGTAGTTTGGCCGTTGTTGATTCTAGAAGAAAACTGTTTTCGGAGTCTAGTTATATCGGAGAGTAGGAATTCTTTTTACTCCTCAGCCCCTTCGTCGCTTTGGTGAGGAATTTTGACGTAGGTGTTTTGAATTACTCCTCTTCCCTCTCAAATTTTTCTTTAGGTTCACGCAATTGGTTTTCCGTTCGTTGGTTCTCATCTCTTTTCATCCGGTGCATTTCTCGTCAAGTCGACTCCAGCCTCTTCATCTTTGAGTTCAATCCTCAGTTTGCTCTCGACGAAGTTATTTCTCTATCCTCAGTTGTTTTCTTTTCCCACCCGCCCACCCCTTCTTCTTCTCGGAACCGGAGTCCGTAATCAAGTATCCATCCTACTCGTGTGAAGTTTTTTCTCTCTCTCTCCTCAATGTTTTCAACCGGTGTTTTCTCTTCAAGATATTCGTCGGTTCCCCCTCCCAAGTTGTCTTTGTTTTCCCGCCCTCCCACCCTTTTTCTTCCCGGAGTCTGTCTCTCTCTCGACCATCTATTTCATTCGTGTGGAGTCTCTTCAGTCTTTCGTCAATTATTTCAACCAGTGAATTCTCGTCTCGGTGGACATTCTTCATCCCTTTTATTTTTTCCGGTGCACTCAATTCATGTTTTTCCGGTTGATCACATTCTTTTCCTGGATCAAGTGTTCTCCTTGCTCGTTTGCCTCTCGCCAGTTTATCCTTCCGGAGTGCTCAAGACATCTCGAGAGATTCGTCTGTGTTCCAATTAATTGGAGGTTGTCACCTCATTCAAATAATTCAATTGTTCCGGTGCATCATCTATCTGTTCAACATCTCTTCCCAACGGTGTTTTCTCTTCAGTGGGCCCTAACCCACAGGTCTTTTTCCAGGATCTTACCTGACTCTTCTAACTTCCCCGGAGTTATTCTCAAATTCTTTTCAAGTCTGACGTAAGAATGGATCCCATCAGTCAGAGGTTTTTTTTCCAAGATCGATTTCAAATCATTTCATCGTTGGCTCAACCTCTTCATTTTCCATTCTACCGGAGTATCTCAGTATTTTGGTGTTGTTTCTCGTCGTCATTTGAAGATCGAAGAAGAGTTTTCCTCTAAACCTTGTCCGTTCTCTCGAAGTTTCGTGGTTCTAGCTTCATGTTATCCTCGCGAATTATTCCATTTGTCAGATATTCCTTTTCTCACCCATCCGGAGTATTTCAGGAGTTGATTTCTGTTTTGCTTCATCGGTGGCCATCATTCTAGAAGAATTCTTCGCCCTCATCATTCCAGCTATCGTCCTCTAATTATCCCGATGCTTCATTCAAGTGTTCCTTAATCAGTTCATGATCTCTTTGTTCTTTTACATCTAAATTCCCTCTAGCTTATTTGTTCTTCTAATTCTTCCCGGTGATTCAGTCTCTTTCATCAGTCATTTTCGATTTCTTACGATGGTTCCTTCAGACTCCTTTTTCTTTGTTATCATTTTAATCCTTTCGTTCTTTTCAATCCTACCGGTGGTTCTTCATGATTTAATTCATCCTTCAAGAGTTCATCAAGATTTTGTTGGAGGAGTTCAAGTATCTTTTCTTCTCGCGTCTCGAAGTGCAATTAATTCTCCGTATTCTTTTGAAGTGGAGTTTTGCATTTCTTCGTTCTTCTGAGTTATCCAATCATTTTAGTTTGCGTCTGGTTATCACCTCATAATTTCTGAGATGTTATCCATTAGTCCACGACAAGCCTATTCTTTCGTTGTTGATTTTCTCAACAACTCCGTTTAAAACTTCCTTCTAAAGATGCTTTCTATGCCATTCGTGGCACAAGTTGTCATTTTCTTCCCCGTTCTTTCATTCAATTCTTTCAATTCTTCCAAAGGCATTGCGTGGCTTATGTCGTCAAGTATCTTTCCATCCTCTCAAGCTCGTGTTCTATTCATCCATGTTTCAGCCGAAGTGCTGCCTAAATCCTTTCAGTCTTATTCGTTTCTTATCTCGTTCTAACCGGAGTGGTTACATAGTCTATCTGGTTCCGTGAGCTTTGGATTCTTGTCATTCTCGTTGTTCCTCTCTTCTTCTCGAGTGCTCTCGATTCTTTGCTTCTTCTGTTAAGTTCTTGTTTCACCTCTTCCCTTTTCCCTTCCGTCTCGGTCCAAAGATCTCGGGACGAGATCTCTTGTTAGTGGAGGAGTGTTGTAACGCCCCGGATTCGATGCGCCAGGTGTCTGCCAGTTATTCGCCGTTGTTGCCATGTCATTTGCTTGCGTGTTGCATTTTATCATGTCATCCTTCGCATTGTGTCATCATGTGCATTGCATTGCATCGCATACGTGTTCGTTTCATGCATCCGAGCATTTTCCCTGTTGTCCGTTTTGCAATCCGGCGCTCCTATGTCATCGGGCGTTCCCCTTTTGTCTCTCGTTGTGAGCGGGTGTTAAACGTTCTCGGAATGGCCCGAGGTTTGCCAAGCGGCCTTGGTATAGCACCGGTAGACCGCCTGTCCAGTTTCGTGCCATTTGGAGGTCGTTTCATACTCCAACGGTTAACCGCGTAGCCCGAAACCCCCCTTTTCTCTTTGCAGCCCAACACCCTTCCAAAGTGGCCCAAAACCCATCTAACTCCCCTCCATGCTCTCGGTCGTTCGATCACGATCGTGTGGGCGAAAACCGCTCCTCATTTGGACTCTCCTAGCTCCCTCTACCTATATATTAGTCCCCCTCCCCCGGAATCGCGGTTAAACCCTAGCCTAGCTTCCCTCTCGCCCGCCGGACATGTCCGTGCGCCCCGGACATGTCCGCCGCTCCCTTCCACGTCGCGCCGGCCAATGGCAGGCCGACATGTCACCTCCGCCGCCGCCCTTGTCCAATCAGCCCCTGCCACGTCAGCCCCGCCGCCCTCTCTCTCCTCCCTCCGCCACCGCGCCACCCGGGGCCCAGATCCGGCCCGCCCCGGGTCGAACCGGGCTGCACCGGGCCCGCGCCGCCCGCACGACCTTCGCCGCCGCCCTTCGCCGCGCCCGTCGACGGCCGCCGCCCGCCGCCGCCGCGGCACGCCGCCGCCGCCCTCCGGCAACCTCCTCCGTCGCCGCCCCTCGGCTCCCGCGCCAGCAGGCGCCCGAGCTCCCCGACCCCGCGCATCGCTCCTCGTCGCCCGGCTTCCCGCGCGACCGAGCCGCCCTTCGTCGGAGCCCACTCGCCGCATCCGCCTCGCCAACTCCGACGCCTCGCCGTTGCAGCGCCTCGCCGCTTCCGGTCGTCGGCCGCCGCCGCCCGACACCGGCGACCGCGCCCGTTCGCCCGCGCCTCCCCGGCGACGCCTCCTTCTCCATCTCCGGCGCAACTCCGGCCAACTCCGGCGAGATCTCGTCGGGCTGGACGAGATCCACCCATCCCTCCAACCAAACGGCGCGCCCTTCCCGTACCGGTCCACCCCGGAACCCCTCCGTCCATTTTTCCCGCGAGGTGAAAACTGCCAAGTCCCTGTGTTTTGTCATTATCATGCCATGTTCATCGTATCGTATCTCTCTATCCGTAGCTCCGTTTCGTGCGTGTAATATGTCAAATTGTTCGCCTCAACAAGTACATGATTTGTTTCCATTGCATCATATTCATTTGGGCTCATATCGATGCCTGAATCATCATTGTAAGAGTGCTTCATGATGTTTTCTGCTGTCTGTTAACAGAACGAGCTCATTTGTCATTTTTTTCCAAGATTGGTGTGTGCATCCTATGAGGTTCATGTCTACATGTGTTTTGATTTATGCTATGTCTTCTTTACAGATGTGCTTACCATGTATTTTTGTGATCAATGTGGTGACTAGCACAAGCATGCAAACTAGGCTTCGTGATATTGCTGATTTTAGTCCCTGTTCTGCTGTTATTTTGATGCCAGGTAAACTTGTTGCTACAGAGAGATCCATGTTATATTTTGAGATACTTCAGTAAGGGTGTTTTGAACATATGGTTATGCTCTATCCATCCCTGCCCTTGGTTACAATTATGGAGTACCTAGCATGTCATTTTCGTGCTCTACTTTTGCTTCAAAATGTTTCCTGGCAGATTGTTTACATGTTATTCAGTTTGGCCAAGGTTGTTGTAGTTGATCCTTGCATGCTATGGACTTGTTCTTGACTTGGTTTGTTTCACAAACATGTCTTCTTGATGATTATATGCTTATCTTGCCATGCAATGACTTGTGGTGAGTGAATCGAGCTTGTTAAGTAGTGTACTCACTGTTGCTGTTTTGCTAGGCTGAATCTGTTATTTCGTTATGCTATATAAACATGTTGCTACTAGTCACTCTATGCATAATCTGGATATGATCATTAAACATGTTTTGTTCGACATGTCATGCTTTAACCATCCATGCCCCTGGTTGCATTTATAACTTGTTGTAGCCTGTTGTAATCTTGCTCTAAAGTTACTTGATAATGTTGCTATCAACCTGTTAACATTAAGTTCAGTTGTTTCCATGATTGTTGCTAGTGATCCATGCACCCTATGACCTTGCTATTGCCATGCTTAGCTTCACAAACATGCCTTCTTACTGTTGGTTGCCTTGTCATGCCATGTAAAGCTCTGTAGTGAGTTGCACAAGCTCATTTACATGCCTTCATAATTATGTTTCTGCCATGTTTGAATCTGTAATGTAACTTGCCATGTTTACATGTGTGCCATCATATTTTCTGATTCTTTTTGGCTTATGGTCTGTAAATGACTTTTGATCTATGCTTTGAGTAGAAACATGCCATGCCTTTGTTTGCCATGATAAGTTCCTGTAACATGTTGTTTGATAGCTCTAAACATTGCAACCTGATGTTATTTTCTGCAAAGTCTGAACTATTATCATTTGCAATCTTATCACGTGTGTTTGAGCATGTTCTACTGATTTCTGGAGATAGCTCAGTGTTCATGTTTTGTTATGCTTTACCTGTACATCATGTCCATGCCTTTTGTTATCATGTTGGGTGCTGTAGCATGTTGTTTTGATGCTTGCAATATGCCTAGTTGCTGTTTTGGACAGATTGTTGCTATAACTTGTATAGAGTGCATGTGTTGAACCGTTGCTCCGTTTTGAGTGTGCCCTATATGAAACTTTATTAGAATTGCATGTAGTTTCATATTATAATGTTGCATCCATGTTTTGATGTGTTTGTTTGATGTTTGGGTGCATTTTGCATCAATGCCATGTTTATCTTGTTTTGCGCATATCTTCTAGGTCGTAGCTCTGAACTAAATGAACTTTATATGTAACTTGACTAGAATCTCGTGTAGATCATCCTTGTGCATCTTAACTTGCTGTTTAACAACTTGAACATAAGGTTTATTCAGATCTGGACCAAATTCAAAATTTGCATATGAGGACTTACCGGAATTGTTATATGTTGTTCCCGGCCTCACTTAAACTTGCCTTAGTGTGTTGCTCTTGTTTGCATCATCTCTTGCCATGAGTAGCTTCATGTAGTCTTGTGTTGCATCATGCTTGTTGTGCATCATGCCTTGTTCATGTGTGGTGTGTTTACCATGTTGTGTGCTTCTTCTCGATAGTTCCCGTATCGTTGCGATCGTGAGGATTCGTTCGTCTAACTTGGTTCGGCTTCATCCGTTCATCTTCTTCATGGACTCGTTCTTCTTCCTTGCGGGATTTCAGGCAAGACGACCGCTACCCAGGATCTCACTACTATCATTGCTATGCTAGTTGCTTCGTTCTATCGCTATGTTGCGCTACCTATCACATGTTTATCAAGCCATCCCATATTGCCATGAACCTCTTACCTTTGACACCTTCCCTATGCAAACCGTTGTTTGGCTATGTTATCGCTTTTTCTCAGGCCCTCTTATAGCATTGCTAGTTGCAGGTGAAGTTGAAGATTGCTCTATGGTGGACAGGATTTTGGTTGGGATATCACAATATCTCTTATATTATTTAATGCATCTATATACTTGGTAAAGGGTGGAAGACTCGGCCTTATGCCTGGTGTTTTGTTCCACTCTTGCCGCCCTAGTTTTTGTCATACCGGTGTTATGTTCCTGGATTTTGCGTTCCTTACGCGGTCGGGTGATTTATGGGACCCCCTTGACAGTTCGCTTTGAATAAAACTCCTCCAGCAAGGCCCAAGCTTGGTTTTACCATTTGCCTCACCACCACCTATCCCTTTCCCTTGGGTCGGACAACCCGAGGGTCATCTTTATTTTAGCCCCCCTGGGCCAGTGCTTGTCTAAGTGGTGGTCCGAGCTGAGCTGCCTGCAGGGCCACCTCGGGGCAACTTGAGGGTTGGTTTTACTCGTAGCTAGTCTCATCCGATGTTGCCCTGAGAACGAGATATGTGCAGCTCCTATCGGGATTTGTCGGCGCATCGGGCGGCTTTGCTGGTCTTGTTTTACAATTGTCGAAATGTCTTGTAAACCGGGATTCCGAGTCTGATCGGGTCTTCCTGGGAGAAGGTATATCCTTCGTTGATCGCGAGAGCTTATCATGGGCTAAGTTGGGACACCCCTACAGGGTATAATCTTTCGAAAGCCGTGCCTGCGGTTATAGGCAGATGGGAATTTGTTAATGCCCGGTTGTAGATAACTTGACACCAGATCCGAATTAAAACGCATCAACCGCGTGTGTAGCCGTGATGGTCTCTTTTCGGCAGAGTCCGGGAAGTGAACACGGTTTCTGGGTTATGTTTGACATAAGTAGGAGTTCAGGATCACTTCTTGATCATTACTAGTTGACAATCGTTCCTTTTGCTCTCTTCTCGCTCTTATTTGCGTATGCTAGCCACCATATATGCTTAGTCACTGCTGCAACCTCACCACTTTACCCCTTCCTTTCCCTTTAAGCTTTGCTAGTCTTGATACCCATGGTAATGGGATTGCTGAGTCCTCGTGGCTCACAGATTACTACAACAATAGTTGCAGGTACAGGTTATGCGATGATCACGACGCGAGAGCGATGCTTGCTTGCGCTGAGTTCTTCTTCTGCTTCTTCGATCAGGGGATAGGTTCCAGGTCGGCAGCCTGGGCTAGCAGGGTGGATGTCGATTGAGTTTCTGTTTGTGTTTCATCCGTAGTCGGATGATGCTCTTATGTATTGTGATATTGTATTCGTGTGGCATTGTATGCCTCTTGTATGTAACCCCATCTATTATGTAATGTTGATCTAATGATATCCACCTTGCAAAAGCGTTTCAATATGCGGGTCTATCCTTGGTGGGACCTTCGAGTTCCTTTTGGATAGGGTCGCATATTGGGCGTGACAGATATGGAGGCCACCATTTTGGCAACCCAGGATTCAGTGAGAGGCTAATATCCGGCAGAGCACTACTTGGTGCAGGTCACAGAAGGTGCCCTCCTAATAGAGGCGCAGTGCTCGAAGACTGTCTTGTTCGAGTGATAAGTCAAATCATTGTAAAAAAACAATGTTTATTTTGATTATGAGGCTATATTTATACTTTTTGCCCGGAAGTATGATTGTGTCCCATTTGCGGCCGTTTTTATATAGATATGAGTAGTCCGAAAGTTAGCACTCGTTGGCTTCAGCCCCCACGCATACAATGCGGGGGTGTTCGTGAGAAATATGCTTAATCACACTCGATCCAACGTCTTGGTCCATTAAGGAGGTGATCGCACATCGAACTAGGCAACCGGACTAGATAGCTGTAACACTTTCGCTTAGCCATGGGGGTCTAACGGTGGGGCTACTATGTAGCCCCTAGTACATTCGCGTGCATCCAAATACGGGCGCGTATGTACATGGCCGGGAAATGGACCTTCGTTAATGCGGAGGAATCCTTAAAGATTCCGGTGAGTCTTCGAGTGATTGAACAGTCTCTCGCTGTATCATGACAGTCAGTTTTCGGCTTTCTCTACTGAGGTGCTCATCCGGAATAACCAGGGCACAATCGCAGTAGTTCTCCTTTGGCCGCCTTAGCCAATAATAACGGAACATAAGGCGGTAAACCCAGGAGCCGGGCAAACCCAACATTTGACCAAAGACATGATTCGGAGCTGATGCATATAAGGCCAAACTCGTGATGCCGAACACTCCCGAAGGTATTCGGTCTTTGTAAAAGAAAACAGGCTGATGAAAGCCTGTTATAAACCCTAAATTTCCAGGTATGTGCGATTAATCTGCCGTGGCGAATGCCAATAACGGCAGTATCCTCTGTGGGTATGGAACCCATGGGATGGTTAAACAACAAGAGGCAGTACAAAAGGTTTACACATGGGTTAATCTAAAAAGAAACCTGTTGAACGGGGCCCTGCTGCACGTCTGCGCCTTTGTCTCCGTTGTGCCGTATCCTAGAAGGGTATCGCGCGAACATTGTCTGTGGAAAAAGAAAACTCGTAGGAGAGTACAACGTAAGTATGCGATTGATAATAAAAGTGTTAGATATTGGCCTGCCAGTAAGGTTGAGCCAGATGTGGGGCTGCATTAAATATTTATTGCCCCTGGTATCCGTTATGGGATTACATATACAGTGCCCTGGTTCAGTTTTATCCGGGTTACCGGACTCGTCTAACCGTGTCTCTGGTCGTAATGACCAGTCATGTTTTTGATATTGGAGGCCGCTTATAGTCCCGCCGCCAGGGCCATCGCGTGTTCCTCTGCGCGTGAAGAGCGCTCTGTGATTCCGCTAATGGTGATGACGCCATGTGGACTGGGCATGTTGAGTGTAAGGTAGCCATAGTGTGGCAATGCATTGAAGCGGGCAAAGGCCGCTCTTCCAAGCAATGCGTGATAGCCGCTTTGGAAGGGTGCGATGGTGAAGAGTAGTTCTTCGCTTCTGGAGTTACCAGGGGAGCCGAATGTTACTTCCAGCACGACGGAGCCCCTGCCGTAGGCTTCCACGCCTGGTATCACCCCTTCAAAGGTGGTGTTGCTTTGGCTAATTCTGGATAGGTTTATCCCCATTCTGCAGACAGTGTCCTCATATATTAAATTGAGACTACTGCCGCCGTCCATGAGGACGTGGGTGAGACGGTATCCGTCGATTATTGGGTCAAGCACCAAGGCCTCTGATCCTCCGCACTGAATACTAGTTCGGCCGTCCATGTGATCGAAAGTGATCAGACGAGACATCGAGAAGTCAGATGTGGGTACGATGGGCTCTATATCATGCGCGTATCTGAGCGCGCGTTCGTGCCTTCTCGTGAATGTGTGAGTCGCGTGGATCATGTTTACTGTTTTAACCTCTGGCGGGAATTGTTTCTATCCCCAAGTGTTCGGCTGGCGAGGTTCATCCTCGTCTTCACTTGGTGTTTCCCTCCCCTTGTATTCGGCATTTAATTTGCGGGCCTGCTTGAAGACCCAGCATTCTCTATGCGTGTGGTTCGCAGGTTTCTCCGGCGTGCCATGAATTTGGCATAGTTTGTCCAGGACTCTGTTCAGACCGGACGGTCCCTCTTTACTGCCTTTAAATGGCTTCTTTTGCTGATCAGGTCGAGAGCCCCTGAATCCGGCATTGATCGTCGCATTATCCGGGCTCTCTTCCTTGTTTTGGCCTTTATGTTTATTATGTCGTGGCTTCCCGTTGCCATCCCTTATTTCGGATGTGTTGGGGTCGCTGGTGCCTTTACGGGCTAACCAGCTATCTTCACCCGCGCAAAAGCGGGTCATAAGGCCTGTTAAGGCTGCCATTGTCCTTGGCTTTTCTTGGCCGAGGTGCCGGGCGAGCCACTCATCGCGGATGCTGTGTTTGAATGCTGCTAAGGCTTCGGTGTCCGGAAAATCGACAATTTGATTATTCTTAGTGAGGAATCTGTTCCAAAGCTTGCAGGCGGACTCTCCGAACTGTTGGATTATGTGACTTAGATCGTCTGCATTTTCGGGGAGGCTTTTCAACCAGTGTCGAGCTGGTCCCTTCAACTTTAGGGGAAGGTATTTGATGGCGTGGACGAATGGTGAGCGTTGCGGGGGGGGGGGGGGTGGATGAACAATGAGCGGTGGTGTTGCCTCTGGATGAACAGGAACCCGTGGTGTGGAGGGCTGGATGAACAGTAGACGGTGGAGGGGTGCCCGTGGAGGGGTGCTTGAACAGGACCCCGTGGTGTGGAGGGCTAGATGAACAGTAGACGGTGGAGGGGTGCCCATGGAGGGGAGGTTGAACAGGACCCCGTGGTGTGGAGGGTTGGATGAACAGTAGACGGTTTAGGGGTGCCCGTGGAGGGGTGGTTGAACAGTAGCCGGTGGAGTAGCGTGCGATGGAGGCTGGATGAACAGGAGCCCGTGGAGGCTAGAGGAGGTCGACGGTAGCCCGTGGAGGCTGGAGGAGGTCGACGGTGGAGAGGAACAGTATCCCATGGAGTCCCGTTTTGCGGTACGCCACAGCCCTTCCGATGAACAGGACCCCCGTTTCGACCGTAGCGCTCCAACACAAGTCCCTTTCATCCGTTTTGCGGTATGCCACACCCCTCCCAATCAACAGGACCCCCGTTTCGACCTTAGGAGGTCTGCTTCCTCCGTTTTGCGGTACGCCACACCCCTCCCGATCAACAGGACCCCTGTTTCGACCGTAGGAGGTCCGTTTCCTCTGTTTTGCGGTACGCTAGACCCCTCCCGATCAACAGGACCCCGTTCCGAACGTAGGAGGTCCTTTTCCTCCATTCTGCGGTACGCCAGGCCTCGTTTCCATCGCCTGTTCCGTCCAATCCCTCCCGATGAACACGACCACGCATTCCGTTCCGACCCAGCTGGTTGGCTCCCACGCGCTCCGTTGCCTCCCGATGAACACGACGCATTCCGTTACCTCGCCATGAACACGACGCATTCCGTTGCCTCCCCATGAACATGACGCATTCCGTTGCCTCCCCATGAACACGAGCCCTGGTCGTATGTATGCACGAGTAGGCGTTCGAGACCCTGCCCGTATGTATGTACGTGGTCGTATTTTCTTTCTTGCACCCTGGCCGATGTACCTAATTGTACATGCTACGTGCGCGCCTCTACTACGACACGTGCGCGCCTCAACATCCACTAGTATATATGTACGTACACGTTCGCGACTAGAATGACAATGCTACGTACGCTTCGACCAGGTGGGTCCCGACTGTCAGGCACTTCCTTGCCTACAGAGATGTAGCTGGTGGGTCCCAGCAGTCAGGGGGCGAATCATTTTTTTTGCCCAGACGCACTTCCTTGCGTGCGAAGATGTAGCTGGTGGGTCCCAGCAGTCAGGGGGTGAATCTTTTTTTTTGCCCGGACGCACTTCCATGCGTGCGAAAGTGTAGCTGGTGGGTCCCAGCAGTCAGGGGGGAAACGTTTTTTTCGCGAAATACGGTGGCCCGTCCGGTGGGTCCCTGCTGTTAGGTGGAGGAATCATTATTTTCCGCGTAATAAGGAGGCACTTCCTTGCTGCGGCCGTGGACCCAGCTATCAGCCTCTCCACGTACAGTCCACGTCTGATGGAAGTTGTTCCTTGACCATGTTGACCACGCTGCGCCGAGAGCACCAGGGCGGTGGACGACTGCGAGGCCTAGGAAGGGGACGACACGGAGCCGGTGAAGATGCGGCAGTGGATGCCCACGCGGAGAGGGGTATGAGGGTTGACTCGTTCGGCTGCGGTGTGAGGCTACCGTCACCGCAGGGCCTGGCCAGCGGTGGGAATAGTAGGGGGCGGTGAGGCCTCCGCGACAGCACAGCCGGCCACGGGAGGCAGGAGCAGGCGGCACGACCGGCGCTGCTTTGGGCGGCTGGAGCAAGAAGACCAGAGGTTGAAGAAGCACTACGACCATTGGACGGACATCATATGGTCACTGGAGGTAGAATCGTTCATATTGACTAAGTTGACAAAGCCCTTCATCCCCGTCAACTTAGTAGGCCCACAAGTCAGCCTCCCACCAAGGTGGGTCCCAGCTAGCAGGGGGAGTATTCATTTTTTTTGTGCGTAATAAGGAGGCACTTCCGGTGGGTCCGAGCTGACAGCAGGGGGAATGTTTTTTTCGCGAAATACGGTGGCCCGTCCGATGGGTCCCAGCAGTCAGGGGGGAAACATTTTTTCGCGAAATAAGGTGGCCCGTCCGGTGGGTGCCTGCTGTCAGGTGGAGGAATAATTATTTTGTGCGTAATAAGGAGGCACTTCCTTGCGGCCGCCGTGGACCCAACTGTCAGCCTCTCCACGTACAGTACTCTTCTGATGGAAGTCAGTTGTTGACCACGTTGACCACGTCGCGCCGAGACCACCAGGGCGGTGGACGACGGTGAGGCCTAGGAAGGGGACGACGCGGAGCCGGGGAAGACGCAGAAGTGGAAGCTCGCGTGGAGAGGAGTACGAGGGTTCACTGGTTCGGCTGCGGTATAAGGCTGCCGTCGTCGCAGAATAACAGGGTGTGTGGGTGAGTGGAGGGATGGCCTGGCCAGCGGTGGGAGTATTATGGGGGCAGTGAGGCCTCCGCGGCAGCACAACCGGCCACGAGAGGCAGGAGCAGGCGGCATGACCGGCGCTGCTTTGGGCGACTGGACCAAGTAGACCAGAGGCTGAAGAAGCACTACGGTCGTTGGATGGACATCGTACGGTCACTAAAGCTAGAATCATTTATTATTGACTAAGTTGACAAAGCCCTTGGTACGCTCCAACTTAGTAGGCCCACAGGTCAGCCTCCGAAACGGTGCGCCCCAGATGTCAGGGGGAGGAATCATTTTTTGGGCAGCCAAAGCTAAGAATATCCGAGATTGAAGAAGAAGCACGACATCCGTTGGATAGACATCCAACCGCCATTGCTGCTAGAACCGTGTGTTGACTATAATAAGTTGACAAAGCCTTGCATACGCGTCAACTTATTTTTTTTAGGGGACGCATCACTTAGTAGGCCCACAAGTGTGTGGCAGAGAACTTATAGCCCATTTGCGTTTTGTAAAATGTACAACCCATTTTTGAATTCTAATGAAATTTACAACAGCCCATTTACAGTTTGTTAAAAGTACAACCCATTTTCTAGCTAGGACAACGATTAATAATTTCAACCAACCATTGAAGACATAATTCAATAAAATTTCCCACATTTTGATGGGAACCGAAATATTTTTATCCCAAAATTTCTAGTCGGATTAAATATAAATTTGTATTACGTAAAAATCCAACGAAACATTGCGCACGCAACAATGAAACTTTAAGATTTTCAAAATCCATAAATAGTATTTTATAAACTAATTTCGTGTTTGGTGCATTTTTTTATAGTTACTGCCCAGTTTTTATAATTACATCCCATTTATTATTTTTTAAATCCCATTTTCCTGTTAAGCCTAATCCATCCCTCCTAGGAAAGTTTTGCAGCCCAGCGGGGCGGAGAATAACAAGTTGACCTTGCCTGGGTATTCCTCAAAAATACGTATAGCTGGGCTAGCCATTCCCGTCTTGAAAAATTAGTATCTGGGCTGGATATCTGGCCTGGGCTAGACGGGCCACAGCCCGCCCAGTTAATACCCTGCTCTCCTCTGAACAACAACGAAATCATCACCAAGAAAAACTCTGCAGTGCTCACGTCTCAAAAACACAAATACTGCTCGAGCTGCTTGGTCCTAGCTGTCGGCCGCACCTTGTGCAATTCTCTCATTTATATTGACTACATATGTTGACAATGGTGTGGGACCATGATGTCAGGAAACCAGGAGAAAGCAACCAAATATATAGTTGTACATAATAAGGAGACACTTGCGTACATATGGATATGGCCCTAGTGGGTCCCTAGTGTCATCCAATCAAAATAAAGTCATCTCCTAAATCCTCATGTTCGTTGATGATGTTAACAATGCTCGGCGCCACGGCGAGCGCAACAACTCGAAGGACAACGGAGAGGGCCTCGCGGGCCCTACGGATGGTCTGATGCAGCGCCCGCTGCTCATTCAGGAAGCCAGGATCATCAGACACCTATGAGCACCTTCGAGAAACTGAGACGGCATGAAGCGGTAAGGCCGCGCTTGGGAGCTCTGGTTTATTTTAAACCTGTATTAACATACACAAGTGTGATTTACTCGCCGTCGGAAACAACGCGTAAAATATAGGCGTAATGAAACCAAGGGCCCGAGGTCTGTAAGTAAAACCGGCGGGTTACGCGTGTAATTTGAGAGACCAGTATATATTTTACGAGCACTGCTATATGGACGACATTACCAGACGATACATGCACGACGTGCGTATCATGCCATCCATAGGCAGGGCTGAAATATGTCGCGGCCTTTTTTTTCGGGTATAAATTTCCAGAAAAATGGCCATTGTTCTCTCCAGCCCCAGGATTACTGTTAGCTGATGAAGCACCAACTTGATACAGAAATTCCAAGCCAGACACAAAATATGTAGTACAAGACCATTCTGGTCTGTGAGTACAACAAATGGTTTCTAGTGGTTGCTGGCGGAAGCGGGTTGTGAAACATCAGTGTCTATGGGACTCCATTTCCCACAGGAACAGCTGACCAGGTTAACTCCTATCTTCGCGAGGCTGCTATCACTGTTTCTTAGGTTCCGGGGCTGTCATCATGGTCGCTCCTCTCCGTGCAAGAAATCTGGCCAAGACAATAGCCAGGGACAAGCCAGTGAGTACTTTGAATGTACTCGCAAACATTATGAACACGGGTATAATATAAATGATAATCATGCGTTGAAACATTCTATGATCACATCGTCAGTCATAAAATAAAATCTCTGATGCATGCAAGCAGGTTATTTATATGCAACATGGATATGCAATACTGGGGTAGAAATAACATGCACCGGTCAGGTGTCTGAAGCGACGCCTCGAAAGGGCCATGATATGAAGCATGCCTCAGTCGGGCGTCTAAGCGACACCACATAAAGGGCTTATATGGTAAATAAATAACAAGCATGCCACAGTCGGGCGTCTGTGCGACGCCACATAAAGGGCTTATAAAGTAAATAACAAACATGCCACAGTCGGCCGTCTGTGCGACGCCACATGAAGGGCTTATAAAATAAATATCAAACATGCCACAATCGGGCGTCTGTACGACGCCACATAAAGGGCTTATAAAATAAATAACAAACATGCCACAGTCGGGCATATGAGGGACACCACATAAAGGGCTTAAATAATAAGCATGCCACAGTCGGGCGTCTGAGCGACACCACATAAAGGGCTTATAAAATAAATAACAAGCATGCCACAGTCGGGCGTCTGAGCGACACCACATAAAGGGCTTATAAAGTAAATAAATATAGTGAATATCCAGGAGGTAAAACCATCCCAGGGATACTCAATATTTCAAATAATATAAAGGGGTTAGTCCATAGTAAAAATAATCCTAAACATCATAAGTCACAAGTCACAATCCATGTTCTGGTTTAACAGTTTCTCCTCCGAAGACCGACACTAAGACCGACACTTGACCCATCCCAGACTGTAATCCTTAACCATGGACACGGCTATTGGAATAGGTTTAATCTCTGCAGAGGGTGTACTCTTTACCCACGAGTAACAGATTCCTTTAGTCCATCGGGACTAATTCCGTCTACGGCCTTTTAGTTGAAAACACACCTAACTTGCACGCACCAGCTTAACTTACCGGTGTCTGGAATCACCCACGACACATGTCAAGCCAAACTTTAAGTGGGGAGGCTACAACCTCGCGTAGCATGGGATCAAATTTATATTGCACGCTCTAAGGGGTGACCTCCCCTCTTGGTCTCAACCGGAAACACCCATGCCCCTGGACCAGGTGGCCTGCCTACCAGCTACAACCGGTATCTTTCACCATGGCCTCTCTATACGGTGTGTGCTAGAAAGAGGTTGGCAACTTACTGAACCGTACTCTACTTGTTGTAGAGACGAGTGGTAGTATGAAACAAGTATGGGGGTTACTGGAACAAGACTCGATCTATGGTCGACTCAGGAGGTTTAAGTATTCCCTACAAGATTAGCATAACGTATATTTTTCATCCAACAAACAGAATCACCACTCATCATACCCCTCATGCCATGCCGGACACACTCGTCTCGACGAGGAACTAGGGACAAGCTCGGGTCTACCCAAGACAGAGACTTTCCCGTTTTCCTTCTGGTAGGCACGAGAGGCATACGAGGATGATCACTATCACAAGCATGTCCATTTCCAACAGCAAGGAAATTTCCAATGAGCATTCATGCAAATGATCACATCACCACATAAAATAACGAGTTCTACGTATTGAGGTGGTGTCATGATCGTGTCAAATAATGCATGCAAAATATTATGCCAGGGTTCAGAATGCTTGCCTTCAATGTGTGGAAAGGCAGGGTGCACTCCAAAACTTTTGAAACTTTTCTTCTCTCTCTCCAAAGTCCGATTTTAAATAAATTTGAATCAACACACAAATTCAAAACAGCACCAAAAAGTTGTTTGAAAAATTTTCAAATAAATCTTAAAATAAACTAGGTTAAATTTGAGAGAGGTAGGAAAAAGAATCATTTCATTTGGAGTTATCATTAAAAGGTTATAGGCAGTCAAAGCTGTGGTCAAAATCTCTTAAAAATAAAATAGAAAAAGAAAACGCTTCGGATAAATACACGTCGAAGACGTACTCTGGGAATACGCCTTCACTTATCCAGCATGGACCGTGCGCTGGGTCACTGACGGTGGGCCCGCCTGGCCCACTGGTCAGGTTTGACCAGTCCACGCGCGTGTTGCCTCCTCCGGCCGAAACAGAGGCGGAGCTCCGGCGAGGCTTGCCGGCGAATGACGGCACCGTTCGGAAAACGGAGGCCATCCGCGTGCTCAGGGGATCAAGACAGTCACTCCGGTGGTTGATATGGTCTCTGGGGTGGCCGAAGCTATCGGCGGTGAGCTTCGCGGCGGACGGTGGTCGTCGGGCAAAGTGATTGTTCTCCCGCAATGAGTCCCGATCAAAATCGAGCAGGGGGATGGATTCATGAGGGGGAGAGGGAGTTCCTGGTGAAGAGAGTGGAGAGGGGGAGGCTCTGGTGGTGCCGGAATGGCCGGGGCGGTGGCGGCGGCTGCAGTTGCCGGAGACGGGGAAGAAGGCCTCCCTCCGACGATTGCAGGCTGTGAGGGTGCCATGGGGGTGGCCTGAGGTTGCCTCCGTGCTTGAATGGGTTCGGGGGTCTCCTTATATAGCGCAACGAGGTTGGTTTGCGGCGGCCGGATAAGTTCGTCGGCGAACCGCCTCCCTGTAGCGTCAGGGCGTCGTGGCGACGACGAGAGCTAGAGGACACTCGAGAGGATGAGGATGAGCTGTTCCAGGGGCAGGTGGCGAGCGGGAGAGGCTTGGGCGGCACCGACCTGGCAGAGGCGCGCTGCGGACGCCGGCGTGCCGCCAAGGCTCTGACGGTGGTGCTCCAGGGCACCAGAGCTGCTTGGCGCGTTCTGGTGGGAAGGGGAGTGCGTGGCGAGGCCCTGTGGTGTGGGCAAAACCAGGGGTGCGACATGGCGGCTCAGGCGCGGCACGTGCAAAACGCGTGCTCTGCTCGCGCCCAGAGCACGCACGGGACGTGCTCAACAAAATGCCAGGGCGCGTTAGAGGTCTCGGGTGAGGCTGGGAATTAGCAGACCTAGGTTA
Organism: Triticum aestivum; assembly: GCF_018294505.1. NCBI lineage: Eukaryota > Viridiplantae > Streptophyta > Magnoliopsida > Poales > Poaceae > Triticum > Triticum aestivum. Next base: position 59,753,867 of record NC_057804.1, on the reverse strand, counting down.
TGAGTAGCTAGAAGTCTATTGGATAAGGTAGTTAGGCAAGGGAAGCAAGATCACAGTGCAAGCTAAGACTCATGTCAAAACTGGTCATGCCCACAGGATGCTCAACAGAATGCCACATGCACATAGGCATTTCTTGGAGTCGTCAAATCTTCCAGAGTGGGGTCTCTTTAGATGCAAGAGAGGGTGGTGAGGTTAGTTTGTCAAAAGAGGAAACTTGCTAGTGCAAGTTTTCCAAAGTTCAGTTCTGGACAAAAAGAACAGGGCATGATTGCATGTACTAGAATTGCTCGAATGAGTCCAACCTCTTGGACTTAAGGTTCTAGCAGGGAGGGCTACAAGTGGGAAAAAGAATCACAACAAAAGGAGCAAGTTAAAATATAGCTGTAGTACAATCCATCCAGTTGGACCAGAATGAAGAAGAGGTTGATACACTCAATTTTTCCAAGGAACATCACTAGGGTTTTGCAAAAAGATGATTAATATACTCCTGTTGACATCCCAAAATTTTGGAAGAATTTTAAAAGAAATATTTAAATAGGTTGTAGTGCAAAACTGCCCACTGGACCAGATTTGAAAACTAGTTGTAGAACTCAAAATATCTAAGTAATGAAATATATTTTTGCATAAAAGTGTTTTATAAACATCACATGACCTCTCTAAATTTTGGTGGAATTTTTAAAAGAATTTATCAAAGGGTTGCAGTGTAAAAGAGGCCTTGAAGCTTAGAAAAATCAATTTTCAAATAATAAGGCACCAGGAAGAAAAATTATGGAAATAATCCCACTGATAAAAGAATTGTTTTATTTGAGAGAAAAAAATAAGTCCAACAATGATTGAAAAGATTTCACTTGGGGTAAAACTACATAACAATAAAGAAAAGAGTGGTTCTGAAATCAGAAGAAAAATACAGAAAATAAAAGTTTTAGTTTCTAGGCAAAATTTTAATTAATAAAACAAGGTTAAAATTTTGGGGTGTCACAAAATAGCAGCTAACGGCCGGATTAGCAATCGTCCGAGTGTCGTTCAGCGATTTTATCGTGTGTGAAGTACTTCCGATATTTTACTAGTCGGAATCAACCAACCAAGCACCTTCGCCCGAGACCATCTGCTTTAATTTACAAGCGTCAGTTTTACAAGTGGTTTTGGTTGGAAAACGATGATCCAATCACGGCCTAATATCATGAGTTGGTCGGAAGATCATATGGTTTCACGTCTAACCTACCCGACTTGTCGTATAGGCTATGAATGAAACACCAGACGATGAACTTCTTAAGGACGGAAACAACAGAAGAGGATCAACAGAGTAACTATTTACTTCTAAACTGAACACAGGAATACGAAAAAACACTCGATGTTGCTCACAGCAAGGGCGTCCCACTCAAAAATATCAAATGCATGTCTTCTGGCTAACATCAATGAGCAAATTTTGACAAGGTTTTCCAATTCCAATATATTAAACTAACGTCTTCTTGCTAACCTCAATGATTAAACTTTGACAAGCTTTTCCCATTCAAAATATGTAATGCCTATGATCGTGGAGTCCTGTCGTACCTTATTAAATTGCCAATGGTCTCTGCAGACTAGTCATGTCACCGATGTCTAATAATACTCTGTAAAGCTTCTCGGTCATTCCTTCTGTAATGTAGCGCAAACAGTGACTGCTTCTTTTTGCAAAGTGGAACGACCAACTGGACCCAGTAATGCAGCAGTTTACCTTGGACACATTGGCTCCTTTTGTGCAGTTCAACTAAAATCGAAGTCGGAATAAAACCGAGCTTTAATTTTGATATCCCTGTAAGCAACAATAGGTATAAGGGAAACAATTACTGAGAAATAACGGTTGATGACTTATACTCCCAGAAGAAAAGCATCTACTGATCTACTTTATCTTAATGGGAAACAAAGCAGGAGAGTAGCAATTCTCCATCAGTGTGATTCATTCATATTGACTGAGACATTATCTTAACAATGCCTTGTTTCAACATGTATAAAGAACGACAAAGCAGAAAAGTACCATTCCTAAAACAATGCAACTGATTCATTTTAATAGAGACATTATCTTAACAATACCTTGCTTAAACATGTAGAAAGAACTACAAAGCATGATAGTACCATTCCTAACAAGTGTTGCAGTTTTGAACTAAGATTCAATAGTTAATTAATTCTAAGGGTGGCATTGCTCAATTTTACCAGCGGCATTAGATTAACGAAAAGCATAAACAGTTCTAGGGGAGAATGGGCACAACAACAGTATGTGCTTCCATCTACTTATAAAGGGGGTGATGCAGAGTTTGTTGTAACAAAGCAACAAGCATCATGTCTGGGTTGGTCCAATTTTTGTTCACTACTTAATGGGAAAAGACAGCAATACAATTGCTTCAATTCAACATTTAATTAAAATAGTACCAATACAAGTAGCACAACATCTCAAAGCACACTGCACAATCATGTGGATGAACGCCTGTACTGACCTTTCATGAGACGGACAAGATAAAATATGAATCTGCCAACACGAATAGGAAATCCAATCTCGTTTTGTGCAGTTGCACTAAAATCAAGCAAAGTGTTTTGAGTAGCGAAGCAAAATGTCGCAATAGCAACAAGTTGAATAGATATCCCTGTTTAAACAAAGGCAAAAAGGAATCAATTACTAGCTAATAAAGGAGGATGAAACATGCGGCCACAAAAATGGTAATCCCGCCAATCCCTAACAAGTGTTGCAGTTTTGAAATAAGATTCAGTAGTTAATTCTGAGAGTGGCATCAATTACTGGCTTATAAAGGGGTGATGCTGAATTTGTTGTAACAAAGCAACAAGCATCATGTCTGGGTTGTTCCCATTTTCGTTCACTACTTAATGGGAAAAGACAACAATACAATAGCTTCAATTCAACATTTATTTAGAACAGTACCAAAACAAGTAGCACAACATCTCAAAGCACACTGCACATCATGTGGATGAGACCAAGATTTGAAACAACTCGCCACGAAGACTGGAAACAAATCACGATCTCCTTTTGTGCAGTTCCACCAAAATTAAGCAAAGTCACCGGTGTGACATTCAAGTTGAACTTCACAGAACACTCTTAAAACATAAGTGTTTCGAGTAGCGAAGCAAAATGTTGCAATAGCAACAGGTTGAATCGATACCCTTGTTTTAACAGAGGAAAAAAGGAAACAATTACTTGCTGATAAAGGAAGATGAAACAAACGGTGACAGAAAGAAGCAACTAACTTATCTTGGATGGAAAACAAAGTAGGATAGTAGCATTTCTAAAACGGTTGCATTGATTCATATTAACAGAGACATTCTCTTGAAACAACATTCGTCAAAAACGTAATTTACTTTTAACAGTGGCATTGCTTCAATTTTCCGGCGGCATTCTTAGATTAACAACAGCAAAATAGCTGTATGGGACATGCCAGCACCATGTGGGTCCACACATATAAATGGGTGATGCAAAGTATGTAGCCAAGCAGCATATATGCATTGGTCCCATATTTGTTCTCTTTGAACCTTTTTCCTATGTGAGGGCAGCAAATCTAGTCCTGCACAAACTACCCGACCCCCTAGTTTCTTTCCCATTTCAACAAAGAGATCGGTTCCTTACAGATGTGTGTACTGGGTTACCCCCTTTTCCCTTTTCGACCTACAAAGCGGCTGGATAGCCAGTCTATACTACTTTCCGCCCCTCCTTTCCTCATTGAACCACGTCCTAGATTCTTTCTCCAGCCCACCGCACCCTTCTTTCCTCTTTGAACCAAGACCTAGATTCGACTACAGATCAAAAAAGATCCACATGCAGCTAGAGCAACGACTGTTTCAAAGAAACTTATACCTTAGGGTCATCGGGATGTGGCAAGGCGTGCGGCGGGAGGTTGGATCTGCCCACACATCGTACGACAGCGAGAAAGAAGGGGTCGGTGGCCCTCCCGCACAAGCGCTGGGTGAAAGAGAACAGCACAGCCGGCAGTGGATTGCCTCCCTCGCTGAAGGCGATAGATTGAACGCTGCACCTTCTCCCCTTCCCGGTGCGACGGGATATGGACGCCTCCTTCACCAGCTGTGAGGGGGGAGAGAGACAAGAGGCCAACGTAGTCTTGTTTAGATCTGGTGAAGAGAGGGTGAGAGACTGTGAATATAGCAAACCCTAGAAAATGAACGCTGAGCCTCCAGCGTGTAACATATATGTAGTGCGGCGAGCGTGTGGAGAGTGCAAACCCTAGCGAACAAGCGCTGAGGCTCCTGCTTATATATATACTAATGTAGTACGGACTGAGCTCAGGTGCCTTCACTGCACCTGCTTTTGGTTGTATGACACGTGAGCCGGCCACATTTTGGGCCCACCTGTCATAAACCCAAAGGCAGGTGCACTAAGTCAATGAACCTGCGTCCATATAGTACTCTCGTGTATACGACTAATATATAGTGGAGTAGTTTTCTTATTCTCTCCATAACAATTGTTTTAAATTGTGTAAGTACGAAATGAAACTCTTTATTTAATGTATAGTGAAGAAAACTAGTACTACTTCCGATGAACTAATGATCCACGCCCACGCATCCTGGTCGCACTTCCTGTCCTTCATGTGTGGTACACTACCCTCCCTTAAGTGAACAACCACTATAGGATCTTGAAGTATGTCTAGAGGGGGGGTGATTAGACTACTTGACCAAATAAAAACTTAACCTTTTCCCAATTTTAGTCTTTGGCAGATTTTAGCACAAGTCAAGCAATCTTAACACAATTCAAGCAAGGATGCAAAGAGTATATGAGCACCGGAAAATAATGCATGCAACTTGCAAGAATGTAAAGGGAAGGGTTTGGAGAATTCAAATGCAAATTGGAGACACAGTGATTTTTGAGCCGTGGTTCCGATAGGTGGTGCTATCGTACATCCACATTGATGGAGACTTCAACCCATGAAGGGTAACGGCTGCGCGAGTCCATGGAGGGCTCCACCCAAGAAGGGTCCATGAAGAAGCAACCTTGTCTATCCCACCATGGCCGTCGCCCACGAAGGACTTGCCTCACTAGTAGTAGATCTTCACGAAGTAGGCGATCTCCTTGCCCTTACAAACTCCTTGGTTCAACTCCACAATCTTGTCGGAGGCTCCCAAGTGACACCTAGCCAATCTAGGAGACACCACTCTCCAAGAAGTAACAAATGGTGTGTTGATGATGAACTCCTTGCTCTTGTGCTTCAAATGATAGTATCCCCAACACTCAACTCTCTCTCACAGGATTTGGATTTGGTGGAAAGCAGATTTGAGTGGAAAGCAACTTGGGGAAGGCTAGAGATCAAGATTCATATGGTAGGAATGGAATATCTTGGTCTCAACACATGAGTAGGTGGTTCTTTCTCATAAATGGTAAGTTGGAAGTGTAGGTTTGTTCAGATGGCTCTCTCCATGAATGAAGAGGAGGTGGAGGGGTATATATAGCCTCCACAGAAAATCTAACCGTTACACACAATTTACCAATCTCAGTGGGACCAAATTGAGAAACTCGGTCTGACTGATTCAGTAAACCTAGTGACCGTTAGGATTTTTGGTGGGACCGACATGCAACTCGGTAGGACCGATATGGTTAGGGTTAGGGCATAACGTAATCTCGGTGAGACCGATTACACAAACTCGGTGAGACCGATTTTGGTAATAAGCTAACCAGAGAGTTGGTCAGATAAACTCGGTGGGACCGGTTCGCTCATTTCGTTGGGACCGAAATGTTACGAAAGGGAAACAAAGAGTTTACATTGCAATCTCGGTGGGACCGATCGCTCATCTCGGTGGTACCGAAACGTTACGAAGGGAAACAAAGAGATTACAATCCCATCTCGGTGATACCGAGATCCCTATCGGTGAGTTCAATTTGCCTAGGGTTTGTGGCAGTGGCTATGACATCTAAACTCGGTGGCGCCGGATAGAAAGAATCGGTGGGGCTGAGTTGGACTTTAGGTTTAGGTCATATGTGGATGTGAGAAAGCAGTTGACGGTTTTGGAGCATATCACTAAGCACTATGAAGCAAGAACCTCATTAAGCAACACCTCATCCCTCCTTGATAGTATTCGCTTTTCCAATAGACTCAATGTGATCTTGGATCACTAAAATATAAAATGTAGAGTCTTGAGCTTGAGGCTTGAGCCAATCCTTTTATCTTAAGCATTTTGAGGGGTTTCTCATCCATGCCATGCCATTCATTGAGCTTTCCTGAAATATTTATCTTGGAATAGTATTAGCTCAATGAGCTATATGTTGTTAGGAATTACCAAAACCACCTAGGGATAGTTGCACTTTCAATCTCTCTTTTTTTGGTAATTGATGAGAACATATAGATCAAAGCTTCGACAAATGATAATAAGATTGAAAAACATTGTCGCTTTGAGAAGTATGTGAAATGTGAGAGCTCCCCCTAAATTTGTGCATAGTTTAAGATTTGCTTTGGACTACAAATGCACAGAGAGTTAGGTTCATGAGTTACTCTCCCATGTCACATACATCTTGGTGGAGCGCTCAAAATGATAATAATCAAAATGCATGCACTCATCACCAAGCAAAGTGAATGATCATATCGAGATAAAAGGATAATGTCATCCAACAAGCATTAATGTAGCGTATGATCAAACACATGATCATCATAGTATCACACAGGCAATAAAGTATCTCAAACAAGCGAAAGCAAACAAAGTTCAACCACAAAAAAAAACAAGAGAGAACAAAAGCAAACTCTCTCTCTCGAAGCCTATGATCTATACATTTTCTCCCCCTTTGGCAACAAGTTACCAAAAAGTTCCTAGAAAATGCATAGTACTTTGTCGTCTCTCAGGCTTGGTCTTGATGTGGTGGTGTAGATATGACTCCAAGGACGAAGGCATCAGTTGATGAAATTGGAGCTGGTGGAGTAGATGTTGGAGCTGGTGGCACTGAAGCTGTAGCAGGTGCAGATGAAGTTGCTCTTGTGTCTGTCATGGGCACTGCAGCTGATCTCCGAGCTCTAGGCACTCTAGCAAATGCCTCAGTGGTTGTCTTGCCCTTCCTCTCTTGCATGTCATCCTGGAGTTGCTCAACAATAAACTGGATCTCAGTTACCTTCACATCCAAGTCATAGAACTTCTACTCCATGATCCTCTCCAGGCTCTCCTGGTTTTGAGTCAGGGTGGCCAACCCTTTCTCAATCCTTAGAGTGGATGCTATCAAGTAGACAAGCTGATCTTGCTTGCTCTTCAGGAAGTACTCAGATGCCTCATCAATTGTTGGCATCTTGGCAGCCTTCTCAATCCTTGCCTTCTCCTTATTTGCTTGTGCTTGCATAGAAGATGGTTCATATTCATCCATAACCACTTGGTTATCCTCAAAATCTGGATAGATATGCATGTGATCCTTATCCAACAAGTATGTGCCAGTGCCCATCTTGGAGTTAATCAGCTCCAGGATCTATGGGGCATACCCACAGCTTCTCTTCTAGTCTGCAGCTATCCTCTTGATAGTTTCAACAATGAGGCTCATGACCTTGAACTTTTGAGGCACATCAAACAAGTGTAGCAGATTTATAGCATGGCCTCTGATCATGTTATGAGCACTTGACTTGGGCAAAAGTGTGTGCCTGAGGATCCAGTTGATGGTTGGCAGTCCTGACAGAAGGAAATGTACAGATCCAAACTTGTGTGTTTCAACAGCAGCATCTGGGATCTCCTTGTACATGTGTGCCATAGTGTTGTGATCCATCTTCTTCTTGGCATATATACATCCAAGTCATCCTCTTTATCCTTTGGTGCATTGATCAGATTTGCCCATTCTTCAATTGTAGACTGGTACCTTGTACCTTCAGACATCCATACTATCCTGCCATCTGGATAAAAGTGTGGTATGGAGTAGAATTGCATTATTAGCTCATCATTCCACTTTGTGAGCTTCTGCCCAACAAAGTCATCCACTCCACAACCCTTGAAACTGTCATGCACACCAGGATAGTGTTCTTCATTTTCCTTGATGTATTTCCAGTCCACCCATCTCATGTCAAAGACTATTGGTTTCTTGTCCAGTAGCACTGTCTCATAGAAATCCTGCTGTTCCTTTGTATGGAACCTGTAGTCCACAACAGTTCTCCTTGTGACTGCATAAGGATCAGTCAACCTCCACTATCTTAGTCATGCATCCTTTCTCAGCTTCATGTTCTCAGCAATAGGATGAGCATCGTTATGATATGGAATTTTAGGCTTCAACTTTCTCAGAACATGCTCTTCATCTTCTTCCTCCTCAGCAACAACTTCAGGCACTGGGGCCTTGTTCTTTTCAGCAGCTGGGATGTTCCTGGTACTCCTCTTTGGTGCAGTCTTGGGCTTGGAAGCAGCCTTAGGTGCTTCTTTGGGCTTTGATGAAGCAGCCCCTGATCTGATGGCGTCATCCATGAGCTTCTGAGCTTTGGGAGCTGGAGCAGCAGCCTCTTCTTCTTCCTCTTCCATCATGGAAGGCTTTCCAACAACCCTGGCCATGGTCTTCTTGACCCTTTCCTTCCTCTTTTTTTAATCACTTCTAGCTCCTTGGGTTCTGATCTCTCAGTTTCCTGAGTTGATGCTCTGAGTTTCAACATAGGAGTCCTCTTGGCAGGGACTTTCCTGTTCAGTCCTAGCTTGGTGGCTACAATAGTGCCATATTCCTTCTTGAGCACTTCCCTGGACGTGGCTTCATCCTCTTCAGCCACATAGTCTTCATCCTCTGAGTCTGAAGTTTTCTTCTTCCTATTTCTGGTGGCAGCTTTGGGTAAGTTGCTTGGGGTGCTCCTGTTGCCATCATCTGAGGAACTATAGGGACTAGTGCCCTCACTCATAGGAACCTGCTCATCTTCCCTATTCTGGCTGTCACTCTGATGAGACATGTCGCAAACACTGACTGCTGACCCTGTGAATAGATATAGTTGAGATAGAGGGGATGCGCATCACAAAAATACAGAGGTTTTTCAAAAGATTGAATTAAAAACTTAGTTTTAGTTGTCCACAGAAAGCATTTTGGATCAGCCGATTTGTAAACTCGGTGATAACAAAGCAGCTTTAGGAACCTAAACTAGTGAACTCGGTCGGACCAAGTCACAGTTCGGTGGCACCGAAACTGCTAGGGTTTCACAAAGTTCTGAATTCGGCCACACCAATTTGCAATTCTCGGTCATACCGAGAATTACATGTGCAATGGCCTTGGCCAAATCGGTGGAACCAATTTCTACAACTCGGTGGGTCTGAGATGGTTTCGGCGGAAACCTAACCCTTAATTTTCAATCCAAACTTAAACTACAGATTGTTTTAACTAGATGAGATAGTTTCAATCGTGGCAAGATTCATGGTGAACACAATGTGCTAGGAATCATATAGGGATAGCACAGTGATCAAGTCCATACCCTAGCTCGACGATGGACTTGCTACGGCGGCAATGGCGGTGTTGATTCCCATTAACGGCGGCGGACACCAGCGGCGGGTGGCGGCTGGCAACGAGGAGGACGATCCGGAGACCCTGGAGGCAAAGTGGGCTGAGCGCGGGCGAAAGTGTTCGGAGAAAATTTCCAAAATTTTGCCCGTGGGTATATATAGCCCGACCATGTCGGTGTGACCGAGTGGAACAACTCGGTGGCACCGAGATGCATTACTGCAGGCAGTTACTGCAATTCGGTGAGACCGAAATGTTCAAATCGGTTGCACCGAGATTGAAAACCTAGATCGACTTAGTGATCTCGGTATGACCGAAATGTAAGAATCGGTCAGACCGAAACACACGAAGAAGTTTTGGAAGTTTAAGTCCATGACAAATCGGGGACTCCGAGTGCTCCTCACACAGAGTGGTTCGAATCTGACTTGATCAAATTTTGTGATGTAGCATGAATAGAGTTTGAGACAAGAAAAGCATAGATAGCTAGAGAAGGTTCTTAGGCATTCTTGTCCATCCACTTGGCCAAATGAAAAAGAAGCAAACCAAGCAAAACTACAAGTGCATGTCCTCGAATGAGTAAAATATGCAACCAACATGCTCACACAATAAAATGACGAATGAAATATGTGGCAAAGCATGCACAACCAACTCTAGCATCTATCAAGCAAATTGCGATGACTAGGTCATCTATATATGAGTATATTGACTTAGGAGTCAAATGAGAACATTTGATCATAGGTCATACTCATCGTTTAAGCTCAAGTGGGGTTACCACTTTTACATAAAGCATTGATGTGTTCACACCATTAGAGTTGCTTTAGCTCAATTCTTAGAGTAAAGCTCCCCCTAGATGTGAGATCCCCCCTTAGAGGGATGAACTAACCTTGGGTTTTGTCGATGATGACTTCATGTAGGTGTTGAAGATGTGGATGCTCAATGTTGATGTAGATCATTTGGAGCAATCCTTTGGAGTGAGTTGCACTTTCAATACCTACACGGGTTAGTCCCACAAGGAACAAACAAGGATATCCATAGACATAGAGTGATGCTCACACAAGATGATGTCTATGAAAGCATTAGGTTACCTTGTCCCTTGTCTTACCAACAAGAGGGTTTGTGACTCCTTGAACTAGTGCAAGATGTGAAAGTTGATTGCACTTGTCCTTGCCAAAATGATGTGAGTGAAGAGTGTTGGCAGAGTCACCCTCAAGAAATCTCTAGTTATTCTTCTTCGGGATCCACACCATGTTGATGGGAATCCCTGGAGTTGTAGTCGTACTTGATGAAGCAAAACTTGATGTAGTCTTGGTAACCCACTTGACCAAGGCCTTGGGAGCTTCTTCAAATGCATCAATCTCTTCTTGAAGCTCATCCTTGGCTTTTTGCTTGTGATCTTGTGGTGGAAGATCATCTTGAGCTTGTGTCCCTTTGAAGGAAGTAGGATCATACTTCTCTTGTTGAGGAACAAACTTCGTCTTGGGGTATTGATCTTCTTCCCACTCAACTCCATTGTCATTGAACTTTTGTTCAAAACCAACACCTTGGCTCTTCCGGTGCCTTCCTTGCTTGAGTACAATTTTCTCGAATTGCTTACTCTCGGCAAGGCTCTTGTAAACACCTTTCTCTATAATTCCCTTCAATAAACTATTTTCTCGCTCAAGTGTAACTTGGCTAAGAGAATCATTAGTGGAATCAAGAGAACTACTAGAAGCAACAACATTGGATTTAGCATGATTATTGTTACTACTAGAGGAAGAATCCTTCTTGTTCTTGTTACTAGACTTGACTTGAGGCATGTAAGTAGATAAGAGTAAACGCTTGGCAATGTAAGAAGAACTTTTCTTGCGAAGATCATCATTGATTGCCTTTAAGAACTCATGCTCTTGCTCAAGGTTGAGATTTTCAAAGCGTAACTTCTCATGAGTCCTTAAAAGTTCTCGATGATCCCCTAAGATAGTTTCATGAGCTAACTTAAGAGTGTTTAGTTCTTTAGTTAGGAGCTCAATTTTCTCCTTATCATAGTCATTCGTTATATCTTGATTAGCATGATTAATTGATGTTTCATCATAGTATTCATCACTAGAGTTATCAATAACTAAATCATCATCACCTAGCAAGTCATCTTCATCACTATTGAAATCAACATACTCGGGGTGTGTTACCTTTGGGCCTTTAGCCATGAAGCATCTTCCAAGTCCTTCATTTGGTGAATCAAATATGTCATGGGAGTTGGTTGACACAAGTGCTAGACCGGCAACACCTTCATCTTGAGTATGTTCAGAGTTGGACTGATAGCTTCTCCCAGAGTGATGTTCAGAGTCGGAACCGGATACCCATTCATGAACATGAGCTTGATGTCTTCGTTTTGTGTAGCTTCTTGATGACTTGTCCTTCCTTTCCGAATCCTTGCTTCTCCGGGATGTTCTTCGTTCATAACGATCATCTCTACTCCTTCTCTCTCTGGGCGGTGATTCTTCCCTTCTACTTCTTCTCTTAGGTGATTCTTCTCTTCTTTTGTAGGGAGCCGTACACTCATTGGAATAGTTTTTGGGTCTTACACAGTTGTAGCAATTCTGCTCTCGACTGGAAGATCTTTTGTCATTGTAGGACCTTGACTTGGAACTTCTTTCCTTGCTTCTACTCTTGTAGAATTTGTTGAAGTTCTTCACCATTAGGCTCAATTCTTCATTGAAGGTTTGTTTCTCACTTGATAATGTGGGAGCTTCACATGAAGCTTCATAAGCACCACTTGACTTGTTGTGCATCTCCTCCTTATCCTTGAGTGACATCTCATGAGCAACAATTCTTCCAATGACCTCTGTTGGCTTGAGATTCTTGTAATTGGGCATCATTTGGATTAATGTGCACGCGGTATCATATTTTCCATCCAAGGCTCTTAGGATCTTCTTGATGATGAATTTTTCAGTCATCTCTTCACTTCCTAAGCCGGCAATCTCATTTGTGATGAGAGAAAGCCTAGAGTACCTTTCAGCAACGCCTTCACCATCCTTCATCTTGGACTTGTCAAGTTGACTTTGAAGCACATCCAATTTGGATTCCTTGACGGAGTCGGTACCTTCGTGCATATCAATCAAAGTGTCCCAAATTTCCTTTGCATTCTCAAGGCGGCTGATTTTGTTGAATTCTTCGGGGCACAATCCATTGAAGAGGATATCACAAGCTTGAGCATTGTATTGCAGCATCTTCAACTCATTCGCGCTAGCTTCACGGTTCGGTTCTCTCCCATTAAAGAATTCACCTTGCAAGCCAATACACACAATAGCCCAAACGACGGGGTTATGACCGAGAATATGCATTTTCATCTTATACTTCCAACTAGCAAAATTAGTACCATCAAAGTAAGGACCTATACGGTGGTAGTTTCCCTCGCTAGGCGCCATACTCTCCTAGGTTGTGAAACCAAGGCTATGACCACCAAAAGCTATGGAAATCAAAGCAAATGGAGACCAAAGCTCTGATACCACTTGTAGGATCTTGAAGTATGTCTAGAGGGGGGTGATTAGACTACTTGACCAAATAAAAACTTAACATTTTCCCAATTTTAGTCTTTGGCAGATTTTAGCACAAGTCAAGCAATCTTAACACAATTCAAGCAAGCATGCAAAGAGTATATGAGCAGCGGAAAATAAAGCAAGCAACTTGCAAGAATGTAAAGGGAAGGGTTTGGAGAATTCAAACGCAATTTGGAGACACGGTGATTTTTGACCCATGGTTCCGATAGGTGGTGCTATCGTACATCCACGTTTATGGAGACCTCAACCCACGAAGGGTAACAGCTGCGCGAGTCCACGGAGGGATCCACCCAAGAAGGGTCCACAAAGAAGCAACCTTGTCTATCCCACCATGGTCGTCACCCACGAAGGACTTGCCTCACTAGCGGTAGATCTTCATGAAGTAGGCGATCTCCTTGCCCTTACAAACTCCTTGGTTCAACTCCACAATCTTGTCGGAGGTGCCCAAGTGACACCTAGCCAATCTAGGAGACACCACTCTCCAAGAAGTAACAAATGGTGTGTTGATGATGAACTCCTTGCTCTTGTGCTTCAAATGATAGTCTCCCCAACACTCAACTCTCTCTCACAGGATTTGGATTTGGTGGAAGGCAGATTTGAGTGGAAAGCAACTTGGGGAAGGCTAGAGATCAAGATTCATATGGTAGGAATGGAATATCTTGGTCTCAACACATGAGTAGGTGGTTCTTTCTCAGAACTGGTAAGTTGGAAGTGTAGGTTTGTTCTGATGGCACCTCCATGAATGAAGAGGAGGTGGATGGGTATATATAGCCTCCACACAAAATCTAACCATTACACACAATTTACCAATCTCGGTGGGACGGAATTGAGAAACTCGATCTGACCGATTCAGTAAACCTAGTGACCGTTAGGATTTTTGGTGGGACCGACATGCAACTCGGTAGGACCGATATGGTTAGGGTTAGGGCATAACGTAATCTCTGTGAGACCGATTACACAAACTCGGTGAGACCAATTTTGGTAATAAGCTAACCAGAGAGTTGGTCAGATAAACTCGATGGGGCCGGTTCATTCATTTCGTGGGGACCGAAATGTTACGAAAGGGAAACATAGAGTTTACATTGCAATCTCGGTGGGACCGATTGCTCATCTCGGTGGTACCGAAACGTTACTAAGGGAAACAGAGAGATTACAATCTGAAAATGCAACTATCCCTAGGTGGTTTTGGTAATTCCTAACAACATATAGCTCATTGAGCTAACATCATTCCAAGATGAACATTTCAGGAAAAGCTCACTGAATGGCATGGCATGGATGAGGAAAGTGGATCCCTCAAAATCCTGAGGATAAAAGGATTGGCTCAAGCTCAAAAGCTCAAGACTCTGCATTTTATATTCTAGTGATCCAAGATCACATTGAGTCTATAGGAAAAGCCAATACTATCAAGAAGGGATGAGGTGTTGCTTAATGAGTTTCTTGCTCCACCGTGCTTAGTGATATGCTCCAAAAACGCTTAACTACTTTCTCATATCCACATATGACCTAAACCAAAAGTCAAACTCGGCCCCACCAATTCTTTCTACCTGGCGCCACCGAGTTCAGATGTCATAGCCACTGCCACAAACCCTAGGCAAATCGGTCTCACCGATAGGGATCTCGGTCTCACTGAGATGGGATTGTAATCTCTCTGTTTCCCTTCGTAACGTTTCAGTCTAACCGAGATGAGCGATCGGTCCCACCGAGATTGCAATGTAAACTCTCTGTTTCCTTTTCGTAACATTTCGGTCCAAATGAAAAGAGCGAACCGGTCCCAACGAGTTTACCTGACCAACTCTCTAGTTAGCTTATTACCAAAACGGTCTCACCGAGTTTGTGTAATCGGTCTCACCAAGATTATGTTATGCCCTAACCCTAACCATATCGGTCCTACCGAGTTGCATGTCGGTCACACCGAAAATCCTAACGGTCACTAGGTTTACTAAATCGGTCTGACCGAGTTTGTTGATTCGGTCCCACCGAGATTGGTAAATTGTGTGTAACGGTTAGATTTTGTGTCGAGGCTATATATACCCCTCGACCTCCTCTTCATTCGTGGAGAGAGCCATCAGAACAAACCTACACTTCCAACTTACCATTTATGAGAAAGAACCACCTACTCATGTGTTGAGGCCAAGATATTCCATTCCTACCATATGAATCTTGATCTCTAGCCTTCCCCAAGTTGCTTTCCACTCAAATCTTCTTTCCACCAAATCCAAATCCTGTGAGAGAGAGTTGAGTGTTGGGGAGACTATCATTTGAAGCACAAGAGCAAGGAGTTCATCATCAACACACCATTTGTTACTTCTTGGAGAGTGGTGTCTCCTAGATTGGCTAGGTGTCACTTGGGAGCCTCCGACAAGATTGTGGAGTTGAACCAAGGAGTTTGTAAGGGCAAGGAGATCGCCTACTTCGTGAAGATCTACCACTAGTGAGGCAAGTCCTTCGTGGGCGACGACCATGGTGGGATAGACAAGGTTGCTTCTTCATGGACCCTTCGTGGGTGGAGCCCTCCGTGGACTCGCGCAAACCGTTACCCTTCGTGGGTTGAAGTCTCCATCAACGTGGATGTACGATAGCACCACCTATCGGAACCACGACAAAAACATCCATGTCTCCAATTGCGTTTGAATTCTCCAAACCCTTCCCTTTATATTCTTGCAAGTTGCATGATTTACTTTCCGCTGCTCATATACTCTTTGCATGCTTGCTTGAATTGTGTGAAGATTGCTTGACTTGTGCTAAGATAGCTAAAATCTGCCAAAGATTAAAATTGGGAAAAGGTTAAGTTTTTAATTGGTCAAGTAGTCTAATCACCCCCCCTCTAGACATACTTCAAGATCCTACAAGTGGTATCAGAGCCTTGGTCTCCATTTGCTTTGATTTCCATAGCTTTTGGTGGTCATAGTCTTGGTTTCACAACCTAGGAGAGTATGGCGTCTAGTGAGGTAAATTATCACCGTAGAGGTCCTTACTTTGATGGTACTAATTTTGCTAGTTGGAAGCATAAGATGAAAATGCATATTCTCGGATATAACCCCGCCGTTTGGGCTATTGTATATATTGGCTTGCAAGGTGAATTCTTTGATGGGAGGGAACCAAACCGTGAAGCTAGCGCGGAAGAATTAAAGATGCTGCAATACAACGCTCAAGCTTGTGATATCCTCTTCAACGGATTGTGCCCCGAAGAATTCAACAGAATCAGCCGTCTTGAGAATGCAAAGGAAATTTGGGATACTTTGATTGATATGCATGAAGGTACTGACTCTGTCAAGGAATCCAAGTTAGATGTGCTCCAAAGTCAACTTGACAAGTTCGAAATGAAGGATGGTGAAGGTGTCGCTGAAATGTACTCTAGGCTTGCTCTTATCACAAATGAGATTGTGGGCTTAGGAAGTGAAGAGATGACCGACAAATTCATCATCAAGAAGATCCTAAGAGCATTGGATGGAAAATATGATACCGTGTGCACATTAATCCAAATGATGCCAAATTACAAGAATCTCAAGCCAACGGAGGTCATTGGAAGAATTGTTGCTCATCAGATGTCACTCAAGGATAAGGAGGAACTTCACAACAAGTCAAGTGGTGCTTACAAGCCTCATGTGAAGCCCCTACATCATCAAGTGAGAAGCAAACCTTCAATGAAGAATTGAGCTTAATGGTGATGAACTTCAACAAATTCTACAAGAGTAGAAGCAAAGAGAGAAGCTCCAAGTCAAGGTCCTACAATGACAAAGGATCTTCCAGTCGAGAGCGCAATTGCTACAATTGTGGGAGACCCGGACACTATTCCAATGAATGTACGCCTCCCTACAAAAGAGGAGAAGATTCTCCCAAGAGAAGAAGTAGAAGAGAAGAATCACCGCCAAGAGAGAGGAGGAGTAGAGATGATCGTTATGAACGAAGAACATCCCGGAGAAGCAAGGATTTGGAAAGGAAGGACAAGTCATCAAAGAGCTACACAGAACAAGGACATCAAGCTCATGTTGGTGAATGGGTATCCGGTTCCGACTCTAAACATCACTCTGAGAGAAGCTATCACTCCGACTTCGAACATACTCAAGATGAAGGTGTTGCCGGTCTAGCACTTGTGTCAACCAACTACTACGACATATTTGATTCACCAAATGAAGGAATTGGAAGATGCTTCATGGCTAAAGGCCCAAAGGTAACACACCCCGAGTATGTTGATTTCAATAGTGATGAAGATGACTTGTTAGGTGATGATGATTTACTTATTGACAACTCTAGTGATGAATACTATGATGAAACGTCAATTAATCATGCTAGTTAATATATAACGAATGACGATGATAAGGAGAAAATTGAGCTCCTAACTAAAGAACTAAACACTCTTAAGTTAGCTCATGAAACTATCTTGGAAGATCATCGAGAACTTTTAAGGACTAATGAGAAGTTACGCTTTGAAAAACTCAATCTTGAGCAAGAGCATGAGTTCTTAAAGGCAATCAATGATGATCTTCGTAAGAAAAGTTCTTCTTACATTGCCAAGCGTTTACTCTTATCTACTTACATGCCTCAAGTCAAGTCTAGTAACAAAAACAAGAAGGATTCTTCCTCTAGTAGTAACAATAATCATGCTAAATCCAATATTGTGGCTTATAGTAGTTCTCTTGATTCCACTAATGATTCTCTTAGCCAAGTTACACTTGAGCAAGAAAATAGCTTATTGAAGGGAATCCTAGAGAAAGGTGTTTACAAGAGCCCTGCCAAGAGTAAGCAATTCGAGGAAATTGTACGCAAGCAAGGAAGGCACCGGAAGAATCAAGGTGTTGGTTTTGAATGAAAGTTCAATGCCAATGGAGTTGAGTGGGAAGAAGATCAATACCCCAAGACGAAGTTTGTTCCTCAACAAGAGAAGTATGATCCTACTTCCTTCAACGGGACACAAGCTCAAGATGATCTTCCACCACAAGACCACAAGCAAAAAGGCAAGGACAAGCTTCAAGAGGAGATTTATGCATTTGAAGAAGCTCCTAAGGCCTTGGTCAAGTGGGTTCCCAAGACTACGTCAAGTTCTACTTCATCAAGAACGACTACAACTCCAAGGATTCCCATCAAGATGATGTGGATCTCGAAAAAGAAGAACTAGAGAGTTCTTGCGGGTGACTCCGCCAACATACTTCACTCATATCTTTTTGGAAACAACAAGTGCAATCAACTTCCACATCTTGCACTAGTTCAAGGAGTCACAAACCCTCATGTTGGTAAGGCAAGGGACAAGGTAACCTAATGCTTTCATGGACATCATTTTCTGTGTGCATCACTCTATGTCTATGGATATACATGTTTGTTCCTTGTGGGACTAACCCGTGTAGGTATTGAATGTGCAACTCACTCCAAAGGATTGCTCCAAATGATCTTCATCAACATTGAGCATCCACATCTTCAACACCTACATGAAGTCATCATCGACAAAACCTAAGGTTAGTTCATCCCTCTTAGGGGGGATCTCACATCTAGGGGGAGCTTAACTCTAAGAATTGAGTCAAAGCAACTCTAATGGTGTGAACACATCAATGCATTATGTAAAAGTGGTAACCCCACTTGATCTTAAACGATGAGTATGACCTATGATCAAATGTTCTCATTTGACTCCTAAGTCAATATACTCATATATAGATGACCTAGTCATCTCCAATTGTTTGATAGATGCTTGTCACGCCCAATATGCGATACTATCCTAAAGAGACTCGAAGGTCCCACCAAGGATAGAACCGCATATTGAAACGCTTTTGCAAGGTGGATATCATTACATCAACATTACATAATAGATGGGGATACATACAAGGAATACAAATTCCACACGAATACAACATCACATTATACATAAGATCAACATCCGATTACGGATGATACACAAATAGGAACTCAAACGACATCCACCCTGCTAGCCCAGGCTGCCGACATGGAACCTATCCCCTGATTGAAGAAGAAGCAGAAGAAGAACTCCAATAAGCAAACATCGCTCTCGCGTCATGAGCATTGCATAACCTGTACCTGCAACTGTTGTAGTAGTAATCTGTGAGCCACGAGGACTCAGCAATCCCATTACCATGGGTATCAAGAATAGCAAAGCTTAATGCGTAAGGAAGGGGTAAAGTGGTGAGGTTGCAGCAGCGACTAAGCATATATGGTGGCTAACATACGCAAATAAGAGCGAGAAGAGAAGCAACGGAACGGTCGTGAAGCTAGCAATGATCAAGAAGTGATCTTGAACTCCTACTTACGTCAAACATAACCCAAAACCATGTTCACTTCCCGGACTCCGCCGAGAAGAGACCATCACGGCTACACACACGGTTGATGCATTTTAATTCGGATCTGGTGTCAAGTTATCTACAACCGGACATTAACAAATTCCCATCTACCCATAACCGTAGGCACGGCTTTCAAAAGTTTAAACCCTGTAGGGGTGTCCCAACTTATCCCATGATAAGCTCTCGCGATCAACGAAAGATATACCTTCTCCCAGGAATACCCGATCAGACTCGGAATCCCGGTTTACAAGACATTTCGACAATGATAAAACAAGACCAGCAAAGCCGCCCGATGCGCCGACAAATCCCAATAGGAGCTGCACATATCTCGTTCTCAGGGCACACCGGATAAGCTAAGCGTACAGGTACCGACATAATCCCAAGTTGCCAAGGAATGGTCCCGCACGGTGCTCTAGTTTGGACCAACACTCGGAGGAGCACTGGCCCGGGGGGGTAAATAAAGATGACCCTCGGGCTCCGCAAACCCAAGGGAAAAAAGGGCTAGGTGAGGCAAATGGTAAAACCAAGGTTGGGCCTTGCTGGAGGAGTTTTATTCAAAGCGAACTGTCAAGGGGGTCCCATAAATCACCCAACCGCGTAAGGAACGCAAAATCCGCGAACATAACACCGGTATGACGGGAACTAGGGCAGCAAGAGTGGAACAAAACACCATGCATAAGGCCGAGTCTTCCACCCTTTACCAAGTATATAGATGCATTAATTAAAATAAGAGATATTGTGATATCCCAACAAAATCCTGTCCACCAAAGAGCAATCTTCAACTTCACCTGCAACTAACAACGCTATAAGAGGGGCTGAGCAAAAGCGGTAACATAGCCAAGCAATGGTTTGCTAGGAAGGGTGAAAAGGTTAGAGGCTGACATGGCAATTTGGGAGGCTTGAAGAACAAGTGATAGGAAGCGCAGCAGAGCGATGGAACGAAGCAACTAGCATAGCAATGATAGTAGTGAGATCCAGGGTGACGGTCATCTTGCCTGAAATCCCGCTAGGAAGAAGAACGAGTCCATGAAGAAGATGAAGCCACGAAGATGAACCAAGCGTAGACGAACGAATCCTCACGATCGCAACGAAACGGGAACTATCGAGAAGAAGCACACAACATGGTAAACACACCACACATATACAAGACATGATGCGCAACCAAGCATGATGCATGACAAGACTACATGAAGCTACTTGTGGCAAGAGATGATGCAAATAAGAGCAACACATCAAGGCAAGTTTAAATGAGGCTGGGAACAACATATAACAATTCCGGTAAGTCCTCATATGCAAATTTTGGAATTGTTCCAGATCTGAATAAACCTTATGTTCAAGTTGTTAAACAGCAAGTTAAGATGCACCAAGATGATCTACACGAGATTCTAGTCAAGTTACACATAAGGTTCATTTAATTCGGAGCTACGGCCTAGAAGATATGAGCAAAACAAGTTAAACATGGCATTGATGCAAAATGCATACAAACATCAAGCAAACACCTCAAAACAAGGATGCAACATTATAATACGAAACTATATGCAAAAACAAGCAAGTTTCATATAGAGCACACTCAAAACGGAGCAACGGTGCAACGCATACACTCCAAACAAGATATAATAACAATCTGTCCAAAACAGCAACTAGGCATCTTGCAAGCATCAAAACAACATTCTATAGCACCCCAACATGAGAACAAAAGGCATGGACATGATGTACAGGTAAAGCATGACAAAACATGAACACTGATCTATCTCCATAAATCATTAGAACATGCTCAAAATGACATGGCAAAATTGCAAACAATAACAGTTTCAGACTTTGCAGAAATAACATCAGGTTGCAATGTTTAGAGCTATCAAACAACATGTTACAGGAACTTATCATGGCAAAGAAAGGCATGGCATGATACTACTAATTGCATAGAACAAAAGTCCTTTACTAACCATGAGCCAAAAAGGATCAGAAGATATGATGGCACCCATGTAAACATGGCAAGTTATATGACAGATTCAAACATGGCAGGAACAACGATAAGTAGGCATGTTGGTGAGCTTGCACCACTCACCACAGAGCATTACATGGCATATCAAGGCAACCACCAGCAAGATGACATGTTTATGAAGCTAATCATGGCAATAACAAGTTCACAGGGTGTATGGATCACTAGCAAAACACATGGCAAAACTGAACATAATGTTAACAGGCTGACAGCAACATTATTTAGCAACTTGAGAGCAAGATTACAATAAGCTATAGCAGGCCATAAATGCAACCAGGGGCATGAATGTATAGAGCATGACATGTGTAACAAAACATCCTTAGTGAACATCTCCAGATTATGCAAGGAATGACTTGTAGCAGCAGGTTTACATAGCATCACGAAATAACAGATTCAGCCTAGCAAAACAGCAACAAGTACCCTACTTAACAAGCTTGATGCACTCACTACACAACTCAAACAAATACATGGATGGCACCCCTGTAAATATGGCATGGCATAGTTCAAACCACATGTAGAGCTCAGGCTCATAGGATGCACACATAAAATGTAACAAAAATGACAAATCACCAAGTTATGATAACAGACAGCAGATAACATCATGTATCACTCTTGCAACGATGATTCGGGCATCAAGATGAACTCAACTAAGCATGGAACAATGGAATGAAATGTAGAGAATCTCATGAAAAACATTTTGATATATTATGCACGCAAAACGGAGCAGTATGCAACAAGTTATGATGCAATGAACAGGGGACCAAAATGCAAATAACTCAGGGACTGGAATTTTCGGGGTCAACCTACAGATCTGGATCGGGCACGGATCCCGAGGCTCGCCGGAGCTCGTCGCCGGAGACAAGGAGGAAGATGCCGGGGAGGCTCGGGGAGGCGCGGGAAGGCGACGGGCGAAGGGCGCGGCGGCGATGGCGACTCGGCGGCGGGAACAGGAGGAGACGCACGGGGCGGCGCACAGTCGGGCGGCGGGGTCGCCGGTGCTGGGGCGAGGCGCGGGTCGGCGCAGCATCGGTCGGCGGCCGGCGGCGCGGCCGGGAGTCTGCGGGTGAGAGGCGGTGGAGACGGGCCCGGCGCGGCCCGGTTCGGCCCGGGGTGGGCCGGATCTGGGCCCCGGGTGGCCGGCGCGGTGGGAGGCGAGTGGAGGCGAGGTGGCGCGCGCCGGTTGGAGGAGGCAGCGGCGGGGTGATGTGGCAGCACCGGATTGGCCGGGACGACGTGTCCGGCGCGGATGGACATGTCCGGCGGCGCGAGGAAGAAGACTGCTAGGGTTCATCCGCGAATTTTTTGGGGGGAGGCATATATTTATAGATTTTGGGAGGTAGGAGAGTCCAAATGAGGTGTGGTTTTTGCCCACACGGTCATGATCGAACGAACGAGAGCATGGAGGGGGTTTGGATGGGCTTTGGGCCACTTTGGAGGGGTGTTGGGCTGCAAGACAAAAGGGGCTTTGCGGTTACCCGGTTAACCGTTGGAGCATCAAACAGCCTCCAAATGGAACGAAACTTGACAGGCGGTCTACCGGTGGTGTACCAAGGACACTTGGCAAGACTCGGTCCATTCCGAGAACGTTTAATACCCGCACACGAAAAGAGGCAAAAGGGGGCGCCGGGGAATATAGGAGTGCCGGATTGCAAAACGGACAACGGAAAATGCTCGGATGCATGAGACGAACACATATGCAAAATGAAATGCATATGATGACATGGCAAAATGCAACACGCAAGCAAATGACATGGCAACTACGACGAATAACTGGAGGACACCTCGCGCATCGAATCTGTGGCGTTACAATGCTAGAATTGGTTGTACACGCTTTGCCACATATTTCATTTGCCATTTTATTGTGTGAGCATGTTGGTTGCATATTTAACTCATTCGAGGACATCCACTTGTTGCTTTGATTGATTGGTCTCTTTTTCTTTTGCCAAGTGGATGAACAAGAATGCCTAAGAACCTTCTCTAGCTATCTATGCTTTTCTTGTCTCAAACTCTATTCATGCTACATCACAAAATTTGATCAAGTCAGATTCGAACCACTCTGTGTGAGGAGCACTCAGAGTCCCCGATTCTTCATAGACTTAAACTTCCAAAACTACTTTCTGCGTTTCGGTCTGACCGACTCTTCCATTTCGGCCATTGCACAAGTGATTCTCGGTCCGACCGAGAATTGCAAATCCGTGTGACCGAGTTCAGAACTCTGTGAAACCCTAGCAGTCTCGGTGCCACCGAACTGTGACTCGGTCTGACCAAGTTCACTAGTTTAGGTTCCAAAAGTTGCTTCGGTATCACCGAGTTTGCAAATCGGTTGATCCGAAATGCTTTCTGTGGAAAACTAAAACTAAGTTTTTGAATCATTCTTTTGCAAAAACCTCTGCATTTTGTGATGCTCATCCATTGTATCTCATCTACATCTATTCACAGGGTCAGCAGTCACTGTTTGCAGCATGTCAGACCAGAGTGACAGCCAGAACAGGGAAGAGGAGCATGTTCATATGAGTGAAGGCACTAGTCCCTCTAGTTCCTCATATGAGGGCAACAAGAGCACCCCAAGCAACTTGCCCAAAGCTGCCACAAGGGCCAGAAGGTAGAGAACCTCAGACTCTGAGGACGAAGACTATGTGGCAGAAGAGGATGAGGCCACTTCCAAGAAGATAGTGCTCAAGAAGGAATATGGCTCAGCTGCAGCCACCAAGCCAGGACTAAACAGGAAGGTCCCTGCCAAGAGGACACCTATGTTGAAAGTCAGAGCTTCAACTCAAGAACCTGAGAAATCTGATCACAAAGAGGCTGCTACAGAAGGGAAGAAGAGGAAGGAAAGGGTCAACAAGAACATGGCCAGAGTTGTTTGACAGCCTTCCATGATGGAAGAGGAAGAGGAAGAGGAAGAAGAGGCTGTTGCTCCAGCACCCAAGGCACAAAAGCTTATGGGTGATGCTATTAGGTCAGGGGCTGTATCATCAAAGCCCAAAGAAGCACCCAAAGCTGCCTCCAAGCCAAAGACTGCACCTAAGAGGAATACCAGGAGCATACCAGCTGCTGAGAAGAACAAGGCCCCAGTGCCTGAAGTTGCAGAAGAAGAAGAAGATGAAGGACAAGTTCTGAGAAAGCTGAAACCTAAGATTCCAGACCACAATGATGCTCATCCAGTGGCTGAGAACATGAAGCTGAGGAAGGATGCAGGGCTCAGATAGTGGAGATTGTCTGATCCTTATGCAATCTGGAGAAGGATGGCTGTTGACTACAGGTTCCACACTAAGGAACAACAAGATTTCTATGAGACTGTGCTACTGGAAAAGAAACCTATAGTTTGTGACATGAGGTGGGTGGACTAGAAATACATGAAGGAGAATGAGGATCACTACCCAGGAGTGTTTGACAACTTTAAGGCTTGTGGAGTTGATGACTTTGTTGGACAGAAGTTCACAAAGTAGAATGATGAGCTCATAATGCAATTCTACTCCACAGCTCACTTTTATCCTGATGGCAGAATAGTCTGGATGTCTGAAGGTACAAGGTACCCGTCCACAATTGAAGAATGGGCCAAACTGATCAATGCACCAGAGGAGAAAGAAGATGACTTGGCTATCTATCCCAAGAAGAAGATGGATCACAATTCTATGTCACACATGTACAAGGAGATACCAGATAAAGCTCTTGAAACTCATAAGTTTGGATCTGTCCATTTCCTTCTGTCAGGACTGCCAATGATCAACTGGATCCTAAGGCACACTCTCTTGCCCAAGTCAGGTGACCACAACATGATCAGAGGACATGCAATAAACTTGCTACACATATTTGATGTGCCTCAGAAGTTCAAGGTCATGAGCCTCATAGTTGAGACTATCAAGAGGACAGCAGCTGACCGGAAGAGAAGTTGTGGGTATGCCCCACAGATCCAGGAGCTGATCAACTCCAAGATGGGCACAGGCACATACTTGTTGGACAAGGAACACTTTGCTATCTATCCAGATTTTGAGGACAACCAAGTAGTCATGAATGAGAATGAACCATCTTCAGTGCAAGCACAAGAGAAGAAGGAGAAGGCAAAGAAGGAGAAGGCTGCCAAGATGCCAAAAATTGATGAGGCATCTGAGTACTTTCTGAAGAGAAAGCAGGACCATCTTGGTTACTTAATGGCATCAACTCTGAGGATTGAGAAAGGGTTGGCCACCCTAACTCAAAACCAGGAGAGCCTGGAAAGAATCATGGAACAAAAGTTCTATGACTTAGATGTGAAAGTAACTGAGATCCAGTCTGTTGTGGAGCAGCTTCAAGATGATATGCAGGAGAGGAAGGGCAAGACGACCACTGATGCATTTGCAAGAGTGCCTAGAGCTCAGAGATCAGTTGTGGTGCCAGTGACAGACACCAGAGTCACTTCATCTGCACCAGCTACGGCTCCAGTCCAGCACCTACTCCTCCAGCTCCATCCACATCAACTGAAGCCTTCGTCCTTGGAATCCCATCTCGATGAGACCGAGATCCCTTTCGGTGAGACCGATTTTCCTAGGGTTTGTGGTAGTGGCTATGACATCTGAACTCGGTGGCGCCGGATAGAAAGAATCGATGGGGCCGAGTTGAACTTTAGGTTTAGGTCATATGTGGATGTGAGAAAGCAGTTGAGGGTTTTGGAGCATATCACTAAGAACTATGGATCAAGAACCTCATTAAGCAATACCTCATCCCTCCTTGATAGTATTGGCTTTTCCTATAGACTCAATGTGATCTTGGATCACTAAAATATAAAATGTAGAGTCTTGAGCTTGAGGCTTGAGCCAATCCTTTTATCTTAAGCATTTTGAGGAGTCCACTTTTCTCATCCATGCCATGCCATTCATTGAGCTTTCCTGAAATATTTATCTTGGAATAGTATTAGCTCAATGAGCTATATGTTGTTAGGAATTACCAAAACCACCTAAGGATAGTTGCACTTTCAACCACACATGCGCCAAATTATCGAAAACGTGTGAGAGTGTGTACAAATAAATAATTGTAATTTCAATTATCAGAAAGGTTTGAGAGTATTACAAAGTTTGACTTCAGTCAAATCTAATATGCGGAGTAAATAAAAATGGAGGGCTACTACGTCCATCCGGGTTTTTAGTCCACACCATTTTTTAAAATCAAAGTTAATAGCTGGACAAACAAAATTACAAGGGAGCTAGAGACAAAGTTGTGAGAAGGCTTAGAAATCAATACAAAACTTAGGCTCTTAGTACCAACGTCGATCCTTCTTCGAGGAAACATTTGGTTCATAGCCAATTGTGTGATAAAATTGCACCAACATGAAAGACGACTGCGTCTCCAACGCAACCAAGGTGAACTAACGAAGGATATCATCTTTGTGCGTAACAAGCAAAGAGCACTGTGGAAGACATCTTGTTTTTCATTGAAAATCGATCAGCTTCAACAGCCGACGCAACCATGAGGCGCAACCATGAGCATCGATAGGTCATCGTGGTGATGCATCATCCATTTGGCATCAAGTTTGGGTGAGGCACCTATGAAGTTCGACAAATCCTCACTATGGTCTGTTTCTTCTCAGTAATCAAACTCGAGGAAGGAAGAACCATGTGGCAGAGGACAGTGAGGCGGAACAACAATGGCCATCCAATTTTGTGCAGTTCCACTAAAATTGAGGAAGACATGCCCGGGTATGGAGACACGCATCGCTGTTTCCAAAAAAATAAAAAAGGGTTAGCAACGACATCTCAATTGTCAATAAGAAATAATGAAAAGTACACCAACAAACAGAAGCATCATAATTATCTTGATGGGAACTAAACCAGGATACCGGAGAAAAAAAGCGTTTCTTCATTTAACCAGTGATAGTACTACCACCATCTGGACAATGACCGCACAACCACCATGTACTTTTTTTCGAGACAACATGTATACATCCACCGAGGCATAAATCAAGACAACTTTTCGAGTGGCATTTCTTAATGAATGATATTTATCAACCAACCATGCTCGAATATATCTTGGCCTCCGTGCGAGCCCGTCCATGTGTTCTCGCTCCTCGTCTCTCTCAAGGAATGGAGGGTTGGCTCTTTGCCGTCAATTGAGATGGGTTCGCTCACACTCCTGTCCCACATGTCAGTGATATGCCAAGAGGAGGTGCGTTGACCGACTGGCCATACGCGTACTTGGTTTTGCACCTTCATACTACTCCTCCCTCCGTCACAGTTTACCGGGTGTGCTTCATTATGATGCATTTCTCTCAATGCATTTCCACCACCAGAGAGACTTTAGATGTGTTTGGTTTAATACTCAATTAATTAGGGCGCGGTAACCGCAATCAAGTCCACAATTTTCTCTCCATGTACTTTGTACTACTATGGAGTGGAGTAAGTGCATGCATGTGTGTACCCGTGGTGGAAGCACTGCATGCATGTGTGTGCGCATTATTCCCTCTAGTAATAGACGCCGTGCTATAACTACCAATGCTATTTTTCAGGCCGATCCTAGTCGCCTTGGTCCCACAGATTTTTTTTCTTTTTTCTGAAGCGTGCTGTATAAACAGTGACGGATGGAGTAGTATGAGCGGATTCAAAGAAGAGCGTATTGATAGTTGCTTCTTCAGAGCAACTTACAGTGGGAAAGGTGGGGCTTATGATTTGACTGCTCATTACTCACTATTAATGCAGCACAATGACCGGGCTGAGTCTCCCATGCGGTTGTGCACTACCCCCTCGGTTCTTAAATATACTCTGGAGTATTTCTCTTTCTAGAGATTTCAACGAGTGACTACTCAAATATTTGTCTTTTTAGAGATTTCAAATGGACTGGCACATACGGATGTATATAGACATATTTTAGAGTGTAGATTCACTCATTTTGCTCCGTATGTAGTCACTTGTTGAAATCTCTAGAAATATGAATAGAATATTTAGGAACGGAGGGAGTACACATACGAAGCAAAATGAGTGAATCTACACTCTAAAATATGCCCGTTTGAAATTTGTAAAAAGACAAATATTTAGGAACGAAGCAGTATAATTTTGTGCATGGCACATGGACCCGGATGATGAAGAGGCTTCTCGCAATGCTATCAAGCTTCCATCATTTGTTTACATAATTGACGTACTATACAAATAATTTTCCAGCGACATGAAATTGTACAATGGTGTGAGCTTTCATCT
Organism: Triticum aestivum; assembly: GCF_018294505.1. Classification (NCBI taxonomy): domain Eukaryota; kingdom Viridiplantae; phylum Streptophyta; class Magnoliopsida; order Poales; family Poaceae; genus Triticum; species Triticum aestivum. The sequence continues at coordinate 59,725,476 of NC_057804.1, read as the reverse complement.
TTTGTTTCACGTGTCTTGCCATTGATGCTCTTTCAGAAATAATAAAAAATTAACTTCCTTGCTAATGCATGTCAATTATTAGCAGATCAGAGCTAATAATTACATCACAACTGAAGATAGAGTTGTGAGAAGGTGTTAAATTAAAATTGATCCATGCTTTCATTGGCAGCAACGTCCCCCCAGCTCTGTCTAAATCAACAAGGCATGTTGGGAAAAAAGTAGTTGTCTGGAGCATGCAACATTCCGATCATTTTGTGCAGTTCCACTAAAATAGAGCTGAGCATCCCTGTTCCAAAGATATTAAGTGTGATTACGATAATAGAGGACTGCTGATGAAACAATAAACACACAAATAGAAGTCGGTCACCTTTGCAGTCTCTCTTAAGACTAATTAGTTGGAGAAGATTAGGCTCGGAGTTGGATGAGGAGGATAGAGCAAAACCAATCTCCCTTTGTGCAGTCGCACTGAAATGTAGAGACGTTGCCCGTGTGACATTTTAGTACAACTGCACAAAACACTCTTAATAAAAAAGTGATTTGTCCAGTTCACCAAAAGGTCGCAATAGCAACGAGGTGAAATGGATAGCCCTGTTTGCAAAAAAGAGGTAGAAAGGAAACAATTACTGGCCAATAACAGTTGATGACACATGCGACGACAAAAAATAAGCATATTCCTTGTCCTAAGGGAAGATAACAACACGGTTGTGTTTGTCTAAAACGGTGTGTGGACGAGAATGCAATATGGAAACTACATCGGACGAGCTACGTTTTGGGCAAAGAACTATGGAAGATCCACATGCAGCGACGTGGGAAGACGGGCAGTGGAGCAAGGCCGGAGGGGATTGTTGGGGAACGTAGTAATTTCAAAAAAATTCCTACGTCCACGCAAGATCATGGTGATGGCATAGCAACGAGAGGGGAGAGTGTTGTCCACGTACCCTCATAGACCGTAAGCGGAAGCGTTATGACAACGCGGTTGATGTAGTCGTACGTCTTCACGATCCGACCGATCCAAGTACCGAACGTACGGCACCTCCGAGTTCAGCACACGTTCAGCTCGATGACGATCCCCGGGCTCCGATCCAGCAAAGCTTCGGGGATGAGTTCCGTCAGCACGACGGCGTGGTGACGATGATGATGTTCCACCGGCGCAGGGCTTCGCCTAAACTCCACGACGATATGACCGAGGTGAAATATGGTGGAGGGGGGCACCGCACACGGCTAAGGAACGATCCGTAGATCAACTTGTGTGTCATGGGGTGCCCCCCTGCCCCCGTATATAAAGGAGCAAAGGGAGGGGCCGGCCGGCCAAGGGAGGGCGCGCCAGGGAGGAGTCCTACTCCCACCGGGAGTAGGACTCCCTCCTTTCCTAGTCCAACTAGGAGACCTTCCATGTAGTAGGAGTAGGAAAGAAGGAAAGGGAAGAGAGAAGGGAAGGAAGGAGGGGGTGCGGCCCCTCCCCCTAGTCCAATTCGGACTAGGCCTTGGGGGGCGCGCGGCCTGCCCTAGGCAGCCCCTCTCTCTTTCCCGTATGGCCCAATAAGGCCCAATACTTCTCCCGGCGAATTCCCGTAACTCTCCGGTACTCCGAAAAATACCCGAATCACTCGGAACCTTTCCGAAGTCCGAATATAGTCGTCCAATATATCGATCTTTACGTCTCGACCATTTCGAGACTCCTCGTCATGTCCCCGATCTCATCCGGGAGTCCGAACTCCTTCGGTACATCAAAACTCATAAACTCATAATATAACTGTCATCGTAACGTTAAGCGTGCGGACCCTACGGGTTCGAGAACTATGTAGACGTGACCTAGAACTATTCTCGGTCAATAACCAATAGCGGAACCTGGATGCCCATATTGGCTCCTACATATTCTACGAAGATCTTTATCGGTCAAACCGCATAACAACATACGTTGTTCCCTTTGTCATCGGTATGTTACTTGCCCGAGATTTGATCGTCGGTATCCAATACCTAGTTCAATATCGTTACCGGCAAGTCTCTTTACTCGTTCCGTAATGCATCATTTCGTAACCAACTCATTTGCTCACATTGCTTGCAAGGCTTATAAAGATGTGCATTACCAAGAGGGCCCAGAGATACCTCTCCGACAATCGGAGTGACAAAACCTAATCTCGAAATACGCCAACTCAACATGTACCTTCGGAGACACCTGTAGTACTCCTTTATAATCACCCAGTTACGTTGTGACGTTTGGTAGCACCCAAAGTGTTCCTCCGGTAAACGGGAGTTGCATAATCTCATAGTTACAGGAACATGTATAAGTCATGAAGAAAGCAATAGCAACATACTAAACGATCAAGTGCTAAGCTAACGGAATGGGTCAAGTCAATCACATCATTCTCCTAATGATGTGATCCCGTTAATCAAATGACAACTCTTTTGTCCATGGCTAGGAAACATAACCATCTTTGATAAACGAGCTAGTCAAGTAGAGGCATACTAGTGACATTATGTTTGTCTATGTATTCACACATGTATTATGTTTCCGGTTAATACAATTCTAGCATGAATAATAAACATTTACCATGATATAAGGAAATAAATAATAACTTTATTATTGCCTCTAGGGCATATTTCCTTCACTCTCCCACTTGCACTAGAGTCAATAATCTAGTTCACATCATCATGTGATTCAACACCAATAGTTCACATCGTCATGTGACCAACACCCAAAGGGTTTACTAGAGTCAATAATCTAGTTCACATCGCTATGTGATTAACACCCAAAGAGTACTAAGGTATGATCATGTTTTGCTCGTGAGAGAAGCTTAGTCAACGGGTCTGTCATATTCAGAGCCGTATGTATTTTGCAAATATTCTATGTCTACAATGCTCTGCACGGAGCTACTATAGTTAATTTCTCCCACTTTCAATATGTATCCAGATTGAGACTTAGAGTCATCTGGATTGGTGTAAAATCTTGCATCATTGTAACTTTTACGACGGGCTCTTTTATCACCTCCATAATCGAGAAACATCTCCTTAGTCCTCACTAAGGATATTCTTGACCCATGTCCAGTGATCTACTTATTAGATCAAAATTGTATTCCTTTGCCAAACACAGAGCAAGGTATACAATAGGTCTGGTTCACAGCATAGCATACTTTATAGAACCTATGACTGAGGCATAGGGAATGACTTTTCATTCTCTTTCTATTTTCTGCAATGGTCGGGTCTTGAGTCTTACTCAACTTCACACCATGTAACACAGGCAAGAACTCCTTCTTTGACTGTTCCATTTTGAACTATTTCAAAATTTATGAAGGTATGTACTCATTGAAAAATCTTATCAAGTGTCTTGATCTATCTATATAGATCTTGATGCTCAATGTATAAGCAGCTTCACCGAGGTCTTGCTTTGAAAAACTCTTATTCAAGTATCATTTCATGCTATCCAGAAAAATTCTACATTATTTCCGATCAACAACATGTCATTCACATATACTTATCAGAAATGTTGTAGTGCTCCCACTCACTTTCTTGTAAATACAGGCTTCACCGCAAATCTGTATAAAACTATATGCTTTGATCAACTTATCAAAGCGTATATTCGAACTCTGAGATGCTTGCACCAGTCCATAGTGTCAGGACCCCGACTCAATGTCACATCGATCTAGCCTGTAACACCTCATATCACTTTGCGGCCTCACGCACGGTATTCCCACGGGTGTCGCCTTACCTTTGCCCGCGACCGTTTGCGCCTTTTGGCTCACATATATGATGATGTCGCTAGCATCCATATGATAAGGAGCCCGGGCTAACATGACTTACAGGGACAGGCATCCATGACCCAGCATCGAACGTGTCGGTCATCAGCAAGTGGGTCCGGGCTGTAGCACTGGGCTAGCAGGACTCCGGTAAACCGGGCTGTAGCGGGCTAACAGGGCTCTGGTACTCAATGCGTGACATTTCCCGAAGGGACAGACACGGGAACGAAGAAGGACACATGCCGGCCAGCCTAAGTGTTCCGAAGCAGTAGCAAGCTATCATGGCTCAATGGAAACACTAGGAGACATTTCCCGGTAAGAGAGGCTACTAAAGATAAACAACTAGATAGTCAGATCCCACACATACCAAGCATTTCAATCATACACACAATATGCTCGATATGTGCAAATACAACAAGGCATCACAACATGACTCTACGACTCAAGTATTTGTTCATTAGGCTCCGAGGAGCGGAATATTACAAACATACGTCTCATGACCCAACATTCAGAGCATACAAATCAAAGCACAAGCGGAAGCTATCATGTCTGAGTACAGACATCTATAAATGAAAAAGGCTGAGAAGCCTGACTATCTACCAGATCCTGCTGAGGCACAAGATCGTAGCTGAGGTAACAAGCTAAACGTCGAAGTCCACGCGGAACTACTAGCGAGACCGAAGTCTCTCTGCAAAAACATAAAATAGGCAAACGTGAGTACAAATGTACCCAGCAAGACTTACATCAGAACTAACTACATATGCATCATTATCAACAAAGGGGGATGGTGGGGTTTAACTGCAGCAAGCCAGCTTTGACTCGGTGGCTATCCTAAACTACGACTGCAAGCAACTCTTTTGAGGAGGCGCACACGAGTCCACATATTCACCAACCAATACACCACTATGGAACCGCTCCCGTCTCCCTACGAGAACGCCATCCATAGCACTCACGCTTATCTTGCGTATTTTAGAGTATCCACTTTCACTTGTCTATGAACTGATATAAGCAACCCAGAAGTCATTTTCCACGGACACGGCTATTCGAATAGATGATGTTAACCCTGCAGGGGTGTACTTCTTCATACATGTTTCCACCACTTAGCGTCTGCACACGACATGTGCTTGGCAGACTTCAAGCGAAAGCCGACGTGGGTGTAGACCATGACCTGCCTAAACACTCAAGTCTCTAGTCCAGGTTTATCGCCTATTCGGGTTCCATCCATGAGGAGATCCGGCCGGAGTTTCGCTCACAGCCCCAAACGATGTGTGCAGGGTTCCCGAGATACCTAACGGGTATCCGGTACACCGGGCCACGTACCTACCGCATCACAGCCCACCCCTACAGTCAGTGCTGTCCACGGCCTCCAGTAAGCTACAAACACCAGAAACTACTTGCAACTCCTGGACAGAGGACTAGGGTGAATAAGAAGTCGAGCGGGGTCATATTTCAGGGCCCAATGCATGGTAGTAGCTGAATCATGGATCACAAACACAGAACTCAGTTCCTAAGGACGGCTTCAATGAGACAACCCACCATGTACTCCTACATGGCCTCTCACCGATACCTTTTACCAAATCATGTTCACACACTTAGCTCACACACAGTAGGACATGTTCACACACCTCTGATTCATCCCCGATGAATCAGACCTGACTCAACTCTAAGCAATAGCAGGCATGACAAACAAACATGAATGAGTAGGCACAACATGGCTTAAACAATTCCTACTCATACTAGTGGGTTTCATCTATTTACTGTGGCAATGACAGGTCATGCAGAGGATAAAGGGGTTCAGCTACCGCAGCAAGTAACAGTTGAATCGTTGTTGTCCTAATGCAGTAAAAGAGAGCAGGAGCGAGAGAGTAGGATTGTATCGGAATGAACAAGGGGGTTTTGCTTGCCTGGCACTTCTGAAGATAATATAGTTCTTCATCGGTGTCATCGAACAATCGTCGGAACGTCGTCTACTGAGAGGGGAAAATTACCGGCAAACAAGAAAGAACACAATCAATGCGATGCAACAATATGATGCATGATAATGACATGGCAATATGCTGGTGTTTTGAGCTAATGCAGCTGCAATAGGTTAAATGGGGTTGGTTTGAACACTAGGTTCAAATTCAAACTCCATATGTGAGAGTTTAAATGCCATTTAATTGATTTGTGCTAAACAGCAGCTATAAGTTGTTCTAACATGCATGAAAATGGTACAGATGGATAGATTGGATTTTTCTGATCATTTTTCATATATAATTTATTTCATTTGGAGTTACGGTTGAATTTCTATGATTTTTAGAAGTTTATACTATTTTCTGAAATTTCCTGAATTAAAATAAATCCAGAAAATCAATTACTGCGTCAGCCTGACGTCAGTGTGACATCAGCGGGTCAACGGGACACGGTCCGGGTCAAACCTGACAGTGGGTCCCGCGTGTCAGTGTAATTAGTTAAACTAAAATTAATTTAAACTAATCCTAAATAGTTAACAGGGCTGGGCCCCACCTGTCATTGACTCAGGAGAGTCAACCAGGGCCCACCCGTGGTCAAGGTCAACGTCGGCTACACCGGCGTTTAGCCACCGGCGAGCCCGACGCGGCGGCGAGAGTGGTTTTGGCCACTCCGACGACCAAATGGGTCGCGGAGGGCATCTAGGTGGAGCTGGGGACGAGCCGAAGCTCTTGGTGGAGTTAGCTGGGGTCGGGGTGGCCGGAATCGGCGCCGGCGACGACCTAGGTGGCCGCCGGAGTTCGGCCGAGGTCGAACACGGCACTGCGGTGCACTAGAGGGGAAACGGAAGGGCGCTGCGGGCTCCTGGGAGGGCGGCGAACTTGGTAACATGCTCGGGCGCAAGCTGGGGTGGCCCTGGCCACGGCGGCGCCATGGCCGGCGGCGAGGAGCAATCGGCTCCAATGATTAGGGCGGCTAGAGGGTGCGTTCCGCAGCGAGAAGAGAGGGGAAAGACGACAGGGCTCACGTAGATCACGAAGCGATGCTCGGGGTAGCCGGGGGCGTGCTGAGGATGACGAATCGTCGAGGGCGATCGCCGGCGACCGAAGCTTGAAGACGGAGTCGAGGCGGTCGTCTTGGGGCGTCCGACGCTCAGGGCTTGCTCTAGGAGGTGTAATGGATGGTGGCGGGGCTTTGGGAGGCGTCGGGGAGGCGAGGCGGTGGCTGTGGCCACGGCGGTGCTCGTCGGCGGCGGCGGGTGTGTTCGGTGGCTGCGTGCGAGAGAGCCAGAGGAGGAGAGGAGCTCGGGGAGAGAGTGAGAGGCCTGGGGGGCGCGTGGCTGTCTTCGTGGCGCTAGAAGGGCCTCGAGGGCGTGAGGCAGGCAGGGAGGAGGCCTCGGCGTCGCCAGCGCTCGCCACCGAGCTGCTTCGGGGCGAGGGGAGGAAGGCGACAGGAAGAGGTGGGCTGGGCCGTTGGAGCTGGGCTGGTTGGTGGGCGCTAGGTAAGTCCAGGTGGGTTATCTCTCTCTTTCTTTCTCTTTATTGTTTTCTATTTTTTTTCTTCCTCTGTTTTGATTTAGTTTAGCAACTAAATCATTTAAATAAATTCTGTAGGTTTTTATGTGGCTTGCTAAAATATATACAAAGCCACTCACAAACTTCCAGAATTATTGGAGTCATATTTAATATATATTAAATATAAATCCAAAGCAAATAGTTATTGGATTAATTCAAATGGCCAAAATAAATATCTCTGTGACTCCAAAAATATTGGTTTAAATTTTACCTCTTACCAATATTTTCACAGAGTAACAGGAACATTTCTTTGGACTCATTTGATGAGATTTAAATGTTGGTTATTTTTAGAGGTCTTCTGAGGCTTTTGAAAATTCCTCAATTCAAATTTCATTTGAATTTAAACATGATGCACACATGGAATCAAGCATAGGTCAGGCCAGAACTAGGGATGTGACAACTCACCCCCACTAAACAAAAATCTCGTCCCGAGATTCAAGCGTAGGGTAAGGTGAAGGGGGAATGCAAACTAGCACAATCTTCACGATCCAGGTTGCACTTCAAATGAACGTTGATTCGTTCACCATCATTGTCTCGAAGTCTTGCTCTGAGAACTCCAACTAACATGACAACGAGAGGAAAGGAAAGACCCTAAAAGAATTGTTCTTCTCGAAGGTCGAACAACTCAGGATTAACCCACGGAATGAGACATAGCAACATCTCTCAAGCTGAGAGACGAAGCACACATCCATAGGAATGGAGTGAAGCAGATGACGAAGGTTCACTAGGTAGACAACAATTTCACGCTTAAGAAGGTGGTAATCAGTTGTCAACGCAGCGAGGAGTTGGGTTGCCATGATACCATATCGAGACACCTGAGGGATGGTGACTCGTAGATATATCCCCTTAAGTGGCAAAAAGAATTACCTTTGATTCATAGATCATTGAAACTCTTTAAACCAGCCTAAGGCAAATCACAATCGATCATTTGGAGGAGTTCGGTGGGATGACATTCTGGGCCAGAATGGATGATGTGGATTACCTTGTTGAAGACAACGTAATGGATGAATTTGCTTACCACCGGAAATGGAAGGGACCCATGGTAGAATGGCACATTGGCGGTGCAAGCTGGGAACAAAATGCAAATGCTGGGAATGATTCTGGTAACTGGGGAAGAACTCAGCAGTAGAGAGTGATTCCACTGTTGGAGTGGTTATAGCATAACCGAAGAGACTAGGAGCAATCCCAGTTAGTGCCGGCGATAATACCTAGTGCTTGTGCATGCTCTCAAGAACTTGAGCATTTCCATATTCATCAAGGTTTTACCAATATCCGTGTCAAGGATCCTGGCAACACATCATACTACCATGATGAATACCAGTGGAAGATGCAAATGCAAAGGAAGATAACCCTTCTCAGATTTCACCTTGGCAGAGCCAAGGAAACAAAATCTAGATGATCGACCGAGAGACATCTAGCACTCCGCTTCTAATGTTCTCCTTGATGTGCTAGCGCAATCCATTTGTTGAAACGGTTTGGTATCTAGAACATCAAGTAACAGGTCGGACTTCGGAAGCTCAAGATTACATAAGGAACAACTACTAGAATAAATTCTACGAGATCCTTATGGGGAGGTGGCCAACTTTCTCAATCAAGAGCCTACAATAATGGGTCTTCCGGCTAGATGTGTTGGCCACGACATCCACTCTACCGGGTTACAAAGAGACCAATATTATAGTTATTGGGAAAACGTTCCAACCATCATATCTGCCTGAGATTCAGATCTGGTTAGTGTCAGAATATCCCAGACTCATCAACTCTAGAAAGAAAAATGAAAGTTTGCAACACACATCGACGAGATAATGTTGCGAGATTCTCGGGGAATGAACTACGATAGTAAGCTCCAAAACATGAGCTGGTTCTCCTACAAACATGTGAACACGTTGTCCCAGACAAGCATGGCCACGTAGTAGTCTTATAATTAAACACTATCGAGTTCAGGTGGGGAACCATCATCGAGGATATCGAAGTCTTTACGCAAGTCCATGGATTAGATCCCAAGCATAGACTTCTTTTCCTTGAACAAGTCAATCAGTGGCTTAGTGTGCTAGGGACACATATAGAATGAAGGTTGCAAGCCTCCAGACTACAGAATACTTCGCACGTGTGCATGACTGATTTGGGATGATTCCAAAGGAAACAAAACAATCTTCCTCGAATTCATGGCGGCAACTTACATCAGATGCACATGAATTAGAGGAAGTCACTACTTTCATCCAAACATAGGCTTCATGAACGGAGCACGAAGGCATTGCTTACAAAATTTTCAACACTAGGTTGATGTTCAACATGATTCATGGGGGGAGACGAAATGCTACTGATGGGCTCAAAAACAACTCATCGGAATTTCCATATCACTGGACTTCCACCATCATGTGAACACGGTGATAGCATTGGTCAGACCAAAGATGTAATGGTGTATGCTCGAGGGATCAACCACGAGTAAGACAACATTACGAGCATCGTTGGTACTGATTTGATTTGACGATAGCCCACACTCAAATCAAAGGATTGATAAGACAATAGGTCCAGCAACTGATCACAGGGACCAATCGATGAAGATATCATCTTTCTTCAACACACACTACACAAGAATATCCCTTTGGAACGAACTAAGTCAGGCAAGCTTTTATCTTCCAACTCTCCAAGTTGTTGTCTAGCTCAACCAACTAGCTCAGGAATATCCAACATAGATTCTTGGAGAAGGAGTGATTTATAAGAAAACCAACTTGGTCACGAACTCAACATAGCGGCCAGATGACAACCTGGTAATACTTCCGAGAAGATATTCGGAAAATCACGAACCACCGATATGTTACTAAGCTCGAGAACAATCTCGCTTTCCAGAGCAAGACGATATGATCAAATGAGCGAGGACTTGACAAAATCCTAACTCATCAATCGAAATGTGCACCAAGAAGATGGACAAGGTAGCACGATCAATCTTAGAATGATGATTCAAGAACCAACACGTTAAGAATGAGGTTATTGTCCATTTAACTATCAAGCATCAAGGTTGCTAGGAGTATTGATTTCACACATCACGATTCACTTGTCGACATTCCGGTTATAACAACACGGGAACCGAGAAATGAATAATGATGGAGAGAAGTATCACTGCACCAAGAATTCATAGGATGGTGTGCAATTCCCATGATAATCTTAATATAAAGATGGTAATACTTCAAAGTAGAACAGACCAGAAGCTGGATTAGCATTTTGATCTGCGGAGTACAACTACTTTGACCCAATCCTGGATATGGATGAGGTTACTGGAGTTTGTTTCTCCTAGTCATTCCGGAATAGAATGGCTTGACGGACCACAAGAGTAATAGGCATCGATGAATGAACGCACGCATACTCTTGACTATCAATTGATAGACGAGGGTCGGAAGACAACTAAAGCGGGACAACTCAAAGGAACATATAATTTTCTGAGTTGTGGATGCATAGATTAGTATGTCGAACCAAGTTCAATATGTTTCTTCCGGATAACCCATGCAGAGAGGTAGGACTGGCAGAGTCACGATTTATGAATGGAGAACTCCTCAAGAGTACTCTGATTGTGATCTATTGATCCAATAAACATCTGCCATAAGCGGTTCATAGTATTTGGAAGAAGGAAATACCACGGACCTCGAGGACTATCGCAAAGTTACTAATATCCTAAAGGAACTAGTAACACTATCAACATGAGATAAATGGGGTGAATCTCGGGTTCAGAACCCAGAAATAGAATGCCTACTAACTAAATGGCATCACGGGATGCTTTCGATAATGACGGCCAGAATCATCACACTGGAAACACAGATCATGGCTAGACCACTAGATGATCCTCTAAGCACTTAGGGTCATAATAGGAACTCCAACATATATGTCAAGGCAATAGAATACCTCAACTCAGCAATTAGTGTGATTAACCTGGCCCAAAGGAACATAAAAACCAGAGGGAAAATACTTGCAAGTGCATCAGATTGTTTAGAAACCTGGGATGACTCGGACGGCATAACGGCTGTAAATGCTCAGAAAAGATTTGAGACATTCACAAAAATGGTGGTATAACCACTCGGAAGCACAATACCAAGGTTTCGAGATCAACAGTTAACGTACGGAAGTAGTAGAAACTGAACAGAGGCTTAAGTCCAACAATTCTATAAGTCTACGGATTAGTAACACGTGATCCTAATAGAAAGAAGAGAAAGCCTAGTTCCTTAACCCCGTAGAAGAGAAGAGGATGACTCAGATCAGAAGGCCATGAGGTATAAGGAGTAAAAAGAGCCTTACGTTCCATCCCACAATCAATTCCCTTACATAACTAAAGCATTTCTAGACTCGACTTCGACCAGTTTGGCTTGGTAATCCTACAGGCAGTCAAGCTCTGATACCAAAGCTGTCAGGACCCCGACTCAATGTCACATCGATCTAGCCTGTAACACCTCATATCACTTTGCGTCCTCACGCACGGTATTCCCACGGGTGTCGCCTTACCTTTGCCCGGGACCGTTTGCGCCTTTTGGCTCACGTATATGATGATGTCGCTAGCATCCATATGATAAGGAGCCTGGGCTGACATGACTAGTCGTAAACCCAAAGTGGCACAGACTTAAAGGGACAGGCATCCATGACCCAGCATCGAACGTGTCGGTCATCAGCAAGTGGGTCCGGGCTGTAGCACTGGGCTAGCAGGACTCTGGTAAACCGGGCTATAGCGGGCTAACAGGGCTCCGGTACTCAATGCATGACATTTCCCGAAGGGACAGACACAGGAACGAAGAAGGACACATGCCGGCCAGCCTAAGTGTTCCGGAGCAATAGCAAGCTACCATGGCTCAATGGAAACACTAGGAGACATTTCCCGGTAAGAGAGGCTACTAAAGATAAACAGCTAGATAGTCAGATCCCACACATACCAAGCATTTCAATCATACACACAATATGCTCGATATGTGCAAATACAACAAGGCATCACAACATGACTCTACGACTCAAGTATTTGTTCATTAGGCTCTGAGGAGCGGAATATTAAAAACATAGGTCTCATGACCCAACATTCAGAGCATACAAATCAAAGCACAAGCGGAAGCTATCATGTCTGAGTACAGACATCTATAAATGAAAAAGGCTGAGAAGCCTGACTATCTACCAGATCCTGCCGAGGCAAAAGATCGTAGCTGAGGTAACAAGCTAAACGTCGAAGTCCACGCGGAACTACTAGCGAGACCGAAGTCTCTCTGCAAAAACATAAAATAGGCAAACGTGAGTACAAATGTACCCAGCAAGACTTACATCAGAACTAACTACATATGCATCATTATCAACAAAGGGGGATGGTGGGGTTTAACTGCAGCAAGCCAGCTTTGACTCGGTGGCTATCCTAAACTACGACTGCAAGCAACTCTTTTGAGGAGGCGCACACGAGTCCACATATTCACCAACCAATACACCACTATGGAACCGCTCCCGTCTCCCTACGAGAACGCCATCCATAGCACTCACGCTTATCTTGCGTATTTTAGAGTATCCACTTTCACTTGTCTACGAACTGATATAAGCAACCCAGAAGTCCTTTTCCGCGGACACGGCTATTCGAATAGATGATGTTAACCCTGCAGGGGTGTACTTCTTCATACATGTTTCCACCACTTAGCGTCTGCACACGACATGTGCTCGGCAGACTTCAAGCGAAAGCCGACGTGGGTGTAAACCACGACCTGCCTAAACACTCAAGTCTCTAGTCCAGGTTTATTGCCTATTCGGGTTCCATCCATGAGGAGATCCGACCGGAGTTTCGCTCACAGCCCCAAACGATGTGTGCAGGGTTCCCGAGATACCTAACGGGTATCCGGTACACCAGGCCACGTACCTACCGCATCACAGCCCACCCCTACGGTCAGCGCTGTCCACGGCCTCCAGTAAGCTACAAACACCAGAAACTACTTGCAACTCCTGGACAGAGGACTAGGGTGAATAAGAAGTCGAGCGGGGTCATATTTCAGGGCCCAATGCATGGTAGTAGCTGAATCATGGATCACAAACACAGAACTCAGTTCCTAAGGACGGCTTCAATGAGACAACCCACCATGTACTCCTACATGGCCTCTCACCGATACCTTTTACCAAATCGTGTTCACACACTTAGCTCACACACAGTAGGACATGTTCACACACCTCTGATTCATCCTCGATGAATCAGACCTGACTCAACTCTAAGCAATAGCAGGCATGACAAACAAACATGAATGAGTAGGCACAACATGGCTCAAACAACTCCTACTCATACTAGTGGGTTTCATCTATTTACTGTGGCAATGACAGGTCATGCAGAGGATAAAGGGGTTCAGCTACCGCAGCAAGTAACAGTTGAATCGTTGTTGTCCTAATGCAGTAAAAGAGAGCAGGAGCGAGAGAGTAGGATTGTATCGGAATGAACAAGGGGGTTTTGCTTGCCTGGCACTTCTGAAGATAATATAGTTCTTCATCGGTGTCATCGAACAATCGTCGGAACGTCGTCTACTGAGAGGGGACAATTACCGGCAAACAAGAAAGAACACAATCAATGCGATGCAACAATATGATGCATGATAATGACATGGCAATATGCTGGCGTTTTGAGCTAATGCAGCTGCAACAGGTTAAATGGGGTTGGTTTGAACACTAGGTTCAAATTCAAACTCCATATGTGAGAGTTTAAATGCCATTTAATTGATTTGTGCTAAACAGCAGCTATAAGTTGTTCTAACATGCATGAAAATGGTACAGATGGATAGATTGGATTTTTCTGATCATTTTTCATATATAATTTATTTCATTTGGAGTTACGGTTGAATTTCTATGATTTTTAGAAGTTTATACTATTTTCTGAAATTTCCTGAATTAAAATAAATCCAGAAAATCAATTACTGCGTCAGCCTGACGTCAGTGTGACATCAGCGGGTCAACGGGACACGGTCCGGGTCAAACCTGACAGTGGGTCCTGCGTGTCAGTGTAATTAGTTAAACTAAAATTAATTTAAACTAATCCTAAATAGTTAACAGGGCTGGGCCCCACCTGTCATTGACTCAGGAGAGTCAACCAGGGCCCACCCGTGGTCAAGGTCAACGTCGGCTACACCGGCGTTTAGCCGCCGGCGAGCCCGACGCGGCGGCGAGAGTGGTTTTGGCCACTCCGATGACCAAATGGGCCGCGGAGGGCATCTAGGTGGAGCTGGGGACGAGCCGAAGCTCTTGGTGGAGTTAGCTGGGGTCGGGGTGGCCGGAATCGGCGCCGGCGACGACCTAGGTGGCCGCCGGAGTTCGGCCGAGGTCGAACACGGCACTGCGGTGCACTAGAGGGGAACCGGAAGGGCGCTGCGGGCTCCTGGGAGGGCGGCGAACTTGGTAACATGCTCGGGCGCAAGCTGGGGTGGCCCTGGCCACGGCGGCGCCATGGCCGGCGGAGAGGAGCAATCGGCTCCAGTGATTAGGGCGGCTAGAGGGTGCGTTCCGCAGCGAGAAGAGAGGGGAAAGACGGCAGGGCTCACGTAGATCAGGAAGCGATGCTCGGGGTAGCCGGGGGCGTGCTGAGGATGACGAATCGTCAAGGGCGATCGCCGGCGACCGAAGCTTGAAGACGGAGTCGAGGCGGTCGTCTTGGGGCGTCCGGCGCTCAGGGCTTGCTCTAGGAGGTGTAATGGATGGTGGCGGAGCTTTGGGAGGCGTCGGGGAGGCGAGGCAGTGGCTGTGGCCACGGCGGTGCTCGTCGGCGGCGGCGGGTGTGTTCGGTGGCTGCGTGCGAGAGAGCCAGAGGAGGAGAGGAGCTCGGGGAGAGAGTGAGAGGCCTGGGGGGCGCGTGGCTGTCTCCGTGGCGCTGGAAGGGCCTCGAGGGCGTGAGGCAGGCAGGGAGGAGGCCTCGGCGTCGCCAGCGCTCGCCACCGAGCTGCTTCGGGGCGAGGGGAGGAAGGCGACAGGAAGAGGTGGGCTGGGCCGTTGGAGCTGGGCCGGTTGGTGGGCGCCAGGTAAGTCCAGGTGGGTTTTCTCTCTCTTTCTTTCTCTTTATTGTTTTCTATTTTTTTTCTTCCTCTGTTTTGATTTAGTTTAGCAACTAAATCATTTAAAGAAATTCTGTAGGTTTTTATGTGGCTTGCTAAAATATATACAAAGCCACTCACAAACTTCCAGAATTATTGGAGTCATATTTAATATATATTAAATATAAATCCAAAGCAAATAGTTATTGGATTAATTCAAATGGCCAAAATAAATATCTCTGTGACTCCAAAAATATTGGTTTAAATTTTACCTCTTACCAATATTTTCACAGAGTAACAGGAACATTTCTTTGGACTCATTTGATGAGATTTAAATGTTGGTTATTTTTAGAGGTCTTCTGAGGCTTTTGAAAATTCCTCAATTCAAATGTCATTTGAATTTAAACATGATGCACACATGGAAGCAAGCATAGGTCAGGCCAGAACTAGGGATGTGACACATAGATGGATCGCTGGAGCTTGCACATTTTTGTTAGCACCTTTAGGATTGACAAAACCTTCTGATTGTATCATATACAATTATTCTTTAATAAATCCATTAAGGAATGTAGTTTTGACATCCATTTCCCAAATTTCATAAAATGTGGCAATTGCTGACATGATTCGGACAGACTTTTAAGCATCGATACGAGTGAGAAAATCTCATTGTATTCAACACCTTGAACTTTGTCAAAAACCTTTTTCGACAAGTCTAGCTTTGTAGATAGTGACACTACTATCAGCATCTGTCTTCCTCTTGAAGATCCATTTATACAATATGGCTTGCCGATCATCGGGCAACTCCACCAAAGTCCACACTTTGTTCTCATACATGGATCCCATCTCAGATTTCATGGCCTCAAGCCATTTCGCGGAATCTGGGCTCATCATCGCTTCCTCATAGTTTGTAGGTTCATCATGGTCTAGTAACATGACTTCCAGAACATGATTACCGTACCACTCTGGTGCGGATCTTATTCTGGAAGACCTACGAGGTTCGGTAGTAACTTGATCTGAAGCTTCATGATCATCATCATTAACTTCCTCACTCATCGGTGTAGGCATCACTAGAACTGATTTATGTGATGAATTACTTCCCAATTTGGGAGAAGGTACAATTACCTTATCAAGTTCTACTTTCCTCCCACTCACTTCTTTCGAGAGAAACTCCTTCTCTAGAAAGGATCCATCTTAGCAATGAATCTTGCTTTCGGATCTGTGATAGAAGGTGTACCCAGTAGTTACCTTTGGTTATTCTATGAAGACGCACTTCTCCGATTTGGGTTCGAGCTTATCAGGTGAAAACTTTTCCACATAAGCATCATAGCCCCAAACTTTAAGAAACGACAACTTTGGTTTCTCGCCAAACCACAGTTCATAAGGCGTCGTCTCAACGGATTTTGATGGTGCCCTATTTAAAGTGAATGCAGCTGTCTTTAATGCATAACCCCAAAACGACAGTGGTAAATCAGTAAGAGACATCATAGATTGCACTATATCCAATAAAGTACTGTTATGACGTTCGGACACACCATTAAGCTGTGGTGTTCCAGGTGGCATGAGTTTCGAAACTATTTCACATTGTTTCAAATGAAGACCAAACTCATAAGTCAAATATTCGTCTCCACGATCAGATCGTAAAAACTTTATTTTTCTTGTTACGATGATTTTTCCACTTCACTCTGAAATTCTTTGAACTTTTCAACTATTTCAGACTTATGTTTCATCAAGTAGATATACCCATATCTGCTTAAATCATTTGTGAAGGTTAGAAAATAATGATACTTGCCACGAGCCTTAACACTTATCGGATCGCATACATCGGTATGTATTATTTCCAATAAGTCAGTAGCTCGTTCCATTGTTCCGGAGAACGGAGTTTTAGTCATCTTGCCCAAAAGGCACGGTTCGCAAGCATCAAAATGATTCATAACCAAGTGATTCCAAAAATCCATCTTTATGGAGTTTCGTCATGTGCGTTACACCGATATGACCCAAACGGTAGTGCCACAAATAAGTTGCACTATCATTATCAACTTTACATCTTTTGGCATCAATATTATGAATATGTGTATCACTACGATCGAAATCCAACAAACTATTTTCATTGGGTGTATGATCATCAAAGGTTTTATTCATTTAAACAGAACAACAATTATTCTCTGGTTTTAAATGAATAACCGTATTGCAATAAACATGATCAAATCATATTCATGCTCAACGCAAACACCAAATAACATTTATTTAGGTTCAACACTAATCCCGAAAGTATAGGGAGTGTGCGATGATGATCATATCAATCTTGGAACCACTTCCAACACACATCGTCACTTCACCCTCAACTAGTTTCTGTTTATTCTGTAACTCCTGTTTCGAGTTACTAATCTTAGCAACCGAATAAGTATCAAATACTCAGGGGTTACTATAAACACTAGTAAGGTACACATCAATAACATGTATATCAAATATACCCTTGTTCACTTTGCCATCCTTCTTATCCACCAAATATTCAAGGCATTTCCACTTCCAGTGACCATTTCCTTTGCAATATAATCATTCAGTTTCAGGCTTTGGTCCAGCTTTGGGCTTCTTCGCGGGAGTGACAACTTGCTTGTCATTCTACTTGAAGTTTCACTTTCTTTCCCTTTGCCCTTTTCTTGGAACTAGTGATCTTGTCAACCATCAACACTTGATGCTCTTTCTTGATTTCTACCTTCGTCGATTTCAACATTACGAAGAGCTCGGGAATCGTTTTCTTCATCCTTGCATACTATAGTTCATCACAAAGTTCTAGTAACTTAGTGATGATGACTAGAGAATTCTGTCAATCACTATCTTATCTGGAAGACTAACTCCCACTTGATTCAAGTGATTGTAGTACCCAGACAATCTGAGCACATGCTCACTAGTTGAGCGATTCTCCTCCATCTTTTAGCCATAGAACTTGTTGGAGACTTCATATCTCTCAACTTAGGTATTTGCTTGAAATATTAACTTCAACTCCTGGAACATCTCATATGGTCCATGACATTCAAAACGTCTTTGAAGTCCCGATTCTAAGCCGTAAAGCATGGTGCACAAAACTATCAAGTAGTCATCATATTGAGCTAGCCAAACGTTCATAACGTCTGCATCTGCTCCTGCAAAAGGTCTGTCACCTAGCGGTGCATTAAGGACATAATTCTTCTGTGCAGCAATGAGGATAAACCTCAGATGACGGATCCAATCCGCATCATTGCCACTAACATCTTTCAACACAATTTTCTCTAGGAACATATCAAAATAAACATATGAAAGCAACAACGCAAGCTATTGATCTACAACATAATTTGCAGAATACTACCAGGACTAAGTTCATGATAAATTAAAGTTCAATTAATCATATTACTTAAGAACTCCCACTTAGATAGACATCTCTCTAGTCATCTAAGTGATCACGTGATCCAAATCAACTAAACCATGTCCGATCATCACGTGAGATGGAGTAGTTTCAATGGTGAACATCATTATGTTGATCATATCTACTATATGATTCACGCTCGACCTTTCGGTCTCCGTGTTCCGAGGCCATATCTGTATATGCTAGGCTCGTCAAGTTTAACCTAAGTATTCCGCGTGTGCAACTGTTTTGCACCCGTTGTATTTGAACGTAGAGCCTATCACACCCGATCATCACGTGGTGTCTCAGCACGGAGAACTTTTGCAACGGTGCATACTCAGGGAGAACACTTCTTGATAATTAGTGAGAGATCATCTTAAAATGCTACCGTCAAACAAAACAGAATAAGATGTATAACAGATAAACATCATATGTAATCAAAATATGTGACATAATATGGCCATGATCATCTTGCGCCATTGATCTCCATCTCCAAAGTACTGTCATGATCTCTATCGTTACCGGCACGACACCATGATCTTCATCATCTTGATCTATATCAATGTGTCGTTACATGGTCGTCTCACCAACTATTGCTCTTGCAACTATTGCTATCGCATAGCGATAAAGTAAAGCAATTATTTGGCACTTGCATCTTATGCAACAAAGAGACAACCATAGGGCTTCTGCCAGTTGCCGATAACTTCAACAAAACATGATCATCTCATACAACAACTTATATCTCATCACGTCTTGACCATATCACATCACAACATGCCCTGCAAAAACAAGTTAGACGTCCTCTACTTTGTTGTTGCAAGTTTTACGTGGCTGCTACGGGCTGAGCAAGAACCATTCTTACCTACGCATCAAAACCACAACGATAGTTCGTCAAGTTAGTGTTGTTTTAACCTTCAAAAGGACCGGGCGTAGCCACACTCGATTCAGCTAAAGTGAGAGAGACAAGCACCCGCCAGCCACCTTTAAGCACAAGTGCTCGTAACGGTGAAACCAGTCTCGCGTAAGCGTACGCGTAATGTCGGTCCGGGCCGCTTCATCTCACAATACCGATGAACCAAAGTATGACATGCTGATAAACAGTATGACTTGTATCGCCCACAACTCACTTGTGTTCTACTCGTGCATATAACATCAACGCATAAAACCTAGGCTCGGATGCCACTGTTGGGGAACGTAGTAATTTCAAAAAAATTCCTACATGCACGCAAGATCATGGTGATGTTATAGCAACGAGAGGGGAGAGTGTTGTCCACGTACCCTCGTAGACCGTAAGCGGAAGCGTTATGACAACGCGGTTGATGTAGTCGTACGTCTTCACGATCCGACCGATCCAAGTACCGAACGTACGGCACCTCCGAGTTCAGCACACGTTCAGCTCGATGACGATCCCCGGGCTCCGATCCAACAAAGCTTTGGGGATGAGTTCCGTCAGCACGACGGCGTGGTGACGATGATGATGTTCCATCGGCGCAGGGCTTCGCCTAAACTCCACGACGATATGACCGAGGTGGAATATGGTGGAGGGGGGCACCGCACACGGCTAAGGAACGATCCGTAGATCAACTTGTGTGTCATGGGGTGCCCCCCTGCCCCCGTATATAAAGGAGCAAGGGGGAGGGGCCGGTCGGCCAAGGTAGGGCGCGCCAGGGAGGAGTCTGACTCCCACCGGGAGTAGGACTCCCTTCTTTCCTAGTCCAACTAGGAGACCTTCCATGTAGTAGGAGTAGGAGAGAAGGAAAGGGAAGAGAGAAGGGAAGGAAGGAGGGGGTGCGGCCCCTCCCCTAGTCCAATTCGGACTAGGCCTTGGGGGGCGCGCGGCCTGCCCTAGGCAGCCCCTCTCTCTTTCCCGTATGGCCCAATAAGGCCCAATATTTCTCCCGGCGAATTCCCGTAACTCTCCGGTACTCCGAAAAATACCCGAATCACTCGGAACCTTTCCGAAGTCCGAATATAGTCGTCCAATATATCGATCTTTATGTCTCGACCATTTCGAGACTCCTTCTCATGTCCCCGATCTCATCCGGGACTCCGAACTCCTTCGGTACATCAAAACTCGTAAACTCATAATATAACTGTCATCGTAACGTTAAGCGTGCGGACCCTACGGGTTCGAGAACTATGTAGACATGACCTAGAACTATTCTCGGTCAATAACCAATAGCAGAACCTGGATGCCCATATTGGCTCCTACATATTCTACGAAGATCTTTATCGGTCAAACCGCATAACAACATACGTTGTTCCCTTTGTCATCGGTATGTTACTTGCCCGAGATTTGATCGTCGGTATCCAATACCTAGTTCAATCTCGTTACCGGCAAGTCTCTTTACTCGTTCCGTAATGCATCATTCCGTAACCAACTCATTTGGTCACATTGCTTGCAAGGCTTATAAAGATGTGCATTACCGAGAGGGCCCAGAGATACCTCTCCGACAATCGGAGTGACAAAACCTAATCTCAAAATACGCCAACTCAACATGTACCTTCGGAGACACCTGTAGTACTCCTTTATAATCACCCAGTTACGTTGTGACGTTTGGTAGGACCCAAAGTGTTCCTCCGGTAAACGGGAGTTGCATAATCTCATAGTTACAGGAACATGTATAAGTCATGAAGAAAGCAATAGCAACATACTAAACGATCAAGTGCTAAGCTAACGGAATGGGTCAAGTCAATCACATCATTCTCCTAATGATGTGATCCCGTTAATAAAATGACAACTCTTTTGTCCATGGCTAGGAAACATAACCATCTTTGATAAACGAGCTAGTCAAGTAGAGGCATACTAGTGACATTATGTTTGTCTATGTATTCACACATGTATTATGTTTCCGGTTAATACAATTCTAGCATGAATAATAAACATTTACCATGATATAAGGAAATAAATAATAACTTTATTATTGCCTCTAGGGCATATTTCCTTCAGGGATACCTGGAGGTCGTCGGGATGTAACTAGGTGAGCAGCGGCGGGCGGAATCTGCGAGCAGGTGGCGTAGGCCCTGCCGCGCCGGAGCTTGGTCAGAGAGAACGGCGTGTGCCGCAGATCATGACCTGCTGCCTCGGCGCCGTCGAACGGAGAAACGATGCACTTCCTCCCTTTCCCCCGGCGGACGGGATGCGGCCGGATTAGTGACCAACGGTGAGAGAGAGAGAGGCCACCGCACTCCCTTTCCCCCGGCGGACGAGATGCGGCCAGATCAGTGACCAACGGTGAGAGTGAGAGAGGCCACCGCAGCCTTGTGTGAGATACTCTGAAGAGCGACAAACCAGGCAGGCAGGCTCCATTGTATATAGTGAGCGGACTACCTTTCTCCATAAAAATCGCTTTATATTCTGTGTACGTGCCATTGAGCGCTATAACTTTATTTAAAAATAACGCGGCAACGCGTCAAGTCGAACTTTGTTTCGTGCACGCGTGGTACACGACCTCCCTAGGTAAACAACCACTACAGGCGTTCAAATTAGCACGTGGGCTGCCATTTCGTAAAGAAATGAGCTCCACCGTGTACCCGCGCGGGTGTGGCTGGACACGAAGCGTGAGTACATGCATGGTGCACCTATTCCATTCTTGTATACGTACACCACCTATGTGGGGTTGTGTGAGAGAGATACAAACCTAGAGAGATATAGTGTGTGGGTTCTTGAGAGTTTTTTTTGGGGGGGGGGGTCAATCAAAAAATGTAACATGTGCAATGTGTGTGAAATAGAGTCCTGGACATAACATATATATAGAGGGGGCGATCCATGAGAAGAGAGTGGAGGTATCATCGGCTTGAGGTGTCCATAGAATCGAAGAGAGGGATGATGTGTGTGTGTGTGCGCGCGCGATCGATAAAGAGTGCCATCGAATTTGTGTGTGCCCACATCAAAGATATAGAGTGGCTGGCCTACTGGAACGTGAGAGGGGACATGTGCAGTTTTTATCTATGGCATGGATACCTACCTGCAGCGCTCGACTATCGGTGTGTGGTGGGGGAAGAGGGAGGCCCAATTAACTATAGAGGTACAATGGCTGGTATATGTGTGGAGGAGGAGAGAGGCCTACCTCATGTATTAAGGAGATCGATCTGCCTCATGTATTAAGGGGGATCGATCGGCATCCATGCATATGTGCAGGAAAGGAATAAGGTTGGGAGAGAGAGAGAGCTAGAGTGTTGGAGAGGGTGGTAGTGGAGTTGCTTCTAACAAATGGTGGGATAGGCTTGCTAGACAAACGGAGGGCACGCCCGCAATATCAATAAGAGACGAGATGGCTGCTTGTTGTCTGTGCACGTGCGTGTGAGAGACGGGTCAGGAGGCATGCACGAATGATGAGGGGGGACGATGTGGCTGTGGTAAGCAGACGTAACTACATAGGAAGATCAATCGCCCTTTGTTAGAGAAAGGAGAGACATAACTTGTGAGGTACGTCGATCGATGGGGGGGTAGTTAAAGTCGATCTAGGTATATGTTGGGAGATCGATTGGTATACATACATGTGTGTGTTAGAAGCAAATGAGGCATGAGGAGAAGGATAGAGAGAGAGAGAGGGGTGCATGTAGGAGGTGGTACGAGAGGCATACTATATCGAGGGGGGAGGAGTGTGCGAGTACGAGAACGATGAAAAGAGTGGTGGGAGTGAGGCATGGACGGTGACAAGAGAAGGGGGAAGCTTGTGTTTGTGCTAGGCACACCTGGCTAGAGAGGCATATCGATCGATTGTGCCGTAAAGAAGGAGCTGGGGGGCCTACACACACCATGGGTGAACGACCTAAAGTGAAAAGACGAATTTGCGTGATGGAGCTAGAGAATGCTGAGGGAGGGTGAGAGGGATGCGGGCGTGTGCATGCATGAGAGAAAGTTAGCGCTAGCTACAAAGATAAGAGGGTTGTGTGGGTGTAAAGACGAATAGAGATCATATATACTTCATTATAAAAAGCGAATTTGGATATTTGAAGAATTTATCATAGTGTTTTAAACCGACGCATGTGTGAATATATATAATAGTGATACACATGGTGTGGTTATGAACATGTTATACTACATTTAATATATTTTATCTCTACTCTTATAAAAAAATGGAGTTGTTGATGATGGTGTGCCTGCCATCCTGCATTATAGGCCGTCTGATTTATATCTGGTGGATAGCAAGGAAACTATGATGGTTGAAGTTGGCAACAATCATGATTGTAGATTCTTATTGAAATAGAGAAACGAATTCAAATTTAGTTCGAATTGCAGCGGAAGTATAGACATTTGGAATGCACTAATATGTTGGTATGAGTAGGTTACATGCATTATGCAGCAAGCGAAAAAAATTAATCGGACATAACATGGATTCATACTCCCTCCTTCAATCTATATAGGGCGTAATGAGATTTTTAAGACCGCCTTTGACTATTGACAAGATTAATAGTACATGACATGCACAATGTGAAAATTATATCATTGAAAGAACCTTTCATAGACGAATTTAACGGTGTGCTTTGTGTAAGTTGCATGTCATATATCATTGCTCTAATATTTGGTAAAAGTTAGCATCGAAAAATGCATTAGGCCCTATATAGATGGAAGGAGGGAGTAGCTTTGAATAGCATTTGCATAGTAAAACGGGGCAAGACTCTCTCTTTGTGTGGTGTGAATAGTTTTATTTTTTTCGTTTTCTTTTTGGTTGAGGGAAGTGCAAATTGATTTGGTACGTGCAAGTACAATATTACTGCAGGTTAGGCTTGTCCTTAAAATTCAACCCACGTCTTGTTATATCCCGAAAAATTAGATATCGTGCTCTCAAAACTGGCGCCTTCACAACCCGCATTGCTATCCCGAAATTACAACGCACGCGAAAACTCCCTCCAGCTGCCAAATCCTGACACGCGAAATCCCCCTTCTAACCCTGAGCTGAAAGGGGCGCTAGTTCAAATCGGTGGGGGGTACTTTTGTAACACACCCTACATTTTGGACAAGCGCGTCCCTAAGTCATGCTTCACCCCCTCCCATCGCCCCCTTTTCGCCATTCGAAATCCTAGGCCGCCATAACCTTTCCGCTCCAGCCGCGAAGCCCCACTCTCCTCCGTCCGCCACGTCACCACTGCCCAGCCGGAGCCTCTTCCCCGACGACGTCGTCCACCGCAATAGCTCGACGTCCGTCGTCCACCTCCCTGAATGAGGATCCGTCGTCCATCTCGCTGTCCCGCCGGTTCAGCCGCCCTGTCCTCCACTTCCAAGGAGCTGCTCCAATGATCACCTCGTCTATCACGGCTGCTCCATCCCCATAGCGCCAGCTTAACCTGCTCCACCGGAACCGCAGCATCCTCACCGACTCCTCGGACGAAGCCGAGGCCTACTCGGCGCCACCAAAGAGGTTGTACACTCATCGCATCGCACCTTCTCCTTAACTCGAACTCCCGGCACCGACGGTGCTCCATCCCGCGCCCCCCATGGAGCGGCTACCTTGAAGCCGGCGCCGCGGGCGACATCTCCACGGCGGCTCTCCCCCAGTGTGAGGCCCCTTCGGCGGCGGCGTCCATACCAGCCGGATCTGCTGCTGCCCTGGCTCTCGCTCGCTCGCTCGCTCGCGCTGCTGCTGCTGCTCCGGCTCTCGCTCGATTGCTCGCTCGCCCAGCTGTTGCTGCTGCTCTCCCCCTCGCTCATACTGCTGCTCTGCTCCGATTAAGCCACACTTCAGTCGACTGAATCGACTTTTGGGTCAGTCAATTTTCAGGGGTTGGGGGGCTCACCGGAGTTAAGGAAAACCACCCGCAGCGGGGACGGGGGCTCGCCGGAGAGGTACCCCACTATCTATCTTAGGGTTTAGGGTGGGGGCGGGGGGCCTAGAGGGCTGGCCGGGGCGGCGGTGGTGAGTTGTTTCGGGGCGGCGAGGCGGCGCTGGGGCCGGCGGTTCGGCCGGGGGTGGCTGGCGGCTCAGGGGGTGCACGTTGAAGATGAACTGCAGGCCCTCCCTAAACTACATGTCAAGTGCCTCTCTGCTACCATTGGGTTCAGTTTCGACAGTAGCATTCAGATTCCACAGTAAATTTCAGTTTCAACAGTTAAGTTCAGAGTCAACAGTTTTTACCTCATCTGTTGTAGTCAGGTGGTTTTTGGTGATGTTCATTTTACATCCATTTTACATCATCTATTGGAGATGCTATTAGAATCCCACTTGAGATTGACGATGTCTGTCTTGTGCTGCTTCAGCCTTGACGTCTTACGGCTCACCGGAGCTGCTCCAATGACAGAACGATCCATCACAACAGAGCAGTGCCCTGGATGCCGTCTACAGATTCCTCAGATCTTCCTCCACACCTTCGACAGCCACCTCTGCCTCAACTGCTTCAGCGACCAACCCAATGATGCTGAGGTCAACACGGCTACGGCAAAGAGGTTGTACACTTGTTGCATCACTTATTACTATACATTCACGTCGATCCATTAGGGCTATTTTGGTTCAATGGAAAAACGTCGATCCACTGGTTGTTACCATCACTCTAAATTTCTGCATGCTCTCCTTACATAATCTCACCATATATTTTTTCGTATGCATGTCAGATATTGTACACAGTCATGCTGAACATGTAGAGAAAAAGAGAAGAGTTTTGCGCGACAATACAATGTCATGCAGACATCGCTCCATGGTGGGTTCAATGGCAAACCCTCCCCACCCCTCTCCATATTGTAATCTAGAGGAAGATATCTGTTCTGAGGTGGATTCAGACGCCGCTGACCACTCCTATTTACCCCCCAAGGTGTTTGCTCTACCTTGGCATGATGATTTTAGTCATATCATGCATATGTTGCCTTGCAGTGCCTACTTTTGACATCATATATGTCATCTGCTTAGTTCAGACATGTTTTGTAATGCCACCTGTTTAGTTTCTATATCATATATGGGAATTATGCAGTCTCATGTCTTTTAGCCAGCCATAATATATGTGAAATGTGCAATGCCATCCTGTTTAACCAGGCATCATATATTTGAATGATATCTTGCCCATCCTTTTATTCATTACATTTCCATTTGTCGACAATGTTTGTACATTAAACTACTCTTCCTGTGAATCGGCCATTTGGGTGGGAGATGGAAAAATATGGAGTGAAAACAAGGCCTACAGAGCAGACAGTGCTACCTGTCAAAGCAGATCTCTTGTTGGGTCCCGATAGCTCCTCAGAGATGGATTTAGAGACAGATGACCAGTCCTATTCCCCCACTGAGGTGTATGCTCTAACTTGGCACAGTTATACTGCTCATATTATGCATACGGTGTCTTGCATTGCATAGTTTAGACATCATATACACAATATTCAACACCATGTTCTTAGTTCAGACATCATATCGAATGCCCTCTGATTAGCACATAAATCACATATGTGAATTAAATGATGCGATCCTGATTACTTAGATAACATGTAGGTTAATTATGTCATGCGATCCTGTTTAGTTATTCATCATATCTTTGAATTATGTTATGCTATGCTATCTAGTTTAGATAGACATCATATATGTGAGATTGTGTCATGATATCCGTTTTAGTTAAACAATATACATGTCAATTATTTCATGCCCTCTTTTTTCCACACTATCTATTGCATCTGTCTCTCATACAATGTTTGTACATTCAACTATGTTTCCTGTTTATCAGCCATTTGAATTGGAGTGGGTGATGCCAATATCTAGCGGACTAAAAACACGGTCTTCAAATAAAACAGTGCTACCTCTTGGTAGAGATAGCACCCCGGTTGTACATGCACAAGAACCAGCCCTAGCACACATAACCCAAACTCTCGCAGATTGTACCCCTACTGCGATGGATAGAGAACCAGCTTCACCCAATCTAACCCCAACCCCAGCCGATAGTAACCCAATTCCTATTGACACAGCACCATCTCCACCACAGAGCTCCCAAACAAGAGCAGTTAGTAAGGCAGCTCCAGTGCCCAAAGGGCCAGTACTATCACGACGAACCCCAACTCCACCAGTTAGTACGCCTATTCTTGCGGAGGAAGCACAACCAGCTAGTCGTAGTTTAGCATCTATCGCATTTGATGTTGTTAAATAGTATGTGCGTATCTTCCCATCTTGGAAATATTATACTAAAGATGAAGGAAAATGACAGTTGCAGGTGTTTGTCCAGGAGTTATGTGTAAGTAATGTTATTCATGTCAATTACTTTGCTTCATCCCATACATCCTACCTCCATGATGGTTATAATACAGCAAATTTTCCCATTTTTCTCTATAGAGAAGGACCGATTTGGAAACTCAGGATGAGGTAACCTGTGCTAATACCTCTGCTATATTCAAGAATGCTTGGTGGCAGTATCGGAATTACCTGAAGAAAACGTACTTCACCAGCAAAGAAACTCATCAAATTCCCTTACGTTCTCCTGAGACACATTTACTGGACGTTGACTGGGAACGCCTTGTTCTGTACTGGTCCCGAACCAAGAATGTGGTAAGGTCTATGAGCTCATTTTCTATTTTTAAGTATTATATTCTTGCATCTTACTGTACTCTGTTCATGTAGAACAAGTGCCTAAACCTGAAGAACAACTGTTCTAATTTAAGATTCCATTGCTATCATAGTTCAAAAAAGCGCTAGGCGTTAATTTTGCGTTTTTCCACCGCCTTGCGCTTTACTGACCAAAGCGCATGCTTATGCACAGTTATGCACAGATTATGCGTAGTTATGCGCAATGCATTTTGCCAATGCCTAGAGCCTAGGCGTGCTTAAGCGCTCGCTTAGGCGCACCTTTTTTAAACTACGATTGCTTTGCTCTTGTATCATTGTATTTACTCATACAAACTTATTTTTAAATTGAAGGCTCCAATCAAAACTCCAATTGCACAGGAGGTATGTCACGCGTGTTTCTTTAACAGGTTTGGTCTTATCAATAGCTCTGTTGATTTCAATGTCAATTGTGTATAAAGTTGACTTTCATATCATGCACATTACTAGCATCACAACGGAGCCAATAGTGTTGGTGTACATGTAGACCCATGGTACCCATCTGAAATCTTGTTGTGACGTGTAGTTTCCCATGCTTTGCATTCTTTCACTGCTGCTTTATCTTCAGCTGATATGATTTGAACCATGTCTCTATTTTGATTTGGCAAGACAATGCAGTGACCATAGGACATAGATATATGTTTGTTTGATGCTTTTATTATGTACTAGTACTTGGCAATAGAAGACTTGGTAGTTTAATCCTGTCCACCTTACTGCTGAACTGGTTCACCGAAATGAGTTTCATATACTAGTACATGCTAACTTGTTATGTGTCTGCTTGTTTCTTCTTTTAGAATGCTGACAGAATATTGGGGAAGAGTGCCTTATTAAGCAATGGTAAAGGAAGTAATGCAGATAAGGTTCAGGATAGTGACACATCCTTGTTGGTCTCCAACAAAGCTGATAAAACAGCTAAGGAAGACTATCTTGAAGACAACGAGACAACCCCAAAGTCCTGTCTTGGTTTAGTGTTCGAGTTACTGGCCACTACCGCTTGCACAAGCTATTCAAACTCACTGTCTGAATCAGTTTGGTTTCTTGAGTCTCAACTACAAGCTGAAAGACATCGATCAACTGTGCTGCGACAAGAAGCGGAAGGACCGCGGAAGTCCCTGGAGCATTCAGATTTATACTTTCTGGTGCAACAGAAAGCGTTGTAGGATTTTAGCGCCAAACAGGACAAAGCTAATCAGCTTGCTAAGCTTATTGCCAGCAAGGTGGATACCCAGGATAACGTTCCTTGAGCTCTTCTGAAGTTGTGTCAGTTATGCTCTTGTTTTGCTGCCACGTTTATTTGCACTGGTGGCCAATTTTGACGGCCAGTGTATGTAATGTGCTGCTTTGTTCCCTATATTTGCACTGGTGGTGAACTTTGATGCCCAGTGGATGTAATATGTGTAATAGGGGTAATAGGCTAGAGTTAATTGCTTGCTTATTTATTCCTTATTGTCTTGTTTAGTTGTTTGCTTGTAGTCACTGCAGTTCTTTTTCTGTTTTTTTCTAGTGGCCACAATAACCTATTTTTGGTAACTAGGCCAAAATAATCATGGCAACACACGGACTGTTGTAACCATGGGCCTCCTGCAGGCCGTATGATCCATGGGCCTTCGTCCGGTCGTAGGATCCATTGGCCTTCTATATGGGCCGTAGGATCCATCGGCCTTCTATATGGGCCTTAGGTTCCATGGGCCTTCTACGGGCCGTAGGGTCCATGGACCTTCTACGGGCCATACGATCCATGGGCCTTCTACGGGCCGTACTGTCCATGGGCCTCATACGGGTCGTAGGATCCATGGGCCTTCTACGGGGCGTATCATCATTTCACCAGTCATGGGCCGCACTATTCATGGACCATAACGGGCCGTTAATAGGCCGTATTTGATGACTCTATGAAAACAGCCAACGGGTTTTTTTGACATGAAAACGGCCCAATGTATTAACGGTCCGCAAACGGGCCGACTGTAACGACAGGCTGGATTTGGCCTACAAGCAGAAAATGACACTAACGGGTCGTATGTAACCGAATGCTGCAAATGAGCCCAAGAATCAATGGGCCCTGAGAAGGCCGAAACATAACTTGGGCTGGAGACGGCCCACTGGAATAACGGGTCGTTAATGGGTATAAAGTGATACACTGTTCATTACGGGCCAGTTTCACCACGGGCCTTTAATGGGCCAAGAGTTACAAAGGTCCTCATATGGGCCGAAAGAAGTCATGGGCCACACATGGGCCAGAAGTTAAAACGGGCTGAATCATATTGGATGGCCCAGATGACGCTACTGGGCCTAATTCAGATACGGCGTAATGGGCCCTGGGTTAGTCTGTTGTAAATGGGCTATATGCAAACAGGCCGTTAACAGGCTTTCCGTGGGCCGGCCCGCCACCTTTTGACCAAGTGAAACGGGTCGGCCTTTTCACAGGAATGGGCCTCTATTGGGCCATGCCATGTGTCACCGTATCATAGGCGCCTTCGGTCCAATGAGCGGATGACATCTGTCCCAACAGTGAGCCGACACGTGTTTCCTCCAGTCAATGATGATTTTACACGTGGAAAATCCCCATTGGTCGGGGCTATTAACGGGTTGTCGGATCCAAAACCTGACATGATAGCTTAACGGCGTTCCGTTACGGTGTATTCCACATGTCGGTCACCCATGACGAAAGCACTTCTGTGACGCGCGATTTATCGTCATGGAAGTGGACACTTCCGTGATGATAATTTTGGTAATGTCATGGAACACTTCTACGACAGCACAGGTATGACTATCTTGATTCTGTCATAAAATCGTCATGGATGTACATGCATGACAAAAAACGCGACCTACTATGACAAACACGTATCATCACGGAAGTGTATTTTTTTTGTAGTGTATGGAAAAATAAATTGATGAAACCATGAGCTCATTGGATGAAAAAGATGATGAGGAGAGCGAAGAACAAAAGAAGGAAAAGAGGATTAGCTACCCGTGCCCACCTTCTAATGAGAGTAACTCTTCAACTCATGCGTTGTTTAATTCCCCTTCGTGCTTACCAAAGGATGATTGCTATGATGATTGTTATGATCCCGTTGATTCTCTTGAAATACCCCTTTTTGATGATGCTTGCTATGCTTGTGGCCTAGATGCCAATATGAATTATGCTTATGGAGATGAACTTGCTATAGTTCCTTATGTTAAACATGAAATTTTTGCTATTACGCTCACGCATGATAGTCCTATTATCTTTTTGAATTCTCCAAACTACACTATATCGGAGAAGTTTGTGCTTATTAAGGATTATATTGATGGGTTGTGTTTTACTACTATACATGATGATTTTGATAGATACAGTGCATGTGCTTGCTGCTCCTACTTGCAATTATTATGAGATAGGAACTATATCTCCACCTCTCTATGTTTCCAATATGATAAAATTGCAAGAAACTGCTTATACTATGCATTGGCCTTTACTTGGTGTGCATGAATTCTTCTTTTATGACATGCCGATGAATAGGAAGAGAGTTAGGCTTCATTGTTGCATGATATATGTTACTTTGTGCTCACTACTAAATTACAAATCATTGTTAATTAAAATTGGCATTGATTTACCTTGGGATCCAGGTGGATCCATTACTTGAGCACTATATGCCTAGCTTAATGGCTTTAAAGAAAGCGCTGCCAGGGAGACAACCCGGAAGTTTTAGAGAGTCATTTATTTCTATTGTGTGCTTTCATATAGTCTAAAAACAAAAAAATAAAGAGGGGAACCTAAAACTTTTCAAAAAGGAAAGTGAAAGTGAGAAAGACAAGCATTGTTGAAGTGGGGGAGCTCCTTGAACTTTGTTCATGCTCACGAAAACGTTGTGAATCTTAACTACAGAAACTTTTCAACAAAAATAATTATCCTCTTGTACAATTCCATTGTATTATAAAAATAATGTGCCAATGTTTTCCTTTAGGATGTTTGCAATGCTTGTTGGTTTGTACGGTGCAAGACAGAAACTTTGGCTGTAGTGCACGATTTTACATTTTTTTTCTGGAACATCAAATGGTCTGATTCTTTTTGCACTTTCTTTCTATACAAATTGTTTATTTTTCTAATTTTGGTAGAATTTTGGGGTACCAGAAGTATGGTGAATATTTAGATTGCTACGGACTGTTATATTTTTGACAGATTCTGTTTTTGTTGCATAGTTTGCTTGTTTTGATGAAACTATCAATTCCTATTAGTGGATTAAGCCGTGGAAAAGTTATATTATAGTAGACACAATGCAAAAACAAAATATGAATTGGCTTGCAACAGTACATAGAGTAGTGATTGGATTTATTATACCAACGTATCTTACCGAGTTTTCTGTTGAAGTTTTGTGTGGATGAAGTGTTTGATCGAGGAGGTCCCGATATGAGGAAAAGGAAGAGAGGCAAGAGCTCAAGCTTGGGGATGCCCAAGGAACTGCAAGTAAATATTCAAGGAGACTCAAGCGTCTAAGCTTGGGGATGCCCCGGAAGGCATCCCCTCTTTCTTCAACAAGTATCAGTATGTTTTCGGATTCGTTTTGTTCATGCGATATGTGCAAGTCTTGGAGCGTCTTTTGCTTTTAGTTTTCACTTTTCTTTTATGCAACATGCTGGTATGAGATAGTCCATTGTTGATTAATAGAATTCTCATTGCACTTCACTTAAATATTTTGAGTATGGCTTTATAGAATGCTTCATGTGCTTCACTTATATCATTTGAAGTTTGGACTGCCTGATTCTCTTCACATAGAAAACTGCCATTTGTAGAATGCTCTTTTGCTTCACTTATATATGTTAGAGCATGGGAATATCTTTTGTAGAAAGAATTAAACTCTCTTGCTTCACTTATATCTATTTAGAGAGATGACAGGAATTGGTCATTCACATGGTTAGTCATAAAATCCTACATAAACTTGTAGATTGCTGAATATGATATGTTTGATTCCTTGCAATAGTTTTGCGATGTAAAGATGGTGATATTAGAGTCATGCTAGTGGGTAGTTGTGGATTGTAGAAATACTTGTGTTGAGGTTTGTCATTCCCATAGCATGCATGTATGGTGAACCGTTATGTGATGAAGTCAGAGCATGATTTATTTATTGATTGTCTTCCTTATGAGTGGCGGTCGGGGACGAGCGATGGTCTTTTCCTACCAATCTATCCCCCTAGGATCATGCGCGTAGTACCTTGTTTCGATGACTAATAGATTTTTTTAATAAGTATGTGAGTTCTTTATGACTAATGTCGAGTCCATGGATTATACGCACTCTCACCCTTCCATCATTGCTAGCCTCTTCGGTACCGTGCATTGCCCTTTCTCACCTCGAGAGTTGGTGCAACTTCTCCGGTGCATCCAAACCCAGTGATACGATATGCTCTATCACACATAAGCCTCCTTATATCTTCCTCAAAACAACCACCGTACCTACCTATCATGGCATTTCCATAGCCATTCCGAGATATATTGCCATGCAACTTCCATCATCATCATATACATGACTTGAGAATTCATTGTCATATTGCTTTGCATGATCGAAAGATAGCTAGCATGATGTTTTCATGGCCTATCTATTTTTTGATGTCATTGCTACGCTAGATCATTGCACATCCCAGTACACCGCCGGAGGCATTCATATAGAGTCATATCTTTGTTCTATATATCGAGTTGTAATGTTGAGTTGTAATTAAATAAAAGTGTGATGATCATCATTATTAGAGCATTGCCCCAGTGAGGAAAGGATGATGGAGACTATGATTCCCCCACAAGTCGGGATGAGACTCCGGACTTTAAAAAAATAAAAGTGGCCAAAGAAGCCCTAAAAAAAGAGAGAGGCCAAAGAAGCCTACAAAAAAAGAAAAAAAGAGAAAACAAAAAAATGAGAGAAAAAGAGAGAAGGGGCCATGTTACTATCCTTTTACCACACTTGTGCTTCAGTAGCACCATATTCTTCATATAGAGAGTCTCTTGAGTTATCACTTTCATATACTAGTGGGAATTTTCATTATAGAACTTGGCTTGTATATTCCGATGATGGGCTTCCTCAAATGCCCGAGGTCTTCATGAGCAAGCAAGTTGGATGCACACCCACTTAGTTTCAGTTTGAGCTTTCATACACTTATAGCT
Organism: Triticum aestivum; assembly: GCF_018294505.1. Classification (NCBI taxonomy): domain Eukaryota; kingdom Viridiplantae; phylum Streptophyta; class Magnoliopsida; order Poales; family Poaceae; genus Triticum; species Triticum aestivum. The sequence goes on along the minus strand of NC_057804.1, from coordinate 59,691,203 downwards.
CTTAGTGCATCCGTTGCATGGCAATCCCTACTCCTCGCGTTGACATCAATTGATGGGCATCTCCATAGCCCGTTGATTAGCCGCATCGATGTGGGACTTTCTCCTTTTTGTCTTCTCCACATAAACCTCCACCATCATACTCTATTCCACCTATAGTGCTATATCCATGGCTCATGCTCATGTATTGCGTCAAAGTTGAAAAGGTTTGAGAACGTCAAAAGTATGAAACAATTGCTTGGCTTGTCATCGCGGTTGTGCATGATTTGAATATTTTGTGTGATGAAGATGGAGCATAGCCAGACTATATGATTTTGTAGGGATAACTTTCTTTGGACATATTGTTTTGAAAAGACATGATTGCTTTATTAGTATGCTTGAAGTATTATTGTTTTTATGTCAAATGATAGACTATTGCTTTGAATCACTCATGTCTTAATATTCATGCCATGATTAGATACATGATCAAGATTATACTAGGTAGCATTCCACATCAAAATTTATCTTTTTTATCATTTACCTACTCGAGGACGAGCAGGAATTAAGCTTGGAGATGCTGATACGTCTCCGTCGTATCTATAATTTTTGATTGTTTCATACCAATATTATTCAACTTTCATATACTGTTGGCAACTTTTTATACTATTTTTGGGACTAACATATTGATCCAGTGCCCAGTGCCAGTTCCTGTTTGTTGCATGTTTTATGTTTCACAGAAACCCCATATCAAACGGAGTCCAAACGGAATAAAAACGGATGGAGATTTTTTTTGGAATATTTATGATTTTTGGGAAGAAGAATCAACGCGAGACGATGCTCGAGTGGCCCACGAGGCAGGGGGCGCCCCTGACCCTCGTGGCCACCCCGTATGGCGGTTGGTGCCCTTCTTTCGCCGCAAGAAAGCCAATATCCGGATAGAAATCGTGTCCAAATCACAACTCACTCAGAGTTACGGATCTCCGGGAATATAAAAAACGGTGAAAGGGTAGAATCTGGAACGCAGAAACAGAGAGAGACAGAGAGATAGATCCAATCTTAGAGGGGCTCTCGCCCCTCCCATGCCATGGAGACCATGGACCAGAGGGGAAACCCTTCTCCCATCTAGGGAGAAGGTCAAGGAAGAAGAAGAAGAAGAAGGGGAGCTCTCTCCCCCTTGCTTTCGGTGGCACCGGAATGCCGCTGGGGGCCATCATCATCACCGTGATCTACCCCAACACCTCCGTCATCTTCACCAACATATCCATCACCTTCCCCCCTCTATATTCAGAGGTCCACTCTCCCGCAACCTGTTGTACCCTCTACTTGAACATGGTGCTTTATGCTTCATATTATTATCCAATGATGTGTTGCCATCCTATGATGTCTGAGTAGATTTTCGTTGTCCTACCGGTCATTGATGAATTGCTATGATTGGTTTAATTTGCTTGTGGTTATGTTGTTGTCCTATTGTGCCTTCCGTGTCGCGCAAGCATGAGGGATTCCCACTGTAGGGTGTTGCAATACGTTCATGATTCGCTTATAGTGGGTTGCTTGAGTGACAGAAGCATAAACCTGAGTAAGGGGGGTTGTGGCGTATGGGGTAAAGGGGACTTGATGCTTTAATTCTATGGTTGGGCTTTACCTTAATGATATTTAGTAGTTGCGGATGCTTGCTAGAGTTCCAATCATAAGTGCATATGATCCAGGAAGAGAAAGTATGTTAGCTTATGCCTCTCCCACATAACTCCTACCACCACTTTTCCACACTCGCTATATTTACTTTATTGCTTCTTTATCTAAACAGCCCCTAGCTTTTATTTACGTGCTCTTTATTATCTTGCAAACCTATCCAATAACACCTACAAAGTCCTTCTAGTTTCATACTTGTTTTAGGTAAAGCGAACATTAAGCATGCGTAGAGTTGTATCGGTGGTCGATAGAACTTGAGGGAATATTTGTTCTACCTTTAGCTCCTCATTGGGTTCGACACTCTTACTTATCGAAAGAGGCTACAATTGATCCCCTATACTTGTGGGTTATCAGGGTGTTAGAATAATTACTATGTAATCTAGATTATTGACTCTAGTGCAAGTGGGAGACTAAAGGAAATATGCCCTAGAGGCAATAATAAAGTTGTTATTTATATTTCCTTATATCATGATAAATGTTTATTATTCATGCTAGAATTGTATTAACATGAAACTTAGTACATGTGCGGATACATAGACAAAGCATTGTGTCCCTAGTATGCATCTACTTGACTAGTTCGTTAATCATTATGTTTCCTAACCATAGACATGTGTTGTCATTTGATGAACGGGATCACATCAGTAGAGAATGTTGTGATGGACAAGACCCATCTGTTAGCTTAGCATAATGATCGTTAAGTTTTATTGCTATTTCTTTCTTCATGACTTATACATGTTCCTGTGACTATGAGATTATGCAACTCCCAAATACCATAGGAACACCTTATGTGCTATCAAACGTCACTCCTGAATACTGGAAGGTTATGTCCGGGCACCAGAATGGTTTCAGAAGGGTTCAGACATTTTTCGGAGACCGGGAGGTTACCGGAACCCCCCGGGGGACTATTGGGCCTTCATGGGCCCTAGTGGAGAGAGGAGTCCGACGGCCAGGTGGAGGCGCGCACCCCCCAAGCCCAAACCGAATTGGACTAGGGGTGGGGGCGCGACCCCCCTTTCCTTCTTCTCCTCCACCTCTTTCCCCTTCCCCCTTCTCTGAAAACGAAGGGGGAATCCTACTAGGACTGGGAGTCCTAGTAGGACTCCCCCCTTGGCATGCCCCTCTAGGCCGGCCGCCTCCTCCCCCCTCCTTTATATACGGGGGCGGGGGGCACCCCAAAGACACACCAAGATTTCTCTTAGCCGTGTGCAGTGCCCCCCTCCACAGTTTACACCTTCGGTCATAATGTTGTAGTGCTTAGGCGAAGCCCTGCACGGATCACATCACCATCACCGTCACCACGCTGTCATGCTGACGGAACTCTCCCTCGACCCTCTGCTGGATCAAGAGTTCGAGGGACGTCATCGATCTGAACGTGTGCTGAACTCGTAGGTGTCGTACGTTCGGTACTAGATCGGTTGGATCGTGAAGATGTTCGAGTACATCAACTGCGTTAACATAACGCTTCCGCTTTCGGTCTATGAGGGTACGGGGACACAGTCTCTCCCTCTCGTTTCTATGCATCTCCTAGATAGATTTTGCGTGATCGTAGGAATTTTTTTGAAATTGCATGCTACGTTCCCAAATAGTGGGATGGTATAAAGAGGAAAAAAGGAAAAGTGAAGTTGTAAGTGAGCTGAAAGACATAGAAGAAGAGGAAGAAAAAAGAAAGAAAACCATGTTGATGAGAAAGACATTAGAGGAATGGGTCTAGGAAGTTTGTCCCTTAGGCAAAGCGAGGAAATAGATAAGAAGATTGCTATGGTGAAGACAACAGTGGAAGAAACCATAGGACAATGATAGAATGAAATGAATATGGAGAAGAGAAAATGGCAGAAGGAAAGTGATATCATGTTCAACAAGATCAAAATACTGGAAGAAGATAAAGCTAGACACAATGTACTATGGGCAAAGACTCAGAAAAGAATAAATGAACTAGAACTTGCACATCAAAAACTACAAGAGGTGATTGAACAACAACTGGGGGATATCCAAAAATTGGTGCATGAGGCAGCTAATAGAGAACAATATGAAATGGAGCTCGCAAATATGGATGCAGAAGATTTTGAAAAAGAAAACCAGGTAAGAAAAGAGGATACTGAGTCTGGGAAACATAACGAGCCAACTAATTACATTGCTAGTCAGGAGACAACATGAACTTTTGGAGAGAAAATGGTTGAAATCCATGGGGTTGAGGTGTTGGAGAAAGATGAGGAAGGAAAATAGGTGGAGCTAAAAAGAAGCCTAAGAAACAAAGGGAATATCAAAAAGTAGAAGAAATGGCAAAGAACAGAGCTAAAGAAAGAGATAACCATGGTAAGAGTTTTGACTCAGACTTGGATGATCCTTCTTAACTACGTATTAGTTCCTTGGTTGGGATTGATTTAGGATGCTCCATTGATATGATTGATAAAAATTTAGATATCATTAAAAATGGAGATTGCTAGAAAAGAAATATACTTTCAAAATATAGAACTTAAGGATACAAATTAAGGGAGAATGAAAGAGAGAGAAAGGAAATTTTGGGCACCCCAGTACATATTGATACTGGGGATGTTGATATTGAGGAGCTATGCTCTGATCATGAGCACTCTGATGTTGAGATAGAGGAGCAGCAATATAAAAAACTGAGATCTATTTTCTCAGGGAAAAAAGTGGGGATAAAAGCTCATCAGCATTGAACTGTGTGAAGCAAACGATAGGGGTGGGGTGTTGAGAAGGAAGAAAAAAAGGAAAGAAGACTAATTAGTTACTTCTTGAGTTGGTGAGGTTTGTGGAAAACCCTGGGAAAAATGAGGGGTGTTTTCTGAAATGTAAGAGGGATAGGAAAAGACCATAAAAAGGTATATCAGAGAATGATCATTGATCATAAGTTAGATTTTATAGGAATATCTAAGACCATTAAACAGAATTTCTCCAAAAATGAACTACGCAATTCGTGTGGTGGAAAGAATTATGAATGGTGCTGGAACCCACCTATAGGGATGTGTGGAGGGATCTTGATGAGAGTTAGTAAAGATATGTTTGATATAGAAAACATAGAAAAGGACAATATTTCTTGAGAATGCTAGTATATGACAAAAATGCAAAAATGCATTGGAATATGGTTACTATATATGGGGATGCATAGTTGGAAGGAAAAGCTAACTTCCTAGCTGAATTAGCTAGATTATATCATGATAACCCCCTACCTTGCTTGGTGGGGGATGACTTCAACATTATTAGAAATGAGAAACAAAAAAACCAATTCATACTGATCAATGGTCCTTCATGTTCAATCCTATTATTGAGCATGCTGGATTGAGAGAACTGCCTCTGAATGGGAGACAATTTACTTGGGCTAATAATCTAGATAATCCCACATATGAGAAATTTGATAGGGTATTAATGTGCCCAGCTTGGGAAGAAAAGTACCCTTTAACCATCCTGCAAGCTTTTGCTAGGGAGGTGTTTGACCACACTCCTCTGTTTTTGGACACAGGGGAAGCATGAAAAAGTAACTACATTTTTAGATATGAGAATTCATGGGCTCTGAGAGAGGAGTTGAAATAAATGGTATACAAAACCTGTAATGAACAATATAAAGGTGACATTCTTGAAAGATGGCAGTTGAGGCTGAGAAACCTGAGGAAAAAGCTAAGGGTTGGAATAGAAATGCTGATGCTTGGTATAGAATAATTAAAATTGACATCATAAAACAATTAGATGAGTTGAATAAGAGAGCTGAAAACATGGGGATAACTGCCGCAGGCAGAAAAGAACAAAAAGAGTTAAGAGAACAACTGAAGAGATTAATGATGCAGGAAGAGATGAAATGGTTACAAAGATACAAAGATAAAGAAATTACTGATGGGGATGGGAACACTAGATATTATCATGCAAAAGTGAATGGAAGAAGAAGAAAAAACAGAATTATATCTCTAGAACAAGAAGGAAAAGTTATAGAGGGAGAGAATAGATTAATGAAATATATAACTAACTTTTATAAAGACCTGTTTGGAAACCCGGAGGAGACACGAATCTCTATGAGAGGAGTGGAAATGGACAAAATTAGCAAAAAAGAGAGAGAGGAACTAATGACACCATTCTCCTTAAAGGAAAAAACAAGAGGTGGTGTTTGGGATGAAGAAAAATAAAAGCCCTGGACCAGATGGATTTCCCGCTGAATTCTATCAGGAGTTTTGGGACCTGGTCAAATGGGATCTAAAGGCTCTGGTGGAGGAATTTGCTAAAGGAAAGATAAATTTCTCCAGACTTAACTATGGTATTATCACCTTGGTCCCTAAGACTCCTAAAGCCAAAAAAATTCAAAAATTTGGGCCAATGTGTGTGCTCAGTGTCAACTTTAAAATTATTACCAAGGTGTTGATGAATAGGCTAACTAAATGTGTGTCTCCTGTTATTTCCAAAACACAAACTGCCTTTATAAAAGGTAGATAAATAATGGAGGGAGTGGTGATTCTACATGAAGCTCTGAATACCTTTCACACAAAAAAGGAAGATGCATTAATATTTAAAGTTGGCTTTGAGAAGGCATGTGACAAGATAAAATGACCTTTTGTGATCCACATGCTAAATCTTAAAGGGTTCCCTGATAAATGGTGTGATTGGGTGATGGAAACAATGAGCGTGGCATGTAGGAATTAGAGTGAATGATCAAATTGGCCCATACTTTAAGACATTTGAAGGGATGAGACAAGGGGATGCCATGTGACCTCTTTCGTCTGATCTAGCTGCAGATGCTCTTGTTGTTCTCATGAGTAATGCACTGGACCATGATCTGGTGAAGGGGGTCCTGGGGGATGAGAATAATAAAGGGGTCAACATGTTGCAATATGCAGATGACACAATCTTCCTGATTCAGGATGATGTGGATAGTGTTAAAAACCTTAAGTTCATTTTGGGTGCTTTTGAACAAATGTTAGGCCTCAAAATAAATTTTCATAAAAGTGAACTGATGTTATTTGGGAAAGCTAAAGACAAACAACAAATATCTCAGGAAATTTTGACCTATAAAATGGGGTCCATACCTATCAAATATTTAGGAATCCATGTATCTGATGTTAGGATTAGAAACACACATTGGAGTTGTGTGTCTGGGAAAATTGAGAAAAGATGCAGCTGTTGGCCAGGGAAACCACTGGGCTCTATTGTAGGAAGAGTCACTTTGGTTCAATCCTTCTTAACAAACATCCCACTCTTCATGATGTCTTTCTATGCTATCCCCAAAGAGGTTTTAAAAAGCTGATTTCTTCAGAGCTAGATTGATATGCGAGAAGATGAAAATATCAGAAAATACCATCTAGTAAATTGGAAAACCTATTGTTTACCTAAGGATGTTGGGGGGCTAGGAATTATTAATTTGGAATTAATGAATATTGCATTGTTATCTAAATAATTCTGGAAGTTGAAAATTGAGGAAGGGTTGTGGCAATATATAATTACTATGAAATATGGTGGGGAGGGATGTTTATCAAGGGCCTCTAAAGGCCCGGTGACTCTCAGTTTTGGGATAGTCTGATAGAGATAAAAGAAATTTTCTACAGATTTGTGAAAAACGAGTGGGGGATGGGGAAAATACTAGATTCTGGGAAGACACATGGGTGGATGAGAAACCTCTTAGAGAAGCTTACCCTAGATTATATGATATTTGTTTTGATCATAATATTACTGTGGCTGAAGCCATTCGGAAGGGATGGCATGGGTTTAGGTTTAGAAGAACATTACACGGGGAAAGTTTGAGAAGCAGACGTGAAGAGGCGAGTATGAAAAGAGGGACAAATGAAGTAATCTGGACTCTCACTGCTGATCACAAATTTTCTGTTGGATCCTTGTATAGAAAGTTGATTGCATCTGATCAGAGGTTTCCACAGAAATTTCTGTGGAAACCAAAGTCCCTGCAAAAACCAAATTTTTTCTGTGGCTAGTAAACAGAAAAAGCATATTAACCAGAGATTCATTACTAAAAAGGGGATGGAAAGGAGAGAAAATGTGTATTTTGTGGGAAAGATGAATCAATATCATCTTTTCTTCACCTGCTCGGTGGCCTCTTTGTTGTGGGGTTTAGTCAAATGTGTAGTGGGCCTTAGAACAACCCCTTCATCAATCAGGGATTGCCCCGGGGTGGTTAGACATATTTAAAAGAGATGACAAAAAAATAGTTATGTTTGGGGTTTCTGCTTTGCTTTGGGCTATTTGGAAATCTAGAAATGGGATTGTCTTTGAAAATTAAAGGGCGAATGACCATATTGTTTTGATCAAGCTAATGAACCATTGGATTGTGGACTGGTCTATTTTGCAGACAAAGGAGTCGCAAAAAGGTGTTGGAGCTGGGAGCAAAACTACTAGAACGAGAGCAAGTGAAGTATATGCAGCATCTCAGGGGTGGAGGATCAACGTTGCAAGGCTGGAATGATGAAGAAATCCTGCTACCCGATGAAGCCGCTAGTCCTTCATTTAGCTTTCTCTGCTCTAGTAGTTTGTCTTTTGGAAATTTGTAAGATTTGCAGGATTTAGATGGTATGATAGCCTGTAATGGAGACTATTATGATCGGAAGAATGCTCCTTCCGTCCTGGCTGAGCTGGGAGGAGGGAGCATGGTAGCTGTTTTTCGTCTGCTAAAACTATGTCGTAGTTTGTCTAAAGCTTGGATGCTTGGGTTTTCATTAATGAAAATCGAAAGGAGTGAAGCCCTTCTTTTATCCAAAAAAAACATAAACTAATAATCTAAAGATACAGTAGATAAAGTTGTTCACCTGGTCACTTGTCTAAAATCATGTCCCATGTTTCGAGTTAGCCCCCAAAGAACCCAACTGTCAATTGGTCTATTATTTTTGCCATCACCGAACTTATCCTCTACTCAGCCAACCTGATTCGTGACAACTGACATTTGATTCGCAGCCCGTTAAGCCAAAACCATATGAATTCACAAGCGGAGCGTAGAAAAATGCGGCGCGTCTTGAACCGGTGCAATGCAAGTGGTCACGACGGTCTATGCCAGCTGTACGACGTACTTGCAGTACCTCCCGTCTCGGTCACGACAATTAAAATATACTGCTCCAGCATAAGAAAAATAAAACCAAGGACATTAAACCCCTACTGACAATCATTCAAACGCGAGAAGAGAGAAGTGGGTAGTGCATGTCAGGTGGCACGTACGTGGCCGCCCCCATCCAAATCCCATCTCCAACATCGCCGTACTTGCATTCGCCCTAGCCCCGAGCCTAGGCGCTCCCGGTCACCACCCTAGGCTGGGCCTAGCGAGCCCTACGCGTCCGTCTCTGGATTTCGATTTGACACATGACGGGCTCCCGGACAGGGACAGCCGTTGCGCAGCTGCCCATTTCCGTTATGCCTGCAGCCCTACACCCGACCCGGCGCATACATGCCGCTACTCTACGAGCTGCTGCGCGCTAGGCGCATGGCGCGCGCGCGGTCAAAGATTCGGTCTCGTTTTTTCGAGGGCCGGGTTCGCTGAGCGCGCGTACGTGCTGTGTGTGGGGCGGGTCCTGGGTCCCCACGGGGTGTCCCTTCGCACCTGCGCCCCCTTGCCGCGCCTGCCCCCACACTGCATCTGCATGCCCCCATCAGCTCGGCTCGTGCCCGTCCTCTCCTCCCTCCTCTGCCTGTCTGTGTCTGATCAGCAGCGATCATCAGGCGCGCGCTCTCTCTCTCTCTATCCATCTATCTGTGCCTCCAGTACTGCCTCGCCTGCAGGCCTGCAGCTGCACGGCAACTTTTCAGGCCCTCGTCTTTGATGCCTCTTGGCACCATCCGGGGCTGCTTCATTCATGCCGGCCGCTTTCAATGCCCCGGTGTTTGACTCCATTATGTGTGACATGCACACTGTAGTACCTCCAGGACCAGTAGCAGTTCTCCTCTTGCATGCCAACCTTGTTCTCATAGATGGCGAGTTTTGAACCTCGGAACGGAGCGAGTTCTGATACTTGTCGATCTTGCATGCCACCCTTGTTCTCTTCTCGTAGATGTGTCTTGCCAGCGGAGCTCGATTAGAAGCAAGGAACGGAGAGAGATGGTTATCGCATGTGCGGTGCCGCCTCTGATCTGATCGATCATCGCCGAGTTTGAAAGCTCGGCGATCAATCACCGGCCTGTAGTGTGTTTGTGCATGTGATTGAGCTCGCTAACCACCTTCGTGTCTCTCGATTAGTTGATTGGCCCGTGTTGCATGCACGTCCTCGGTTCGGCATGATCATGTGTTTCGGTTCAAATATGGCCCCCTAAATTTAGCACTGAACTCGTTGATGATCCCACCTTGGTGGAGCATAAGGGCATCTCCAGCCGTTGAGCCCCTTAGGAGGCATTTTTTTCGCCGCTTGGGGGGCTGCCGGCGAAAATTTTGTCCTGCGAACGAGAAAATCTCCAGCCGTTTCCTCCCCAAGCGAGGCTGTCGTCCTCGCCACCGTCCCGTCCGAAGCCGCGGGGCCGTCGAAGGCCGCTTCGCCTTCCAGCAGCGCGTCCATGCCGCCTGTAGTCCCGCTCCTCGCCTCCGCTGGCCCCGCCCGCGCCTGGCCGTTGGCATGCAGGAAGGCCGTCGTCGCATCGCGGCCACCGCGCCGCCGAGGACGACCACCTGAGCATGAGCGCCAACAGCCTCCCCTGCGCCCCCCTGCGCAGGCGCGCGCTGCCAGGACCGGCACGGCAGCCTGACCACCTCCTCGTGCCCTGCACCAGCCGCCCGGTGCTGGCCATGTCCCCGTCCCCGTCGCCATATCCCCGTCCTCGTCGCCCAAGGCCGGTGCTCTCCAACTCCGTGCGGGAGCCGGCTGGGGCGGGACAGCGAGGCGAGGGCGGCGGCGTGCCGGGCGCGGCGAGGCAAGGGCGGCGGCGTGCCGGGCGCGGCGAGGCGAGGGATGGCGTTGGAGAAGGGCGCGTGGTGGAGGAGGAGGAGGAGGAGCTCGGGCGGAGGAGGAGCTCGTCCACACCCGCGAGCAAGCCTCTCCTCACCCCGCTGGGGAGAAGATGGTTAGGTGGTCGCCGCCGCCGCCGCGGGACGTCGAGCTTTTCCCCTCCCTGGGTGCCCGCGACGCCGTCTCGCCGCAAGCCCAAGGCGGTCATCCAGGAGCCGGCCGCGGACGCCCAGGCCTCCGACGCCTCCGAGAGCCAGGGCGGCGAGGAAGGGGAGGAGGAAGGGGTGGCTCGCCGGAGCGAGGAGCAGGGGTGGGAGGAGAGAGAGTAGAGGAGCGAGGAGCAGGGGGCGGCGGGGCATGCAGGAGAGAGAGAGGAGAGAGCTTTTGTCTTCTTTTGCATGCACAATGTGGTGGGCTGGTGGGCCTAGCGAGGAAAAAGGAGGAGGGAGAGACTAGAGAGGCTGACAGTGGGCTTTTTGTAGTTAAATTATAGCGCCGGCGCCCCCAGCTGCTCCCCGGCGTGCTGGGTTTGCCTTGCGCGTGCCGGCAGTAACTTTCGTCAAAACCGGCGCAAAACTGGTTCCTGAGACCCCGAGTGGGTCGTTTTTTGCCCGCCAGCGTCTAAAAATGCGCCTGGGGAGGCTTCTTGAGGGCCTGGCTGGAGATGCCCTAACCAATCGAGGGAACAGTGGCCGCTGGGCTCGGTCCACCATATATATGTATCTATCGTGGGTGGGAGTGGGACTGCACTTTTCTGCACTGTAGTGAGGATCATTAGCGTGCATATGTTTGGTGATTGTACATTTGAAAATGAAGAAAGCGGTCTGACTGTGTTGCCGGAAATGCTGAACTTGTGAAGCTCATGCAATCTGTTGCCCCTGCTGCAACTGCTGCTGCTACTGATGGAGACATGGAGTGGGTTTCCCTTTTGGACTTGTCAGCGCCAACTAATCATTGTCTCTAGCTGAGTGCTACTTCTCCAGTAAACACGAGGGAGTGATACTAATCTTTTTTCTTTTAATAAGAATCGTGCGTTTTCTCCATGACGTAACAAAAACACCCAGAATCTTATAGTGCATACTATGTCAGTCTGTATAAATACCACGATTCGAGAATACATATTATTTCCTCGTCTTTAGAATCTTACTACTTCCTCTAACCGAATTAATTGACACACCTCTAGTATAACTTTGTACTAGTACAAATGAAATGGGCCCAATTGATGCTCATTCTGCACTCCTGGAACCCATGGATATTCGCTGTTTGGAGGTTTTAACGGTACCAACAAGCTAGACAAGTGTCTTGGAGCAAGTCCAACGTCCTTCTCATCCGGCATACCATTAACTCGGGTTTAAGGAGTCAAAATGATTAATAATGTGTAATTCTAACGATTATGTTGCAAGAGCTTAATCAACGAGTATATAAGAAACTTGATGATTATGATAGCAAGACTGTATACAATGTTGAGAAGAATTATCACCACAGAAAAAACAACCACGTCTTACGGGCCCAAAAGGCCCATCAGTGGCGAGCAGGGCAGGCCATTAGTGGTAACTTGCCACTGGTCATGGACTTCCAGTGACGGATATGTTGTCTACCTCTACCACTCGTATTTTACATATGGGTGATGGGTTGATCAGTTTCGCCCATCACCAGTATTTACCAGTGACGAGCTCCATCGCTAAGCCATCACTAGGATGGGACTGGCTATATGTAAGTCGTCTGAAAATTTATTTTGAATAAATCAATTTTTTGGGTCAATAGATTAAGATCCAACCATCGTCCTTCTTTTTTCTTCCTTTAGCTTTCTGCTTCCCCAACCATTCTTTCTCTCACGAAATTGATTTACCCAAGTTACAAATTCAGTCAACTTACATATACCTATGACTAACTCCTTTGTTCAGCCCATATCCGTTTCCGGCCTTACAAAATAGATTGTATGTCCTCATATTAAATGCATTCATCACATATACATACATACACATCATATACACAAATCTGCAACAACTACATATCCAAAAATATTTATCTAAAAGGGTCCAAACTTTTTCTACATGGAACATATTACATTATATTGTTCTTCCCAAAGTTAGGCATTTTCCTAAATTCATTTGTTGTCATTTTGGCATTAAATAAATTTCTAGCATCAATCCATGTTGGTTTAAGGTTTGTTGAGCACCTATCCATCTTCAACGTGGCAACTCATTAACCCCTGAAAGTGTTCCATTCATTTTCCTGACAGTTGTCCGGATGCGGTGGTGGAGGAAGTGAAAGGGATTGTGGATATCTCTCAGCAAGTTTTTGACCCTAAATATTTGGGGTTGTCGACGCCCGATGGGAGGATGAATAAGGGTATGTTTGAAATGGTTCAGGTGAGTATAAGTAAGAGACTAATTGAGTGGAATGAGTAGTGTATGTTAACAAAGAGATTTTGATTAAAGTCGTTGCTCAAGTTATTCCCACAAATGTTGTGAGTGTGTTTGAGTTGCCGTCATCGGTATGTGATGATCTCACGAGGATGATGCAGCAGTATTGGTCGGGGGGTGCAAAAAGGTAAGTGAAAGATTACATGGTTGAGTTTGAATAAAATGATTCTTCCTAAATAAAGAGAGGGGATGGGATTCCGTGATATGTGCGCTTTCCACCAAGCACTTCTTGCGAAACTGTTGGGAATCGTTGCAAGGAAAAACAAAAAAAATTCTACGCACACGCAATGATCTATCCATGGAGATGCATAGCAACGAGAGGGAGAGTATGTCTACGTACCCTCATAAACCGTAAGCGGAAGCGTTTGACAACGCGGTTGATGTACTCGAATTTCTTCTAGCTCTGACCGATAAGTACCGAGCGTACGCCACCTCCGATTTCTGCACATGTTCAGCTCGGTGACGTCCCTCGCCTTCTTGATCCAACAAGATGTCGAGGTAGTATATGAGTTCCGTCAGCACGACGGCGTGGTGACGGTGATGGTGAAGTCATCCTTGCAGGGCTTCACCTAAGCACTACGAAAATATGACCGGGGTGTAAACGGTGGAGGGGGGGGGGCGCACGCGGCTAGGCAATTGTTTGGGGTGTGCTAGGGGCGCCCCACACATATATATATGTGGGAGGGAGAGAGGAGGCAGCCAGGGTGCGCCCCAAGTAGGATCCGAATCCTACTCGGGGTTTCCCAAAGTGGCACCCCTTCCATAAAACACGGGAGAGAAAAGGGAAGGGAAAAGAGAGGAGGAAGGGAGGGCTCTTTTCCTTCTCCCAATCGGCCTACTGCCATAGGGGGGGGGCGTGATACGTCCATTTTGCATCATGCTTTTATATCAATATTTATTGCATTATGGGCTATTATTACACATTATATATCAATACTTATGGCTACTCTCTCTTATTTTATAAGGTTTAACATGAAGAGGGGGAATGCCGACAGCTGGAATTCTGGCTGGAAAAGGAGCAAACATTGGAAACCTATTCTGCACTGCTCCAAAAGACCTGAAACTCCATCAAACCTATTTTTGGATTTAATAAGAATTATTGGGCGGAAGAAATACCTCAGGGAGCCCACACCCTGTCCAGGAGGGTGGGGGCGCGCCCACCCCTACTGGGCGCGCCCCCTGTCTCCTGGGCCCCCTGGTGCCCCCCTGGTGTCCATCTTCTGCTATATGAAGGGTTTTATCCTAGAAAAAATCATGGGCAAGCTTACAGGACGAAACTCCGCCGCCACGAGGCGGAACCTTGGCGGAACCAATCTACAGCTGCCTGCAGAGCCGTTCTGCCGGGGATACTTCCCTCCGGGAGGGAAAATCATCAACATCTTCATCACCAATGATCCTCCCACCGGGAGAGGGTCAATCTCCATCAACATCTTCATCAGCACCATCTCCTCTCAAACACTAGTTCATCTCCTGTATCCAATCTTGTATCCAAAACCACAAATTGGTACCTGTGGGTTGCTAGTAGTGTTGATTACTCCTTGTAGTTGATACTTATTGGTTTACTTGGTGGAAGATCATATGTTCAGATCCTTAATGCATATTATTACACCTCTGATTATGAACATGAATATGCTTTGTGAGTAGATACGTTTGTTCCTGAGGACATGGGTGAAGTCTTGCTATTAGTAGTCATGTGAATTTGGTATTCGTTCGATATTTTGATGAGATGTATGTTGTCTTTCCTCTAGTGGTGTTATGTGAATGTCGACTACATGACACTTCACCATTATTGGGCCTAGAGGAAGGCATTGGGAAGTAATAAGTAGATGATGGGTTGTAGAGTGACAGAAGCTTAAACCCTAGTTTATGAGTTGCTTCGTTAGGGGCTGATTTGGATCCATATGTTTAATGTTGTGGTTTGGTTTACCTTAATAGTTTTGTTGTAGTTGCGGATGCTTGCAATATGGGTTAATCATAAGTGGGATGCTTGTCCAAGTAAGGGCAGTACCCAAGCACCGGTCCACCCACATATCAAATTATCAAAGTACCGAACGTGAATCATATGAATGTGATGAAACTAGCTTGACGATAATTCCCATGTGTCCTCGGGAGCACTTTTCTCATTATAAGAAATTGTCCAGGCTTATCCTTTGCTACATAAAGTATTAGGCCACCTTGCTGCACCTTATTTACTTTTATTATTTATTACTTGCTCAATTTATCTTATCACAAACTATCTATTACCTACAATTTTAGTGCTTGGAGAGAAAACCTTACTGAAAACCGCTTATCATTTCCTTCTGCTCCTCGTTGGGTTCGACACTCTTACTTGTTGAAAGGACTATGATAGATCCCCTACACTTGTGGGTCATCAAGACTCTTTTCTGGCGCCGTTGCCGGGGAGTGTAGCGCATTTGGTGAGTGGAACTTGGTAAGGAAATATTTATATAGTATGCTGAAATTTTCTGTTACTTGTTACTATGGAAACTAATCCTTTGATGGGCTTGTTCGGGGCATCTTCACCCCGACCAGTAGAGCAAAGAGTTGCTCCTCAACCTACTGAACCTACTGAAAATGTTCACTTTGAAATTCCTTCGGGTATGATAGAGAAACTGCTAGCTAATCCATTTGCATGAGATGGAACATTGCATCCCGATTTACACCTTACCTTTGTGGATGAAGTTTGTGGATTATTTAAGCTTGCAGGTATTCCCGATGATGTATTCAAAAGGAAGGTCTTCCCTTTATCTTTGAAGGGAGATGCATTGACATGGTTTAGGCTATGTGATGATACGGGATCTTGGAATTATAAGCGATTGAAGTTGGAATTTCACCAGAAGTTCTATCCTATGCATCTTGTTCATCATGATCGTAATTACATATTTAATTTCTGGCCTCGCGAAGGAGAAAGCATCGCTCAAGCTTGGGGGAGGGTTAAGTCAATGTTATATTCGTGCCCCAATCATGAGCTCTCCAGAGAAATGATTATTTAAAAAATTCATGCTCGGCTTTCTCTTAATGATCGCACCATGCTCGATACTTCCTGTGCTGGTTCTTATATGCTGAAGACTATTGAATTCAAATGGGACTTATTGGAAAGAATTAAACGCAACTCTGAAGATTGGGGTTCCGACGATGGTAAGGAGTCAGACATGACACCTAAGTTTGATTGTGTTAAATATTTTATGGATACCAATGTTTTTCGTGGATTTAGCGCTAAATATGGACTTGACTCTGAGATAGTAGCTTCTTTCTATGAATCTTTTGCTACTCACGTTGATCTCCCTAAGGAGAAGTGGTGTAAATATAATCCTCCCATTGAAGTAAAAGTAGTTGCACCTATTAAAGTTGAAGAAAAAACTATTACTTATAGTGATCCTATTGTTCCTACTACTTATGTTGAGAAACCACCTTTTCCTATTAGGATAAAGGATCATGCTAAAACTTCGACTGTTGTTCGTAAGAGTAATACTAGAACTTATACACCTCCTGAGCAAATCAAAGTTGAACCTAGTATTTCTATGGTTAAAGATCTCTTGGATGATAATTTAGATGGGCATGTTATTTACTTTTGTGGTGAAACTGCTAATATTGCAAAACCAGATGCTAAGATACATAGACCCGTTGTAGGCATGCCTGTTATTTCTGTTAAAATAGGAGATTATTGTTATCATGACTTATGTGATTGTCGTGGTGGGCGCACGGCAGATGCCAAGGGATGGCTAAAGAGAGGAGGAGGCTCGAGGGCACTGGTGGGCTCCAGAGGCGAGGTTGATATGCGCGGGCGCGGGACGCCGGACATACCCAGGTTCGGGGCTCTCCGGAGAGATAACACCCCTAGTCCTGCCGAGTTTAGTTGGATGGTCGATAGTAAAGTGTTGCTCCTGGAGCTGTGTGAGGGAGGAAGGAGGTTGGCCAAGGCTTGGGCTGCTCCTTCTCCTTGGTGTTGCTACGCAGTGGCTAGTCCTATGCTTGCCTGGGTTTGTCTTTCTTGCCTGCTTATCTCGTATTGCTTCGCATGCCTCTGTAGGCGTGGGCTCCTGGGGGGGTTTATAGATCAACCCACCCATGGTTACAATGGTAATGTGTCGAGTCGGTGGGTCCGTATTGTCGGTGTCCGAGGTACCGAGCTGGGTCTCGCTTGTGGGCTTGTGGTTTGCCGGGTTCCCCTAGGTGCGGGCCCTGCATACCTAGGGGGATTGTGCGCCGTCTTGTCGATCGTCATGGCGTGGCCGAGTCGAGCCGCTCACAGTGTTCTCCGTCAGGCCGCCGCTTGCTGTCGTCAGCGGTGAGGGCGGGAACACTGTTGCTGTGCCAGCCCTGGTCAGCGGGTAGGTAAGGGGCACTGTTGCCACGCTCCGGCTGACCACATGCATGGGCCGGAGCACTGTAGTCTTGGTCATCGGTGATTGATGTCTCGTACCATCGTACGGCCTGGATGGGACGGGAGCTGACCTGTGGCCGGGTTGCCGTGGACGCCACGGGTGGGCTGGCTTACTGGGGAAGCCACGGTTGCGTCGGGTTGAGGTTCCTTGCACCAGATGCTGCGGCTGGGTCGACGTACCTTGCTGAGTTGAGGGTCTTGGCCGGGTTGCGGGCCTTGCCGGGTCGAGCGACCCAGCCTAGTGCACACCAGTTTGCGGGGCGATGCGGGCCCCGCTGTTTTTGAAATAGATCCGGGTTCCATTGCCTGCCCGGGGTTCATCCCCTCGACAGTAGTCCCCGAAGCTGTGAAGGTCCGCCGTCTTCGGATGAGTGGGCCTTCACAGCTTTCCCCTTGAGCAAGGAGGAATCTGTGAGCGCCGGGTCCGGCAACACCCACTGTGTGCCGGTTTTCTCGGAAACCAGATCGCGGCATCACGGCCGTGGCGGGAACCGAGGAGTCCGTCGAATCTTGAGGCGATCCCTCGGGCTTCACGCAGGCGCCACGTGGTTCCCAGAAGTCAGAGGGGCCTGACAGGCCACGGGTGTGACGGGACTGGGCGACGCCCGGGGCCTGCCGCTGCGCGCCCTTGGCCACACGTGCGGATTTATTGCGGCGTCTGGGGGCCGGTTGCACTTCCCCGTGCAGTTAGTGCACGTGTACGTGCGCACTTATTGCGGGGTAGTGGAACGAGCTCGTGCAGACGATCCCACTCCCCCACGTTTGAACCGGGGGTTATAAAGGGTTATAAATTGGGGGGAGCAAGGGGGCGGCGGGCATTATTCTCGCTCGCGCCCTCCTGTCCCCCTGCTCTCGTTCTGCTTCTTGCCACCGATGCACAGCTGCGCCGACGGCCCCGAGCAGAGATCTTCTCCGTCATCTTTCTTCCTCTTCCTCTTCCAGTGATGTCGCTGCCGTCGGGCTCCTGGATGGGCTTGACCGTCACCCCCGACAACATCACCTACCTTCAGTCCTCGCGGCGCCTGCCGCGGGAGACGGACGTCGGTGTTCGTCTGCCACGTGGCGAGCAGAGGCCCCGGCCCGAGGGGCAGGAGCGCGTCGTCTTCCTTACGCATTTCGAGCGCAGCTTCGGGCTGCCGGTGAGCACTTTCTTCCGCGTGTTCCTGGAGTTCTTCGGGCTCCAGCCGCACCACCTTGGCGCCAGCGCCGTCGTCCAGCTCTCCGGCTTCGTGACCCTATGCGAAGGGTACCTGGGGGTCGAGCCAACCATCGACCTCTGGGCGCGCTTCTTCTCCTTGAAGCAGCAGGGTCCGTTGGCCGGGGAGTTCGCCGACTACGGGGCCGCCGTCATCTCGAAGCGGTCGGGGCGGACTTCCCCAAGATCCCGCTCGAGGATTCTGCCAAGAAGTGGCAGAACTCCTTCTTCTACGTCCGCAACCACGGTGCATAACACATCAACCTTCCCCCCTTTGCCGGCGCGCCGCCGCAGGCGAAAACAAACTAGGGCTACTCGCTCCGGCGCCCGTCGCAGGAGACCGTCAATCTCTGCGAGCGGGTCACAGTGATGAGGACGCAGGAGGGGCTCACTAGCACCAAGCTCCTAGCCGTGTTCATCACCCGTCGGGTTCTCCCGCTTCAGAGGCGCTCCTGCCTCATCGGCGAGATGATCAGGGTTCAGGATCCCAACCGGATGGGGTCGACGGGGCTGTCTGCGGAGCAGGTCACGCGAGGCGTGAACAACATCCAAGGCCAACCTTGGAGATGACTGGCGATTCGGTAAGGCGCCGTACAGCCAGGCGAACCCGGCGCCGCAGGTGAGCATCTGGTCTTTTTATTTTTCCGCCACGCATCTTCTCATTCGTCCCGATGCATCACAGGAGATTCTTCTGAACGTGAGCCGGCATCCTTGCGCCCGGGCTCCGTCGCAGGTGGCGCCGGTGGCACTAGGGGAGCCCGTGGCTCACGGCGGCGAGGAGGTGGCCAAGTCCGACGCCGGCGCTGGGCGTCGCGCGGGTAAGCTTTGAGTCTTTCTCTTCTTCATTTGTCTTGAATCATTTGGGCGCGTTGCGGCATAGGCAACGCTGACGCCGGTTGTTGGTGTAGCGGTGTTGGGTGGGGGAGGCGGCGAGGTAGGTGGAGCCGGGTCCTCGCATGGGGCGGGGTCGAGCCGCCTGCACGGAAAGGACAGCGTCGCGCCACGACCCTAGGCCCCAAAGTGCACGGCGGATCCGGCCGAGCCTGGGAGGCCGACCAAGAAGAGACGCGGGAAGCCGACTCCGGTCCCAGTCTTGTCGGGATAAGTCTTGTTTCTTGCTTGTGCCTGGATTTCTTGGGCTAGCCTTGTCTTTCGCTTGCTCATTCTTCTTTTTTCTTCAGGTCGCCGTTCGCGCTGGCGAGGGCGGCGGCGGAGGCCGCGGCCGCCGAAGGGGTCGCGTTCCGCAGGAGCCGGTCCGACCTCGCCAGCCTGGCCGGGGAGGAGGGACGGGACGACTCGGACCTCGGCCTGGACCCGGATGACGCCGAGGCCTTGGCCTGGCGGGACAGGAACCGGGCCGAGGCGGAGTTGGAGGCGGCGTCGGTCCAGGCTTGGACCGACGCGGCGGCGGCATGGGCGCGAGGCTGCGCGGAGCCGGCCTGGCGCAAGATGCCGGAGGGCACAGTGGTGGTGGCGACGGTTTTTGAGCCGTCGATGGTGAGGGAGTGTGGCCGCGGAGGCCGGGCTGAGGTGGTGGTCCTCGACCGGGAGGTCGTGGAGGTGGGGGGCGATACCCCGCCACAGGCCGACATGGTCGAGCGCGCGGGGGCCGATGGCGGTGGAGGTGGCGTCGCTTTGGAGGAGGTACCGCAGGCGGCGGTGCCGGAAGCGCCGTCGGTTATGGAGGAGGCACCGCAGGCGGCGGTGCCTGAGGTGGCGACGTAGGGCGTCCCGGCGTCCGAGGAGCTGATGACGCCGGGAGGGGCGTCGGAGGAGGTGTGGGCGTGCCTTGGTGCTCCGTCTGGGAGTGCGCCGAGCCGCCGTGCCGCAGCCCGTGCGAAGCGGGGGCGCGACCGTCTTTGGGCCCCAGACCCAGGAGGAGGCGCGCTGGACGCCGTTAGCCGCCGCCTGCGAGGTTGGACGGCGCGGCTTGAGGTCTTCGCCGAGGCTGAGGTGGAGCGGACGCGCGACTTGGAGCGCGCCGTCTTGGTAAGTTCTTCTTGTTTTCTTGTGATTTCATCTTTGTGGGGGCGTGCCAGCGCACCCACTGGGTGTAACCACCGAGGTTCAGGCCAACTATGTAATAGTTGGGTCGATCCTTAGGAGCGTTGGCCTTGTTCTGACTTTGGTCTGCTCTCAGCACCTTGACGCCTTCCGGGTTGCCGCCTTCAACCGGCTCCTGGGCAAGCATCGGGAGCTCAAGGAGCAGCTTGCTGCCAAGGAGAAGGAGCTTCGCGTTGCCGCATGTACTTTTTTGTGTTATTTCTTCTAGTGGGGGCGCGCTTGCACACCTACTGGGTGTAGCCCCCGAGATTCGGGCCAACTGTGTAACAGTTGGGCCAAATCTTAGGTCTTGTCCTTTTCTTTCTTTCTACTGAGTTCTTTTTCTTCGCAACCGAGGTGCTATCTTGGCGGACCCGGCTATTTCGGGCTGGTCATCATTATGACTGGCTTGTTGCTGATACCGGCCGTCTCGGCATCGAGGCGGCGCAGGCGAGGGCGTAGGCGACCGCGGCCCGACGGTCTCTTGATGAGGCCAACCGGCTGCACGAGCAGCTGGCGGGTCACAAGAGCCGCCTCGAGGCCGAGGTGGAGCTTCTTAAGGCGGAGGCCGCCAAGGTGGTGGAGACGCAGCAGGCCCTGGTGTAAGTGCATCTAGTGCCACCCCTAGTTGGTTTTGGAGTATTGACGACAAAGTTGGTTGAGGGACTAATGCGTTTGTGAGAATTGCAGGATAATGCAGGTAGTGTCCCTGATTGATTCGGTTTACCTACTGGAGATGACCCCTAAAAATGAATGAAGACATTGACGACAATGGTGGTATGTGAAGATATTCACATTGAAGACTATGACATGAGAAGACAATGAGTGAATACTATGGAGCGCGAAGACTGTGTTGTTTCGTTGTTTCCTTTTCTTCTTTGTTGAGTCGTAGGAACCACTGTATTGTTAACTAGGGTCCAAGTGAACAAAGTCAGAGTGACTGAAGTGATGCTCAACCCAAATCCTATGTCTTCGAGCGAAGACAATGGGAGCAAATCTTATCCAGAGCTGGATGAGTCAGCTTTGCTTGTAGCCCAAGTAAAGTTGCCGTTTGTGTTTGAAATCTGACCGTTGGAACACGTGTCAGTTCCTTAGTGACCCAGGGTCATTTAGGACATATCAGGTCGGGTTGCCTTGTGGCTATAAATAGCCCACCCCTACACCATAAATTGGTGGCTGCTCAGAGTTAGTTTACGGCTTTTGTCATTTTGAGAGCAACACACCTCAAAGCCTTTGAGAGAGAAATCCTTGCGGGGACAAAGCCCAAACACCCAGAGCCAAAGAGTGTTAGGCATCACTGAAGTCTTTCTGTCTGTGTGACCTGAAGACTTATTACACTTGAGGACTGTGTATCCTCCAGCCGGTTAGGCGTCGCGTTCTGAGCATCCAAGAGTTATTGTGGATCGCCGGTGAACAAAGTCTGTGAAGGTTCGGGAGTCTACCTTGAAGACTTACCAGAGTGATTGGGCGAGGCTGTGTGTCCTTAGCTCAAGGGGAATAAGGTGAAGACGCGGTCTTCTGAGTTGAATCTCAGCCTCCCTAACCAGATGTACAGTTGTCACAGCAACTGGAACTGGTCCAACAAATCCTGTGTCTTCAACAAGTGACTGGTTCTATCCTCTAACTCCCATTACCTTAAGTTTGTCTTCGTGAAGTCATTGCCTGATTGTCATACCT
The DNA here is from genome assembly GCF_018294505.1 of Triticum aestivum. Taxonomy (NCBI): domain Eukaryota; kingdom Viridiplantae; phylum Streptophyta; class Magnoliopsida; order Poales; family Poaceae; genus Triticum; species Triticum aestivum. The sequence continues at coordinate 59,668,946 of NC_057804.1, read as the reverse complement.
GTTTGGCTTCATTGCTTGACTGCTATTGTTGATTGGCTTCATACTATGTTCCATCCTGATCCTTACTACCAAGCTGCTATTAGTCTTTGTACTTTCACATTATTGCATACTTGACTATGGCTTGCTTGTTGTAGTATATCTTCCGCTGCATATCAATTAGGTCATTTCTATTGTTTGTCTTTGAAACTTCCACGTTTTGAAGACTTTGATAAAAATCGCCTATTCACCCCCCTCTAGTCGATAACTAGCACTTTCAATTGGTATCAGAGCAAGGTACTCCCTTGTTCTGTGTGATTCGGTTTAACCACCTGGAGTTTAGCTATGTCGACTGCAGGGATAATCAAAGTCTCCGCTGCTTGTCCTGTGTTCGATGGAACTGAATATCCCTACTGGAAGAATAAGATGCGCATGCATCTTGAAGCCATTGATATCGACCTCTGGTACATCGTCAAGAACGGCGTTCCCAAAACTGGAGAAGGTGTCACCCCTACTGATGTCAAGAAGTTCATTCAACTGGACTCCACTGCAAAGAACATCATCTGTGGTCATCTGACCAAAGGACAGTATGGCCGTGTGAGTGCTCTGGAAACGTCAAAGCTAGTCTGGGACTGGCTATCCAAGGTCAACGAAGGCGTCTCTACACAGAGAGACCAAAGTATCAGTGTTCTTCGCAACCTCTTCAACCGCTTCAAGAGAAACGACAATGAAAATGTCCAGCTCACGTTTGATCGCCTCACCGACATCACAAATGAGCTTCAGGCTCTCGGCGCCACTGAGATTACCAAGCGTGAAATCGTCAACACACTACTAAGATCTCTTGACAGCTCCTTTGACACCCTTGCTCTCATGATACAAGAACGCCCTGACTTCAAGACACTCGATCCGTCTGATATACTTGAGAGGCTCAACACACATGAGTTCCAGCTTTCTGAGAAAATAGATATATATGGTCCCAATTATGGCCGAACTCGCGCTTTGAAGGCAAAAGTGGTTTCCTCATCTGAAGAAGAATCTGACTGCGGTTCTGATGATCCTGAAGACATTGGAAAGGAACCTACCATGCTTGTGAAGAAGTTCCAGAAGTTCACCAAGAAGAAGGTCTTTAAAAAGTCTTCACGATCCAGCTCAAGAAGTGATGAAGCTTCCACTCATGACAACAAAAAGAGAACATGTCACAAGTGCAAGAAACCTGAACACTATATCTCTGAGTGTCCACAGTGGGACAATGAGAAGAAGAAGAAGAGCAAGGAATATGATTCTGATGACAAGAAGAAGAAGAAATCTTCAAAGTCTTCTTCTAAGTCCTCATCAAGGTCTTCATCACATAAGAAGAGCTCATCTGGCAAGGCTCGTGCTTTTGTTGGCAAGGAAATGGATTCAGAGGAGGAGTCTGCTTCTAAGGAGGCGGAGGTGGAGTCTGAAGAAGAGTCCGACCCTGGGGTTGCAAGTCTGGCTCTAGCCACAGCCTATGTTGCCCTCCATCTTCAACACTGAAGACAATGATTTTCACACCAACGCTGAAGCTGATGACATGGACGATCCTGCTCCCACCTACTGCTTCATGGCACGTGGTGCCAAGGTAAAATCACGTGATGCTTACTTTCAAACATCAAGTGAAGATGACTCTGATTGTGAATCCAAACCCAGCTACAAAACACTTGCTAAAATTGCTACTGAACAACAAAGGGCTATGGAACATACTCAAAAAATGTTAGACAAAAGCGATGACCTGTTGGAGGCGGAAATGACACGTTCACAGTCCTTAGTTGAAGACATAAAAAATCTTCATGCTAAGTACCAAGAACTTGAAAGTCTTCATGAGACGCTCTCAACCACTTATGAAAAGCTCTCCTATGATTATCTTCAAAGGAACCAAGAGCTTGAGAAATTGAAAGCGACTCATGAAGATCTTCAAAAAGAGAATGAGTCATTTCGCGCTCAACATATCAGTTCCGCTCAGGATGGATTTGAACCACCATGTCTGAAATGCATTGAGCATGATAACGCTACCTCTATTGCTGAATGTTCCACTGCTGCTATTGTTGCTTTGTCTTCAACTACTGATGTGGTAGCTAACCCCTCTATTGAGGATACCACTACTATTGCTGATGAAGATACTAGGTTGAAGACATTGCTTGAAACAGGGATGTATAAAAGTCTAAAAGGACATCAGACACTTTCCGATGTCCTCAAAAAGCAGATTCTGAACCGAAACCCTAGGAAAGAGGGTGTTGGGTTCGAGAGGAAAATGAATGCTGATGATTCCTACTGGAAGCTTGAGCAGTATCCCAAAACCACATGGGTTGCTGCAAAGGAACCTTCAGTGGATCCATCCAATTTATCTGGCTTTATCTGTGCTAATCCTATGAATCCTTTGATGCAAACTATAAACTGTTCAAAAATCAGAATGGTGAAGTGTTTGCCAGGTATATTGGTACTAACTGCAGGAATGGACCACCTATGAAGAAGATCTGGGTTCCCAAAAGATGTCTTGAGAATCTTCCAGTGAATGTCATCATGACACCACCAGGGAAGAAGAAAAACCCCAGACCTATGGCGTCACATGGTCCAAAGGCTTCATACATGACTCACTTGAGTCACACTAACGCCAATGTTTTGCAGGGAAATCATACTCACACTTATGAATATGAGCGTGTGTCCTCAAACCGCTATGTTCATAGAACTAAGAACTTTTCTGCTTATTCATATGAGTATCATTCAATTCCTGCAAGGCTATTTGCTAGGGCTTCAAAGCCGAAATTCTCAGATGCTGCACTTAGACTCATTGCTTCTAAGCCACCCCTGAAGATGTGGGTGGTGAAGAAGAATTAACTCTCTTTTGCAGAATATGGTCTCCAGCCAGCGATCAAAGGTGTCCGATACTATTGCTGGGGACCTAAAACACATTAAGGGACGCATGATAAAATGACTAACTATGTATTTCACATGTGAATCGCTTACCTGTCATACTGTGTGTTCTAACCTTGATCTAAGCTGTGATAATCCTTGTGTGCATCAATTGCTTATGCTTCACAACATACCTTGTGAAGCCTATCCTCCTAACTGCACTGTAGGGTATGACACCTCATGCTTCAGAGTGGATTATGGATAGCGGATGCACTAATCATATGACTGGTGATCGAAGTCTTCTCATGGACTCAACCTTACGTCCATCCGACAAGAGTCACATCACATTTGCTGACACTGCTAAAAGCAAGGTATTGGGTCTAGGTAGAGTTGCAATCTCAAAGGATCAACACATGGATAAAGTGATGCTTGTTGAATCCCTTGGGTTCAACTTAATGTCTGTCTCAATGCTTTGTGACTTGAACATGATTGTGCTTTTTGGAAAATATCGTTGCCTTGTACTAATGGAATCTGACAAGTCTCTAGTCTTTGAAGGGTATCGGAAAGATGATCTATACATGGTAGATTTCTCAGCAGGTCCGTAGCTTGCTGTATGTCTTCTTGCAAAAGCTTCAGAATGCTAGCTGTGGCATCGGAGGCTGGGGAATGGTGGCATGAGGAACCTACACACACTCGTCAAGAAGAAGCATGGCATAGGCATCGAGGGTGTCAAGTTCAGGAAAGATCATTTGTGCGGTGCCTACGAAGCTGGAAAGATGACTAGGGCAAAGCACCCCTCGAAGACAATCATGACGACATCTCAACCCTTCGAGCTGTTACACATGGACTTATTTGGCCCTACTCACTACTCTACCCTCACAACAACAGCTTGTCTCTATGGCTTCGTCATTATTGATGACTACTCAAGATATACATGGGTGCACATAATTCTCTACAAGACTGAAGTACAAGATGTCTTTAGACGCTTCGCCAATCGAGCCATGAACAATTATGGCGTCAAGATCAAGCATATCAGAAGTGATAACGGCACTGAATTCAAGAACACCGGGCTTGATCTTTATCTGGATACAATGGGAATCACTCATGAGTTTTCTGCTCCATACACACCGCAGCAAAATGGCATTGTAGAGCGCAAGAACAGAACCCTCATTGAGATGGCTCGAACAGTGCTCGACGAGTACAAGACACCAAGAAAGTTCTGGCCTCAAACTATTGATACAACATGTCACATCATCAACCATGTTTACATCCTCAAGCTTCTGAGCAAAACATCCTATGAGCTCCTTACTGGCAGAAGCCAAATGTCAGCTACTTTAGAGTCTTTGGTGCTAGGTGCTGGATCAAGGATCCTCATCACAAGTCAAACTTTGCACCTAAAGCTCACGAAGGCTTCATGCTCGGTTATGGAAAGGACCCGCACTCTTACAGAGTGTTCAACCTCTATCACTACAAAATCGTTGAAACTGTGGATGTGCGATTTGATGAAACCAATGGTTCACAAAGAGAACTCCTGCCAAGTACACTTGATGAAGCTCCATCCAGCGAATCAATCAAGCTGATGGGAACAGGTGAAATCATGCCCTCTGAAGCACAGCCTGAAGAGGAACTTATCATTTCTGCACCAAACCAGATTGAAGACAATGCTCAGACCGAAGACAACGATCAGCAAGAGCAAGGTCTTCGTCCAGTTCATCCTCGTGTTGCTAATGAAGTACAAATTGAGAAGATAACTGATAGCATCAATGCGCCTGGTCCACTTACTCGCTCAAGAGCAACACAGTTAGCAAATTTGTGTGAGCATTTTTCATTTGTGTTAATATCAGAACCCAAGAAAGTTGCTGAAGCCTTTATGGAACCTGAATGGATTCAAGCCATGCAAGAAGAACTTCAACAGTTCAAGCTGAATAATGTTTGGGAACTTGTCAAGCGCCCTGACCCTCACAAGCATAACATTATTGGCACAAAATGGATATATCAAAACAAGCAAGATGAGCATGGTCAAGTCGTCAGAAACAAAGCACGTCTTGTGGCTCAAGGATATACTCAAGTTGAAGGAATTGACTTTGATGAAACATTTGCTCCTGTAGCTAAGCTTGAAGCTATTCGCATACTGCTAGCCTATGCTAACCACCACAATATCCTACTATATCAAATGGATGTGAAGAGTGCATTCCTCAACGGCAAGATTGAAGAAGAAGTGTATGTTGCTCAACCACCTGGCTTTGAAGATCCAAAACATCCTGATATGGTGTACAAGCTAAACAAAGCACTGTATGGCCTCAAACAAGCTCCTCGCGCTTGGTATGATACAATCAAAGACTTCCTGAAGAGCAAAGGCTTCAAACCTGGTTCCCTCGATCCCACACTCTTCACGAAGACATATGATGGTGAACTGTTTGTGTGCCAAATATATGTGGATGACATTATCTTCGGCTGCACCAACCAGAAGTATAGTGATGAGTTTGGATACATGATGCAAGAGCAATATCAGATGTCCATGATGGGTGAGCTGAAGTTCTTCCTTGGTCTTCAAATTTGTCAGCAAAGGAATGGCATCTTCATATCTCAAGAAAATATCTCAAAGACTGTCTGAAGAAATTAGGAATGCAAGATTGCAAAGGTTACACGACACCAATGCCAGCCAAACACCATCTTGGTCCCGACGACAATGGTAAAGAGTTCGATCAAAAGGTATACCGCTCCATGATTGGTTCCTTACTTTACCTACGTGCATCTAGGCCAGATATTATGCTTAGTGTTTGCATGTGTGCTCGATTCCAAGCGGCACCAAAGGAATCACATCACGTAGCTGTGAAACGAATTCTTAGTTATTTGCCTTACACCCCAACACTCGGATTATGGTATCCAAAGGGCTCAAGATTTGATCTGGTTGGATTCTCGGATGCTAATTATGCTAGAGACAAGGTTGATCGCAAGTCTACATCAGGCACATGTCACTTTCTGGGACGATCACTTGTCTGTTGGTCTTCAAAGAAGCAAAACTGTGTATCACTCTCAACTGCTGAATCTGAATACATTGCTGCTGGATCTTGCTGCGCTCAGCTTCTGTGGATGAAGCAAACTCTCAAGGACTATGGCATCATCTGAAACAAGTACCTCTTTTCTGCGACAACGAAAGCGCCATCAAGATTGCCAACAATCCAGTCCAACACTCGAAGACAAAGCACATTGAAATTCGTCATCACTTTCTCAGAGATCATGTCATGAAGAAAGATATTGACATCATTCACGTCAACACTGAAGAGCAACTGGCAGATATCTTCACAAAGCCCTTGGATGAGAAAAGGTTTTGCAAGTTACGATGTGAGCTAAATATCTTGGAATCCTCAAATGTACTGTGATCAGGCACACATTCTAACACTTATGCATGTTGATGACTTAGATGTGCAACACACGAAGTAAAGTATATCTTCAATCAATGAAGACTTACATTCTAAGTGTGAATACATTAACGTGGAATTTGACTTTGGATCGCCACGATAATTGTGCACCGTGTCTGGGTCTAATACTTCCTATACGGTAGGTAACGCCACCACCAAATTTCTTGGTTTTAAGTGTTTCACTCATGGCGTTATTGTTGAATATCTTCGCATTTGGTTTGTCTTCAACTTTCAACTTATCTTCATGATTTACTTCACTATGTCGATTTGATTACTTTCTCATATATATCTAAATACTAGTATTCTGTCCTCTACAACATTCACTTATAGCTATGTCTTCCTTGTTGAATCTTTTGAACTAAGTGAATGTGATCGGACCCTAATCTCTCTATGCTTACTATCTCAAAATCTATCTGTCCAAATCATATGCATTCTATTGAAACTGTCAAATGTCTTCTCTGCATCCTTGTCAGCAGAAGACACAGAGACAAACATCAAGTCTTTTTAAATGATTCATCATTATTGTTGAAATCCGGAGAAGCCGGAACAACCATCCAACAAACTTGGCGGGCGTGGGAACATGGGACAACTCTGAGTATGTTGCATGCTTGCCACGTGTCCCTCAGATGTGAACAGGCAGGGGCACCTATGTAATTGCGCTATGCCGCACACCTTCTTATAAATACGTGTCCCCTGCGGTCAAGAAAACCTTCTTCCACCACTCCACCTCGTCAAAACCCTAGCGCCACCGCTAGCTCACGACGACGCCGGTGACGAAGCGCTTAGCTGCCGCAACTTCTCCGACGCCGTCCTCACGGCGGCCGCGGACATCGTCCTCTCCTCCGCCGCCGTAGGTGTCCTCCGTCGCCAAGTTAGGGCACGGTGGATTGAACTGCTCGTCTCCTATTTATCCCATCTAGCAGTTCTTCGTGTGGTAAATATAACTCTATTTTTACCATCTTTTTGATCCTCAATGATTCATCCTATTTACCAAAATTGGTTTCTACCTATACAATGTTACATCTATTCTGTCTGCATCTTATACTGCCTAGTATATTCACTTAAACTTCATATCTAGTTAGATTCCTCACTTGTACTTATTCACGGATTCGTACAAATCTGGAACCAACTCTCAACATATAAGTGAATGTCTTCGCATCATGAGGTCAATGTCTTCAAACTGATTTATCTTCAAATCTTCTGAGAATGCATATGACCTCTTCCCTTCCCTCACCTCTCTAATGCTGTCACAGGTACATGTCCGTGGGTGAATCCCTTGGTTCTCATAGTCTGCATTCATTTGCAGAATTCCTACAGCAACACATTAACTCTCCTGAAGCTAGTTCCTGTTTGACCAGCAATCGAAAGCCCTTGAAGCCTTTGAACATATTGAAGCCATTCAGTTTGAAGTACATGGCTAAAGAGAAATCAGTAAGGAAGGGTGGCAGACAGCATCGAGGGGGAACATCAAAATATTTTCCTGATGACCTCGCAGAAATCTACAAGATAGATCCTGAAGAGGATTATAATCAGCGCAAGACCCGAATCCAATGGATTCGACGATATTGGGCTGAACAATGGTTCAAGTACAAGTTCATGACCTAGGAGTACACTGAGAAGAATGCTATCAAAAGTCCTTGGGGTGATATTCTCTATCGAGGCCTTCCACCCAAGAACAGAGCTGAAGCTATTGCACAAGAATTCTATCCTTGTATGGTCCGTGGACCACAGCCTGAAAATGCCGACCCATCATCATTGCTCTGGTGTCGTGACGACAATCTCTTCAAGCGCAACTTCCAGCATGCAAAGGCATCGGCAAAGGAAAACAAGAAGTCATTGAGATTAGACTTCAACCCTGGTCCCTCTGCTCCCCGTGATGACGGCTCACGTGATGCGGAACCCAATGAAATCAGCCCCTTTTCAAACCTCGATGGCCTCATCTCATACATCTTGGTTCAGGGTGCCAAAGTAGATCATTCTGATAATGGTGCTGATACTGATGAAGCCCCAGCTCCTCCTCCAAGGCCACAGAAGCCAAAGAAAACTAAGGCTTCACAATCAGCTGCACCTCTGAAAGCTTCACGTGTGAAGCCACTGGCCACTGCACCTCCTGAAGACAGTGTGCAGTCTGAAGATCTATCACGCATCTCCAAGAAGACGGAGAAGAAAAAGAAAATCGTCAAGAATACTGATCAGACATTGACTCCTGCTGCCATTCTACGTGAAGAGCACATTGATCTGTCCAGCGATGACGATCTTGCAGATGATGCTCTTGAGCAACTGATCAAGAGCAAGGAAGAAGCAGAGATCTTCAACAATTTGCCTCTCTTTGATGTGGCAATCATCCATAACTTCATTGATGAGTGGTTTGAGACACCAAATCTCAGCTTTGATGATTTGCAACTTCCCATTGGCCTCAGCGTCTCCTTCAATGGCGCTATTGCTTCTGAGCTAGCTATTGCTCAGCACATCATCGAACTGAAGCACAAGATTGACTATGAAACGAATCAGTTCAAGAAGCATGTGGCCACGCTCAGCGTGCAAGATGTCAAAAACTTCAAGATCATGCTGCACGAGCTCAAAGAAGCCTTTCACAAGAAGCGTGAAGAAGCTCGAGGCTCTCGAGAGCGCATGAAGAATCTGGCTGACAAGTGTGTGCTAGCCTACAATGAGGCTGAGAAGCGCAAGGCTCTTGGTCATCCTGGCACCGACCCCAGAATGGCTACAAAGAAGAAGAAGCTATCAACTATCCAACCTGCACCTTCGAGGTAGGATGAACCTCGCATAGTCTTCCCAAGCAGCATGACTGGCTCGAAGCCAAAGGCCATGTCAACCGCTTCAGAACAAAAGAAGACGAGGGCTGCAGAGGCTGAAGCCAGAAAAAGGAAAACTTCAGAAGCCTCTGATGCTGCTCCCTCCAAGAAGAAGCGCAAGATCAAGAAGAATCGGGCTGCTCCCACAGAGCCCTTAGTTGTTGAATCTATCTCAGTGGTTCGCCCTGCATATGCAAACCAAGAACTACGAATAATTGTTCATGAGCCTGCTTCCACAGAGGCTCATGAAGCTGATGGATTCCAGCAGTTGATCCCATCGCTGCTGAAGACATTGGTCACCATGACAATGTTGAAGATGATGAAGTTCTTCCTCAGATTGAACACAACTTGGTATCATCGCCTGTTCTCACGAACAGCGAAATCATCAGCATTGGTCGTCCTCTGACGCCAATTGCGCAGGATGCATCATGGGCTGATCGCCCGCAACAACAAGACTCCCCCAGTACTCCCCAACAACAACAAGTCACACCATCTATGCAAGTTGAAGAGGATGAGGCCCACCCAACTCCATCTCCAAAGGCGTCGCCTGTATTACAAAGGCTTTGCAAAGGACCAAGGCCTCAAGTCCCTCTTTCGAGCGTTCCAGAAGGAGAAGTGCACCACCAACCTGTTGCACGTCAAGTGTTTTCAGAAGCCACTCCAACTGTGAATGTCTCCGTGTCTGAAGCCCAAGCTGCTGAAGACAATCCGGCTGCATCAGCCGATGACGAACATCAAGAAGAACGTGTCCCTACTCCCCCCATCACTGTAGAAGTTGTTCCTGAAGTGAACATGCCTGTGCCAAACCCTCCAGCTCATCAAGTGGAGGTTGAAAACATTGAGGCTGCCACCACCAACACAAATGAAGCCAATGACGTAGTCATGGCTGAAGCTAATGTGGAGCCTGCACCAAGCAACATGCCAGAAGTCAATGCTGCTACTGCTCCTGAAGCTTCTGTTGTGCAGCCTGAAGCAACTGTTGTTGCCACTACTCCTGTTCCGCCACCAAGGCCCTATACAATTGAGCAAGCATACAACCATGGCAAGCTAATCATAGTAAGATGGCCCGTTCTGGTACCTCCGCCTAATGTCTCTGGTCCTCAGTTTGATTATCACATTGAGCATAGGCCTCAGGTCCAGAAACCAAAGCCAAGGTTGCCAAGGTTTCCAGGTACTGCCACTTCTATAGGGCCCTTCAATGCAAATGGCTTCAAAAGCCACAACACCTTCTTTGACAGCTCAAAGAACCCCTACTCAAGGCCAAGAATATCATCTGATCGTTTCTGGAGTCATCAGCAACGAAGCTATTACTCCTGCGTTCTGTATGATCAAGGGCGCATTTTCCCTCATATGTGCCTCGACAATGAAGCCATTGCTGGACTGCCATGCTTAGAAGAAGCACTTGACTGCTTTCGTGATGCTGGTCTGCTCAGCTTTGTGACAGACAAAGAACATTGGAATGAGGAACTTCTGCTTCAATTCTATGCTACACTCCACATTCGTGGCTACAACAGGGATACAAAGACATGGGTTATCGAGTGGATGACAGGAAATGTTCATCATGAAGCCAAAGCTCTTGACATCATTGAGCTTACAGGGTTATCCACTCCCGGAGAGCTGCACGAACCTGGTTGTCAAAACCACCGCAATGCACTGGAGAGCATCTTCCATAAGCTAGAACCCAACACGAGCCAGATGTTGAGCATGATGAAGCCATTGCCACATGACGCTGAATCCCAAAGGAGTTCTTTGTTGATGACCTTGAGTATCTGCCATGCACAATATATCACATCATCAGGCGGACTCTATGGCCTATCAAAGGACATTCATCAGCTGCAAAACTTGAAGGAGCCATGAAGACATTGGTCTTTTACATCCTCAATGGCATCAGCTTCAATGCACAATATTTCTTCCTCCGGCAACTGGCTGCATCTGGATCTGACCTTTTTGGCCTAAAATTCTATGCTCCATGGGTCATGCGCCTCATCAAGCTACACTCTGCTGTCAACTATCAGCCCTCTACTCGCAATCATGTAATCTTTCTACCAGAGGTTGATATGTCAGTTGAAGCCATATACCCTGAGCCTGCCAAGAAGTCTCTTTGTCTTCAAAATGCTGACCACCAAAGCTTCACTCATCCTATGGAAGGAGTCCAAGCTGTAACTCGTGTCTATCCGATGGCTGGAAACACTCGTCTGCCTCATCCTGCACCAACTGAAGCTACTGAGAGCACAATTGCTCAAAGGCCAAAGAAGCGCTCTCGGGTCCTAAATGACCGAGAACTTCTTGTGGCACTGCATCAGAAACAAGACAAGCATCACTTTTGGCTCAAGCGATAGATGCAAAGCCTCTTGGTGGATGTAAATCGCATTCGAAATCTTGCCACCAAGAATGCATTTGTCACTCACGAAACCTGTCGGCGATCATGGAAGAGTTTGACATTGCTCAGTGCTGAAGCTGATCTTCAAGACGATGGCTTCACTGAAAGATTCAAGTTTGACTCCACTCCTCCACGGAATGTTGTCCTACGTCGAACTCCATCCCTTGAAGACTCTGACTATTCTTCCTCCGCGGCAACTATGAATGCCAACGTGATCGATGATGAAGATGATGCTACTTCACCACCCCCTACTTCTGCATGCATCGACACTGCACCAAGTTTGTCTGCGCCGCCAAACAACAACGACAACCCAGGTACTTCACCTACTCATGAGGACGAGTAGATGCTCTATGTCTTCAAACCTTTTTGGTCATTACTGACAAAAGGGGGAGAAGCATATGAGTTTGATAGTCTTCAAGCGGGTTCGTATGGGCGGCTGCTTTATAATTTGCCTAGTGGTTACTGTAAGTGCATCTAGTGCCACCCTAGTTGGTTTTGGAGTATTGACGACAAAGTTGGTTGAGGGACTAATGCGTTTGTGAGAATTGCAGGATAACGCAGGTAGTGTCCCTCATTGATTCGGTTTACCTACCGGAGATGACCCCTAAAAATGTATGAAGACATTGAAGACAATGGTGGTATGAGAAGATATTCATATTGAAGACTATGACATGAGAAGACATTGAGTGAAGACTATGGAGGGCGAAGACTGTGTGGTTTCGTTGTTTCCTTTTTCTTCTTTGTTGAGTCATAGGAACCACCGTACTGTTAAGTGGGGTCCAAGTGAACTAAGTCAGAGTGACTGAAGTGATGCTCAACACAAATCCTATGTCTTCGAGCGAAAACAATGAGAGCAAATCTTATCCAGAGTTGGATGAGTCAGCTTTGCTTGTAGCCCAAGTAAAGTTGCCGCGTGTGTTTGAAATCTGACCGTTGGAACACGTGTCAGCTCCTTAGTGACCCAGGGTCATTTCGGACAAATCAGGTCGGGTTGCCTTGTGGCTATAAATAGCCCACCCCCTACACCATAAATTGGTGGCTGCTCAGAGTTAGTATACGTCTTTTGTCGTTTGAGAGCAACCCACCTCGAAGCATTTGAGAGAGAAAAATCCTTGCGAGGACAAAGCCCAAACGCCCAGAGCCAAGGAGTGTTAGGCATCACTGAAGTCTTTCTCTCTGTGTGACCTGAAGACTTATTACACTTGAGGACTGTGCATCCTCCAGCCGGTTAGGCGTCGCGTTCTGAGCATCCAAGAGTCATTGTGGATTGCCGGGTGAACGAAGTCTGTGAAGGTTTGGAAGTCTACCTTGAAGACCTACCAGAGTGACTGGGCGAGGACTAAGTGTCCTTAGCTCAAGGGGAATAAGGTGAAGACATGGTCTTCTGAGTTGAATCTCAGCCTCCCTAACCAGACGTACAGTTGTCACAGCAACTGGAACTGGTCTAACAAATCCTGTGTCTTCAACAAGTGACTGGTTCTATCTCTTCCCTCCTTTACCTTGAGTTTTTCTTCGTGAAGTCGTTGCTTATCTGTCTTATCTGATTGACTTCATTGCTTGACTACTATTGTTGATTGGCTTCATACTATCTTCCATCCTGATCCTACTACCTAGCTGCTATTAGTCTTCGTACGTTAACGCTATTGCATACTTTACTATGGCTTGCTTGTTGTAGTTATCTTCCGCTGCATATCAATTAGGTTATTTCTATCGTTTGTCTTCGAAACTTCCACGTTTTGGAGACTTTGATAAAAATCGCCTATTCACCCCCCCTCTAGTCGATAACTAGCACTTTCAATTGGTATCAGAGCAAGGTACTCCCTTGTTCTGTGTGATTCAGTTTAACCACCTGGAGTTTAGCTATGTCGACTGCAGGATTGAGGAATGTATCTTGTCCTACCTTTGACGGTCATGAGTATCCTCGGTGGAAAGCCATGATGAAGAAGCGACTCATGGCTATGGACAGCAAACTGTGGACTGTCCGCGAGATTGGTCTTACCGATCTATGCAAGATGGCGGAGGCTGATGACATTTGCATGTACACTCTACTGAACCTCACAGTGAAGGATGTCATCTGCTCCTGCCTGTCCCGAAATCTGTTCAGGAACGTCATGCACCTCAATCACGCAGAGCTAATCTGGGACTGGCTTTCAGAAGTCTATGATAGTCATCTTAATCGTCATGATCCTTGGCTTGAAGACTACAAGGAGTCTCTTAAAGAGATGAGCTTTCCACCTGAATCGTCTTCATCTTCACCATCCCTCATGGCAGAGGGTGCTAAGGTAACTGAATGCTATCCTTCTTAAACTAGTGATGATGAATCAGGTGATGAATTTGGCCCCAGCTATGTCAAACTTGCTTCCCTTGCCACTAAACAACAAAGAGCTTTGGAAAAGATTCAAAACATTCTTAGTAAGAGCGATGATATGTTGGGCGAAGAAATGGATCAGTCAAAAGCTTTGGCTGAGAGTCTTCAGAGACTTCATTCCAAGTTTCATGCCCTTCAAGATCAACATAATGCTCTCTTGTCTGATCATGAGAAACTTTCTTCTGAATGTCTTCAAAGAGAGCAAGATCTTGAAAAGATAAGAGTGGATTATGAAGTTCTTCTGAAGAAGCACGATTCATTTCACGCTCAACAGATCAGTCCCGCTCAGGATGAATTTGAACCACCATGTCTAAAATGCATTGAGCGTGATAATGCTTCCTCTGTTGCTGAGTGTTCCACTTCAGCTACTGTCGCTCTGTCTTCAACTACTGATGTGGTAACTAACCCCTCATCTGAGGATACCACTACTATTGCTGATGAAAATGCTAGGTTGAAGACATTGCTTGAAACAGGGATGTATAAAAGTCTGAAAGGGCATCAGACACTTTGTGATGTCCTCAAAAAGTAGATTCTGAACCGAAACCCTAGGAAAGAGGGTGTTGGGTTCGAGAGGAAAATGAATGCTGATGGTTCCTACTGGAAGCCTGAGCAGTATCCCAAAACCACATGGGTTGCTGCAAAGGAACCTTCAGTGGATCCATCCACTTTATCTGGCTTTACCTGTGCTAATCCTATTATCATTGATGAATCCTTTGATGCAAACTATAAACTGTTCAAAAATCAGAATGGTGAAGTGTTTGCCAGGTATATTGGTACTAACTGCAGGAATGGACCTCCTATGAAGAATATCTGGGTTCCCAAAAGCTGCCCTGAGAATCTTCCAGTGAATGCCATCATGACACCACCAGGGAAGAAGACAAACCCCAGACCAAAGGCATCATATGGTCCAACGGCTTCATACGAGCACAGGACTCACTTGAGTCACCCTAACGCCAATGTTTTTCAGGGAAATCATACTCAGACTCATGAATATGAGCATGTGTCTTCAAACCGCTATGTTCATAGAACTAAGAACTTTTTTGCTTATTCACATGAGTATCATTCATCTCCTGCAAGGCTATTTGCTAGGGCTTCAAAGCCGAAATTCTCAGATGCTGCACTTAGACTCATTGCTTCTAAGCCACCCCTGAAAATGTGGGTGGTGAAGAAGAATTAACTCTCTTTTGCAGAATGTGGTCTCCAGCCAGCAATCAAAGGCGTCCGATATAATTGCTGGGGACCTAAATCACAATGGGACGCATGATAAAATGACTTACTATGTATTCCACATATGAATCGCTTACCTGTCATACTGTGTGCTAACTTTCATCTATGCTATGATAATCCAAATGTGCATCAAATGCTTATGCTTCACAACATACCTTGTGAAGCCTATCCTCCTAACTGCACTGTAGGGCATGTCACCAAAAGCTTCAGAATGGATTATTGACAGCAGATGCACTA
This sequence comes from Triticum aestivum, assembly GCF_018294505.1. Taxonomy (NCBI): domain Eukaryota; kingdom Viridiplantae; phylum Streptophyta; class Magnoliopsida; order Poales; family Poaceae; genus Triticum; species Triticum aestivum. The sequence continues at coordinate 59,653,652 of NC_057804.1, read as the reverse complement.
ATCATATGACTGGTGATCGAAGTCTTCTCATGGACTCAACCTTACGTCCATCCGACAAGAGTCAAATCACATTTGCTGACACTGGTAAAGGCAAGGTATTGGGTCTAGGTAGAGTTGCAATCTCAAAGGATCAACACATGGATAAAGTGATGCTTGTTGAATCCCTTGGATTCAACTTAATGTCTGTCTCAATGCTTTGTGACTTAAACATGATTGTGATATTTGGAAAATATGTTGCCTTGTACTAATGGAATCTGACAAGTCTCTAGTCATTGAAGGGTATAGGAAAGGTGATCTATAGATGGTAGATTTCTCAGCAGGTCAACAGCTTGCCGTATGTCTTCTTGCAAAAGCTTCAGAATGCTGGCTTTGGCATTGAAGGCTGGGGCATGCTGGCATGAGGAACTTGCACAGTCTCGTCAAGAAGAAGCATGTCATAGGCATCGAAGGTGTCAAATTCAAGAAATATCATTTGTGTGGTGCTTGCGAAGCTGGGAAGATGACAAGGGCCAAGCACCCCTCGAAGACAATCGTGATGACATCTCAACCCTTTGAGCTGTTGCACGTGGACTTATTTGGCCCTACTCACTACTCTACCCTCACAACAACGGCGTGTCTCTATGGATTCGTCATTGTTGATGACTACTCAAGATATACATGGGTGCACATAATTCTCTACAAGACTGAAGTACAAGATGTCTTCAGACGATTCGCCAATCGAGCAATGAACAATTATGGTGTCAAGATCAAGCATATCAGAAGTGATAACGGCACTGAATTCAAGAACACCAGGCTTGATCTTTATCTGGATACAATGGGAATCACTCATGAATTTTCTGCTCCATGCACACCTCAGCAAAACGGCATTGTAGAGCACAAGAACAGAACCCTCATCGAGATGGCTCGAACAATGCTTGACGAGTACAAGACACCAAGAAAGTTCTGGCCTGAAGCCATTGATACAGCTTGTCACATCATCAACCGTGTCTACATCCATAAGCTTCTGGGCAAAACATCCTATGAGCTCCTTATTGGCAAGAAGCCAAATGTCAGCTACTTCAGAGTCTTTGGTGCTAGGTGCTGGATCAAGGATCCCCATCACAAGTCAAAATTTGAACCCAAAGCTCACGAAGGCTTCATGCTTGGCTATGGAAAGGATTCGCACTCTTACAGAGTCTTCAACCTCTTCCACTACAAAATCGTTGAAACAGTGGATGTGCGATTTGATGAAACCAATGGTTCACAACGAGAGCTCCTGCCAAGCACACTTGATGAAGCTCCTTCCAGTGAATCTATAAAGCTGATGGGAACTGGTGAGATCATGCCCTCTGAAGCACAGCCTGAAGAGGAACTTATCATTTCTGCACCTAACCAACCTGAAGACAATGCTCAGACCGAAGACAATACTTCCAATGATGACAATGATCAGCATGAGCAAGGTCTTCATCCAGTTCATCCTCGTGTTGCAAATGAAGTACAAATTGAGAAGATAATTGACAGCATCAATGCGCTTGGTCCGCTTACTCACTCAAGAGCAACACAGTTAGCAAACTTTTGTGGGCACTTTTCATTTGTGTCAATATCAGAACCCAAGAAAGTTGCTGAAGCTTTTATGGAACCTGAATGGATTCAAGCCATGCAAGAAGAACTTCAACAGTTCAAGCTGAATAATGTCTGGGAACTTGTCAAGCGACCTGACCCTCGCAAGCATAACATTATTGGAACGAAATGGATATATCGAAACAAGCAAGATGAGCATGGTCAAGTCGTCAGAAACAAAGCACGTCTTGTGGCTCAAGGATATACTCAAGTTGAAGGAATTGACTTCGATGAAACATTTGCTCCTGTTGCTAGGCTTGAAGCTATTAGCATACTGCTAGCCTATGCTAATCATCACAACATCTTGCTATATCAAATGGATGTGAAGAGTGCATTTCTTAATGGCAATATTGAAGAAGAAGTGTATGTTGCTCAACCACCTGGCTTTGAAGATCCAAAACATCCTGATATGGTGTACAAACTCAACAAAGCACTGTATGGCCTCAAACAAGCTCATCGCGCTTGGTATGATACAATCAAAGACTTCCTGAAGAGCAAGGGCTTCAAACCAGGATCTCTAGATCCCACACTCTTCATGAAGACATATGATGGTGAACTGTTTGTGTGCCAAATATATGTGGATGACATAATCTTCGGCTGCACCAACCAGAAGTATAGTGATGAGTTTGGATACATGATGCTAGAGCAATATCAGATGTCCATGACGGGTGAGCTGAAGTTCTTCCTTGGTCTTCAAATTCGTCAGCAAAGAAATGGCGTCTTCATATCTCAAGAAAAATATCTCAAAGACTGCCTGAAGAAGTTTGGAATGGAAGACTGCAAAGGTTATACGACGCCAATGCCAGCCAAACACCACCTTGGTCCCGACGATAATGGTAAAGAGTTCGATCAAAAGGTATACTGCTCCATGATTGGTTCTTTACTTTATCTATGTGCATCTAGGCCAGATATTATGCTTAGTGTTTGCATGTGTGCTCGATTCCAAGCGGCACCAAAGGAATCGCATCACTTAGCTGTGAAGCGAATTCTTAAATATTTGGCTTACACCCCAACACTCGGATTATGGTATCCAAAGGGCTCAAGGTTTGACCTGGTTGGATTCTCGGATGCTGATTATGCTGGTGACAAGGTGGATCGCAAGTCAACATCAGGAACATGTCATTTTCTTGGACGATCACTTGTCTGTTGGTCTTCAAAGAAGCAGAACTGTGTATCACTCTCAACTGCTGAATCTGAATACATTGCTGCTGGATCCTGTTGTGCTCAGCTTCTGTGGATGAAGCAAACTCTCAAGGACTATGGCATCAACCTGAAACAAGTACCTCTCTTCTGCGACAACGAGAATGCCATCAAGATAGCCAACAATCCAGTTCAGCACTCGAAGACAAAGCACATTGAAATTCGTCATCATTTTCTCAGAGATCATGTCATGAAGAAAGATATTGACATCATTCACGTCAACACTGAAGAACAACTTGCAGATATCTTCACAAAGCCCTTGGATGAGAAAAGGTTTTGCAAGTTACAGTGTGAGCTAAATATCTTGGAATCGTCTAATGTCCTGTGATCAGGCACACATCCTAACACTTATGCATGTTGATGACTTAGATGTGCAACACACGAAGTAAGGTATATCTTCAATAAATGAAGACTTACACTCTGAGTGTGAATACATTAACATGGAATTTGACTTCGGAGTGCCACGATAATTGTGCGCCGTGTCTGGGTCTAATACTTCCTATACGTGGGTAACGCCACCACCAAATTCTCTGTTTGAAGTGTTTCACTCATGGCGTTACTTTTGCAAAGACTTCGCATTTGGTTTGTCTTCAGTTTCAATTTATCTTCATGATTTTCTGCGCTATGATGATTTGATTGCATATACATATACTAGTGTTCTGTACTCTACATCATTCACTTATAGCTATGTTTTCAAGTTGAATCTTTTGAACTAAGTGAATGTGATCGGACCCTAACCCCTCTATGCTTTCTATCTCAAACTCAATCCGTCCAAATCATATGCATTCTATTGAAACTGTCGAATGTCTTCTCTGCGTCCTAGTCAGCAGAAGACACAGAGACAAACATCAAGTCTTATTTAAATGATTCATCTTTATTGTCGATATCCGGAGAAGCCGGAACGAACATCCGACAAACTTGGCGGGCGTGGGAACGTGTGACAACTCTAAGTATGTTGCATGCTTGCCACGTGTTCCACGGATGTGAACAGACATGGGCACCTACGTAATTGTGTTGTGCCGCACACCTACTTATAAATACGTGTCCCCCGCGGACAAGAAAACCTTCTTCCACCTCTCCACCTCGTCAAAACCCTAGCGCCACCGCTAGCTCTCGACGATGCCGGCGACGAAGCGCTTAGCTGCCGCGACTTCTCCGACGCCGTCCTCACCCCGGCCGCGGACATCGTCCTCTCCGCCGTCGCCGTAGGTGTCCTCCGTCGCCAAGTTAGGGCACGGTGGGCTGAACTTCTCAGTCTCCTATTCATCCAATCTAGCAGTTCTTCGTGCGGTAATTATAACTCTATTTTTACCACCTTTTTGATCTTCATAGATTCATCCTATTTACCGAAAGTGGTTTCTCCCTACTCAATGTTAGATCTATTCTGTCTGCATCTCATTATGCCTAGTCTATTCACTTAGATTTCCTATCTAGTTTGATTCCTCACTTGTACTTATTCACAGATTGGTACAAATCTGGAACCAACTCACCTCATATAAGTGAATGTCTTCACATCATGAGGTCAATGTCTTCAAACTGATTTATCTTCAAAATCTTCTGAGAATGCATATGACCTCTTCCCCTTCCCTCGCATCTCTAATGCTGTCACAGGTACATGTCCGTGGGAGAATCCCTAGGTTCTCATAGTCTGCATTCGTTTGCAGAATTCTTACAGAAACACATTGATTCTCCTGAAGCTAGTTCCTGTCTGACCAGCAAGCGAAAACCTTTGAAGCCTTTGAACATATTGAAGCCATTCAGTTTGAAGTTCATGGCTGCAGAAAAATTTGTCAGGAAGGGTGGCAGACAGCGTCGTGGGGGAACTTCAAAGGATCTGCCTGATGATCTGGTAGAAATGTATAAAACAGATCCTGAAGAAGATTACAATCAGCGCAAGACTCGAATCCAATGGATTCGACGCTATTGGGCTGAACAGTGGTACAAGTACAAGTTCGTCACCCAGGAGTACGCAGAGAAAAACGCTATCAAGAGCCCTTGGGGTGATATTCTCTATCGAGGCCGTCCCCCCCAAGAACAAAGCCGAAGCCATTGCGCAAGAATTCTATCCTTGCATGGTCCGTGGAGCACAACCTGAAGAAGCCGACCCATCATCATTGCTCTGGTGTCGTGATGACAATCTCTTCAAGCCCAACCTTCAGTTTGCTAAGGCTTCGGCAAAGGAAAACAAGAAGTCATGGGGATTAGACTTCAATCCTGGCCCCTCTGCTCCCCGTGATGATGGCACACGTGAAGCTGAAGAAAACATAATTTGCCCCTTTGCAAACCTTGATGGCCTCATCACCTACATCTTGGTACAAGGTGCCAAAGTGGATCATTCTCACCATGAGGCTGATTCTGATGAAGCCCCAGCTCCTCCTCCAAGGCCGCAGAAGCCAAAGAAAATTAAGGCTTCATCATCAGCTGCACCTCCAAAAGCTTCTCGTGTGAAGCCACTGGCCACTGCACCTCCTGAAGCCAGTGTGCAGTCTAAAGATCAATCTCGCATCTCCAAGAAGACGAAGAAGAAAAAGCAACTTGTCAGGCATACTGATCAAGCCTTGACTCCTGCCGCCATTCTGCGTGAAGAACCCATTGATCTGTCAAGTGATGAAGATCTTGCTGATGATGCCCTTGAGCAACTGATAAAGAGCAAGGAAGAAGCAGAAATCTTCAACAACTTGCCTCTCTTTGACGTGGCCATCATCCATAACTTCATTGATGAGTGGTTCGACACCCCCAATCTAAGCTTTGAAGATTTGCAGCTTCCCATTGGCCTCAGCGTCTCTTTCATTGGCCCCATTGCTTCTGAGCTAGCTCTTGCTCAGCGCATCGTTGAGCTGAAGAACAAAATTGATTATGAGAAGGCTCAATTCAAGAAGCATGTGGTGAAGCTCAGTGTTCAAGACGTCAGAAACTTCAAGGTCATGCTGCATGAGCTTAAAGAATCTTTTCTGAAGAAGCGCCAAGAAGCTCAAGGATCTCGTGAGCGCATGAAGCGTTTGGCTGATAAGTGTGTGCTTGCCTACAATGAGGCTGAGAAGCGCAAGTCACTTGGCCGTCCTGGCATTCACCCCAGGATGGCTGCAAAGAAAAAGAAGAAGCTTCCTGCTGACCAGCCTGCACCTTCAAGCCAAGAAGCCCCTCGCATTATCTTCTCGAGCAACATGACTGGTTCGAAGCCAAAGGTCACCACAACCGCTTCAGAACAGAAGAAGACGAGGGCTGCCAAGGCTGAAGCCAGAAAAAGGAAGAACACTGAAGCCTCTGATGCCGCTCCCTCCAAGAAGAAGTGCAAGACCAAGAAGAGTCGGGCTGCTCCCACAGAGCCCCTTGTTGTTGAACCCATCTCAGTGGTTCGTCCTGCATCTGCATCCCAAGAACTTCGCATGACTGTTCATGAGCCTGCTTCCATAGAGGCTCCTGAAGCTGAAGATATACCAGCAGCTGAACCCACCGCTAATGAAGACATTGGTCATCATGACAATGTTGAAGATGATGAAGTTCTTCCTCAGATCGAATATAATGTGGTATCATCGCCTGTTCATATGAACAGCGAAATCATCAGCATTGGTCGTCCTCTGACGCCAATTGCTCAGGATGCATCGTGGGCTGATCACCCACAACAACAAGACTCCCCCAGTACTCCCAACAACAACAAACCACACCATCCGTCCAAGTTGAAGAGGATGAGGACCTTCCCACTCCATCTCCAAAAGCGTCGCATGTACTACAAAGGCTTCACAAAGGACCAAGGCCTCAAGTCTCTCTTCCGAGCGTTCCAGAAGGAGAAGTGCACCGTCAACCTGTTGCACGTCAAGTGTTCTCTGAAGCCACTCCAACTGTGAATGTCTCTGTGTCTGAAGCACAAGCTGCTGAAGACAATCCGGCTGCATCAACCGATGAGGAACGTCAAGAAGAACGTGTCCAAACTCCCCCCATGCCTGAAGAAACAGTTCATGAAGTGAACGTGTCTGTGCCTGACCCTCCAGCTCCTCAAGTGGAGGTTGAAAATCCTGAAGCTGCCACAACCAACGCAAGTGAAGCTGATGATGCTGTCATGGCTGAAGCTAATGTGGAGCTTGAACCAATCAGTGTGCCTGAAGCTAATGAGGCCACTGCACCCGAAGCTAATGAGGTAACTTCTCCTGAAGCACCTATTGTGCAGCCTGAAGCCTCAGTTGCTGCCACTGCTCCTGTTCCGCCATCACGACCCTATACAATCGAGCAAGCATACAACCATGGCGAGCTAATCACAGTAAGATGGCCCATTCTGGTCCCTCCGCCTTATGTCTCCGGTCCTCAATTTGACTATCACATTGAGCATAGGCCTCTGGTCCAGAAGCCCAAGCCAAGACTGCCAAGGTTTCCAGGTACTGCAAACTCACTAGGGTCTTTCAATGCAAATGGCTTCAAGAGCCACAACACATTCTTTGACAGCTCAAAGAACCCCTACACGAAGGCAAGGATATCATCAGATCGGTTCTGGAGTCATCAGCAACGAAGCTATTACTCATGTGTTCTGTATGATCAAGGGTGCATTTTCTCTCATACGCGTCTCGATACTGAAGCCATTACTAGACTGCCCTGCTTATAAGAAGCACTAGACTGCTTTCGTGATGCTGGGCTGCTTAGTTTTGTCACAGATAAAGAACACTGGAATGAAGAGCTATTGCTTCAATTCTATGCTACTCTACACATTCGCGGCTACAACAGAGATATCAAGACATGGGTTCTCGAGTGGATGACAGGAAATGTTCATCATGAAGCCAAAGCTCTCGACATCATTGAGCTTACAGGCCTATCCACTCCAGGAGAACTCTATGAACCTGGTTGTCAAAATCACCGCAATGCTTTGGAAAGCATCTTTCATAATCCTGAACCCAATATCAGTCAGATGTTGAGCATGATGAAGCCTTTGCCACATGATGCTGAATATCCAACAGAGTTCTTTGTTGAAGACCTTGAGTATCTGCCACGCACCATATATCACATCATCAGGCGAACTCTATGGCCTATCAAAGGACATTCATCAGCGGCAAAGCTTGAAGGAGCTATGAAGACTTTGGTCTTCTACATTCTCAATGGCATCAACTTCAATGCGCAAGATTTCTTCATCAGGCAACTGGCTGCATCTGGATCTGATCTATTTGGTCTGAAGTTTTATGCTCCATGGGTCATGCGCCTCATCAAGTGACACTCATCTGTCAACTATCAACCTTCTGCTCGCAATCATGTGATTTTCCTACCAGAGGTTGATATGTCAGTTGAAGCTATATACCCTGAACCTGCCAAGAATGCCGAGCACCAAAGCTTCACTCAACCCATTGAAGGTGTTCAAGCAGCAACACGAATCTATCCATTGGCTGGAAATACTCGTCTACCTCATCAAGCAGATACTGAAGCCACTGAAAGCACTATTGCCCAAAGATCTCGGAAGCGTTCTCGCGTTCTCAACGACCGAGAACTTCTTGTGGCCCTACATCAGAAGCAAGATAAGCATCATTTTTGGCTGAAGCGTCAAATGCAAAGCCTCTTGGTGGATGTCAATCGCATTCGTAACCTTGCCACCAAGAATGCCTTTGTTGCTCATGAAACTTGCCGGCGATCCTGGAAGAGCTTGACCCTGCTTAGTGCTGAAGCAGATCTTCAAGACAATGGCTTCAATGAACGATTCCAGTTTGACTCCACTCCTCCACGGACTGCTGTCCTACGTCGTACTCCATCTCTTGAAGACTCTGAATATTCTTCCCCCGCGGCAACTGTCAATGCCAGAGTGATCGATGGCAAAGATGATGCTACTTCACCACCTCCTACTTCTGCACGCATCGACACTGCACCAAGTTCGTCTGCACCGCCAAACGACAACGACAACCCTGCTGCTTCAACTACTCCTCATGAGGACGAGTAGATGCTCTATGTCTTCAAACCTTTTTGGTCATTATTGACAAAAGGGGGAGAAGCGTATGAGTTTGATAGTCTTCAAGCGGGTTCATATGGGCGGTTGCATTATTTTTTGCCTAGTGCTTACAACTCTTGCCTTTGATACACTTCGTTCTTTGAGTTGTAACACTTAAACTTGATGGTCGTCTGCCACTTATTTGCTTTACTGTGATGCGATGATAACTTCCGCATTTAGATCATCCTGCAGACGTCCATTTTTCATTATGCATGTCATCCTATTTGCTATATCATTTCATGCATGATGAATTATCTTCATTAGTAGAAGTGGATCTCCACAAGTACAACCTGCCATGTGCATTTGCATTCCAAAAGAAAAATTACTTATATGCACATCTTCAGGGGGAGCCCTTGCTACTTATGAAGACAATTTCCTACCCTTTACAATTTCACATACTTTATCCCCGTTGAAAACTTCAACCAGTTTGTCATCAATCACCAAAAAGGGGGAGATTGTAAGTGCATCTAGTGCCACCCCTAGTTGGTTTTGGAGTATTGATGACAAAGTTGGTTGAGGGACTAATGCGTTTGTGAGAATTGCAGGATAACGTAGGTAGTGTCCCTCATTGATTCGGTTTACCTACTGGAGATGACCCCTAATAATGTATGAAGACATTGAAGACAATGGTGGTATGAGAAGATATTCATATTGAAGACTATGACATGAGAAGACATTGAGTGAAGACTATGGAGCGCGAAGACTGCATGGTTTCCTTGTTTCCTTTTTCTTCTTTGTTGAGTCATAAGAACCACCGTACTATTAAGTGGGGTCCAAGTGAACTAAGTCAGAGTGACTGAAGTGATGCTCAACCCAAATCCGATGTCTTCGAGCGAAGACAATGAGGGCAAATCTTATCCAGAGTTGGATGAGTCAGCTTTGCTTGTATCCCAAGTAAAGTTGCCGCGTGTGTTTGAAATCTGACCGTTGAAACATGTGTCAGTTACTTAGTGACCCAGGGTCATTTCGGAGAAATCAGGTCGGGTTGCCTTGTGGCTATAAATAGCCCACCCCCTACACCATAAATTGGTGGCTGCTCAGAGTTAGTATACGGCTTTTGTCGTTTGAGAGCAACCCACCTCGAAGCATCTGAGAGAGAGAAATCCTTGCGAGGACAAAGCCCAAACACCCAGAGCCAAAGAGTGTTAGGCATCACTGAAGTATTTTTGTCTGTGTGACCTGAAGACTTATTACACTTGAGGACTGTGCATCCTCCAGCCGGTTAGGCGTCGCATTCTGAGCATCCAAGAGTCATTGAGGATTGCCGGGTGAACGAAGTCTGTGAAGGTTTGGAAGTCTACCTTGAAGACTTACCAGAGTGATTGGGCGAGGACTAAGTTTTCTTAGCTCAAGGGGAATAAGGTGAAGACATGGTCTTCTGAGTTGAATCTCAGCCTCCCTAACCAGACGTACAGTTGTCACAGCAACTGGAACTGGTCCAACAAATCCTGTGTCTTCAACAAGTGACTGGTTCTATCTCTTCCCTCCTTTACCTTGAGTTTGTCTTCGTGTAGTCGTTGCTTATCTGTCTTATCTGATTGACTTCATTGCTTGACTACTATTGTTGATTGGCTTCATACTATCTTCCATCCTGATCCTACTACCTAGCTGCTATTAGTCTTCGTACGTTAACGCTATTGCATACTTGACTATGGCTTGCTTGTTGTAGTTATCTTCCGCTGCATATCAATTAGGTTATTTCTATCGTTTGTCTTTGAAACTTCCACATTTTGAAGACTTTAAAAAAATCGCCTATTAACCCCCCCTCTAGTCGATAACTAGCACTTTCAGTTACAACTCTTGCTTTTGATACATTTCGTTCGTTGAGTTGTAACACTTAAACTCGATGGCCGTCTGCTACTTATTTGCTCCTTCATGTGCGATGATAACTTCCGCACTTAGATCATTCTGCACACGTCCGTTTTCCATTATGCATGTCATTCTCTTAAGTTATATCATTTCATGCATGATGAATTATCTTCATAAGTTGAAGAGGATCTCCACAAGTACAACCTGCCATGTCCATTTGCATTCCAAAAGCAAATTACTTATATGCACATCTTCAGGGGGAGCCCTTGCCACTTATGAAGACAATACCTTATCCTTTACAATTTCACATACTTCATTCCCGTTGAAAACTCCAACCAGTTTGTCATCAATCACCAAAAAGGGGGAGATTGTAAGTGCATCTAGTGCCACCCCTAGTTGGTTTTGGAGTATTGACGACAAAGTTGGTTGAGGGACTAATGCGTTTGTGAGAATTGCAGGATAACGCAGGTAGTGTCCCTCATTGATTCGGTTTACCTACCGGAGATGACCCCTAAAAATGAATGAAGACATTGACGACAATGGTGGTATGTGAAGATATTCACATTGAAGACTATGACATGAGAAGACAATGAGTGAAGACTATGGAGCGCGAAGACTGTGTTGTTTTGTTGTTTCCTTTTCTTCTTTGTTGAGTCGTAGGAACCACCGTACTGTTAAGTGGGGTCCAAGTGAACAAAGTCAGAGTGACTGAAGTGATGCTCAACCCAAATCCTATGTCTTCGAGCGAAGACAATGAGAGCAAATCTTATCCAGAGGTGGATGAGTCAACTTTGCTTGTAGCCCAAGTAAAGTTGCCGTGTGTGTTTGAAATCTGACCGTTGGAACATGTGTCAGTTCCTTAGTGACCCAGGTTCATTTCGTACATATCAGGTCGGGTTGCCTTGTGGCTATAAATAGCCCACCCCCTACACCATAAATTGGTGGCTGCTCAGAGTTAGTTTACGACTTTGTTCGTTTTGAGAGCAACCCACCTCGAAGCCTTTGAGAGAGAAATCCTTGCGAGGATAAAGCCCGAACACCCAGAGCCAAAGAGTGTTAGGCATCACTGAAGTCTTTCTGTCTGTGTGACCTGAAGACTTATTACACTTGAGGACTGTGTATCCTCCAGCCGGTTAGGCATCGCGTTCTGAGCATCCAAGAGTCATTGTGGATCGCCGGTGAACGAAGTCTGTGAAGGTTCGGGAGTCTACCTTGAAGACTTACCAGAGTGATTGGGCGAGGACTGTGTGTCCTTAGCTCAAGGGGGATAAGGTGAAGACACGGTCTTCTGAGTTGAATCTCAGCCTCCCTAACCAGATGTACAGTTGTCACAGCAACTGGAACTGGTCCAACAAATCCTGTGTCTTCAACAAGTGACTGGTTCTATCCTCTAACTCCCGTTACCATAAGTTTGTCTTCATGAAGTCATTGCCTGATTGTCATACCTGTTTGGCTTCATTGCTTGACTGCTGTTGTTGATTGGCTTCATACTACTTCCATCCTGATCCTCACTACCAAGCTGCTATTAGTCTTTGTACTTTCACATTATTGCATACTTGACTATGGCTTGCTTGTTGTAGTATATCTTCCGCTGCATATCAATTAGGTCATTTCTATTGTTTGTCTTCGAAACTTCCATGTTTTGAAGACTTTGATAAAAATCGCCTATTGATCCCCCTCTAGTCGATAACTAGCACTTTCACCTGGTCGAGGCGGACCAGCAGCGCGGCCAGCTGGTCGACGATAAGGGCCGGCTCTAGGCCGAGGTGGAGCATCTGCGGGAGCAGGCCACCACGGCTGAGGAGGCCCGCCAGGCCGAGGCTCGCCGCCGAGAGGTGGCTGAGAACGCAGCCGAAGAGAAGGACGTCGAGCTGAAGGCGGCCCTTGCTAAGGCAGCCGACCTGGAGAAGGCACTCGGGGAGCGGGACCACGTCTTGGAGCGGGAGCGACATGGTATGTTGCTCGAGGCGCAACTGTCGGTGTCGAAACCGGCAGATCTCGGGTAGGGGGTTCCGATCTGTGGGTCTTAGGCTGATGGTAACAGGAAGCAAGGGACACAATGTTTACCCAGGTTCGGGCCCTCTCGATGGAGGTAAAACCCTACTTCCTGCTTGATTAATATTGAAGATATGAGTAGTACAAGAGTAGATCTACCACAAGATCATAGAGGCTAAACCCTAAGAGCTAGCCTATGATGGTATGATTGTAATTGTGATCGGCCTTCTAAGGACCATCCTCTCCGGTTTATATAGACATCGGGGAGGGCTAGGGTTTACACGAAGTCGGTTACAAGGAAGTAAATATAACATCTGGATTGCCAAGCTTGTCTTCCATGCAAAGGAGAGTCCCATCCGGACACGGGCGGAGCCTTGAGTCTTGTATCTTCACGCTTCAATAGTCTGGACGATGTATATAGTCCGGCTATCCGGATACCCCCCAATCTAGGACTCCCTCAGTAGCCCCTAAACCAGGCTTTAATGACGATGAGTCCGATGTGTAGTCTTGTCTCTGGCATTACAAGGCGGGTTCCTTCTCCGAATACTCCAAGGTTATCATCGAACACGTAGACCGTGTTCGGATCCGCTACGATGAATAGTGTCCGGTTCCGCAAGACAATCTTCACACACCGTTGTAGGGAACATAGCATAAATCCGTTCAGCTGGCAATCTTTGTACGTCGTGCCCTTGCATCATGACCTGGTCCAACACGAACCGACGTTTCCTGCTCCACCTCGACTCGAGTTGCGAGGCGGTTTTATTGGCACGTCCTGCCAAAGCAGAGATCGTGTTCCTCTTATTACGGGATCTTTCATCAATATGGGCGTGTGTGACCCTACGACGACCGTTGATATGACTCCATGTATTTTAGATAAGTCTCAAGCGGTCACGCTAAGGACTCTTGATATTCATCCCTTTTATAAAGGGGTCAAGGCCTACGCCTCTTTTCCACCTCCCCTGCTCCTTCTCCCACCTCGAGTTCTAACACCCAAGACCCAAGCTCCAACACCCCAGATCCTCCAACATGTCCGGATCCGACGCAAAAGGCCGGTGGGTGGCCTCCTCGATTCAAGAGGAGGACATCATGAAGCTTAGGGAGGTCGGATACCTGACTGTCGATATCCAGCACAAGCTTCCTGCTCTGGGGCAAGTCATCCCTATGCCAGAGCCCAATGAGAGTGTGGTGTTTGTTCCTCACTTCCTCCGAGGCCTGGGCCTCACTCTCGACCTCTTTGTGAGGGGGCTCATGTTCTACTATGGGTTGGACTTTCATGATCTGGCTCCAGACGCCATCCTCCATATCTCGTCGTTCATTATTGTGTGCGAGGCCTTTCTCCACGTCTCCCCACACTTCGGCTTATGGATCAAGACCTTCAATGAGAAGCCGAAGATGATCGAGGGGCGACACACGGAGTGCAGAGGTGCTATAATAAGCAGGAACGTTGATGCCCCATGGCTAGAGGGTTCTTTCCCGGAAGTATCCGATGTATGGCAACGGAGGTGGTTTTATGCTACAGCTCCCAGAGGCACAAAGTGGGTAGCCGCCCCTGCGTTCCGCTCGGGCCCTCCCTCACAGTTGGCGTCTTGGACCGACGTACGACGGAATTATGGGCCTGCTGGCGATGTACCAGAACTGCAGAATCGCATCCGGGAGCTCATTGAGAGGGACATAAGTCTTGTCAGCATAATGCAAGTGATGCTAGTCCGATGGATGTTGCCGTGCAAACGTCGGCCTCTCCAGATGTGGGAGTTCAATTCGGAGGGTCCGCGGACTATTAAGCACTTCTTCATCCTGAAGCTCGAACGGATGTGTAAATTATTCTTCGGACCACAAGTAAAGTGTCCGGACACCACCGAGGATGCGGGCCTAAGCTGCAATCGCCTAGATGACCAAGTAAGTAAGCTGACAACTGGACACTTCATTTACATTTATCATAACTATTATTCTGAAAATCCCTCCGTGGCCAGGAATGGCTCAACAAGGCGGAGAGAATCAGGTGTCCGGCGCCACTTCCTGAAGGCTCGCCTGGTCCAACCATTGGAAAGATGCTTGGCCGGGCGCTCAGCAAAATCCCCTCAGAGAAAGGCGAAGGAAAGGGCAGTGAAGCCGAACTTCACGCACTACGCATCCAGACTGGGGGAATCGCTACCTCTCCTATGGAGGATAGCCAGGAAGGGGAGGCTAAAGCCTCCTTCCCACGCGGGAAGAAGTGGGCAGCCTCCGAAGACTTGGAGGCGTGGACGCCCAAGAAAGGGAAGAAGGTATCACCAGGGGGCTCTGCCGCGACAGGCACCCTCACCGCGTCGTGCCCACCAACGGGCCAGCCCTCCACCGAGCCGTAAGTTATTCATTAATTCGAAGATATGGTGTTATTCCGAGATCCATAACCGGGACTTTGTCTTTTGCCGTCCGGTGAGCAGCTCTTCTCAACAGAGTTCGTCTTCGGGGGATCTTCGTCCGGAGATGATGGAGAGTGAGACCCCACCCACCTCTCCGCCTCATGAAGCGGGCGACACGGAGGTGTCGTCACGGAGGAGTCCGGATCTGCCGAAGCCGGGCGTTAACACGTCAGTCACCCTGAGCCCTGAGCGTTCGGCTCCCACGGGAGGCGATGAGAAGGGTCCGACACAGTTCGATGTCCGGCCGGACGTACTGACAGGCCTTCTGGAGCGAGCCGCGCTCTCGGAGGATCATCGCTCTTTAGTGAGCACGGTACTCACGAAGATTTCATCTGCTACCAGCGGTTTGAATGAGGCATTTACAAGCCTGCTCAAAGGCTTTGAGGTATGTAGTGAAAAATGCACTATTTGTTGGTGATGAAGCACGCGCTAGGTGTGCTCCCTATGGATAGTAGCCCCTAAGACTCTAGTTGCCCGCCATAGGCGGCAAACGGGGGATCATATAGTAATGGCTGCGCTGTACATGTGCGCATGTATATAAGGATCTGGCAGCCGACCAGTTTGTTGAAGTTGCTGAACTAAGGAGGGAAATCGGATCTATTGATGCCGATGTCACGCTGGTGAACAAACGGCTGGAGGAATCACAGGGTATGTGCTCTGCTTCCCTTATTATGTTGTATAGGAAAATGCGAGAGTGGCATAATGTTAATGCCATGTGTTTGCATTGCAGATGGTTCTGCTGCCGTGGAAGCCCTGAGGGCGGAACTTGCTCAGGCCAAGGAATAAGCTCGGGCTAGCAATGCAGCTGCCCTAAAGGCGGCCGAAGAATTGAGAGCTGAACAGGCTGCTCATCAACGAAGCAAGGAAAAAATAGCCGAAATGGCTGAGGAATTGAAAAATGCCGCCAACCGGTATGTACTCCTTGAAAAGGAGAATAAGGATAGTTTGGACGAGCTGGACAAGGCACTTAATGCCGCCAAGGAGATGCAGACCGAAGTCCGGGATATGCGGGAGGAGCTCCAACAGGCCGACAAAATCATGGCTGGGGGCTCCTACTTACTGCGGACGAGGTTTTTGGATCCGAAGTATGATCCCCTGGCTAGGCGCTGGAGTCCTGCAGACGCATATGCGGACTTGGCGAATAGTACAGCTGACACTGCTAAGTTCTTTGAGGGTCAAGGTGATAAAGAAGTGGAGAAGCTTTTCTGATCGCAGTTCCATGCTCCCACTCGCCCACTGCTGCTAAATGAGCAGGTGGTTGCTATGGCGGAGCTCCACAGGTTGTCCGGGCTTGCAATGCGGTCTGTAATAGCCCATCTTTGGACGAAGGGGCCTAAGCCGGACAACTACTTTGGTTTGGTGCAGCAATTCCTTGGGGTCGTGTCTCGAATTGACGCCATGAGGAGGTCGGCGTGCATAGAGGGTGTGCGGATGGCTCTTGCCCGCGTTAAAGCCTATTGGACAGATATGGAGGCCACCATTATAGCAACCCAGGCTCCAGCGGGCGACCAATATCCGGCCGAGCACTACTTGGCGCAGGTCACAGAAGGGGCCCGCCTAATAGAGGCGCAGTGCTCGAAGAATGTCCTCTTCGAGTGATAAGTCGAATCATTGTAAAAAACAATGTTCATTTTGATTATGAGGCTATATTTATACTTTTTGCCTGAAAATTTGATTGTGTCCCCTGTACGGCCGTTTTTATATGTATAAGTAGTCGGAAAGATAGCTGTCGTTGGCTTCAGCCCCCACGCATACAATGCGGGGGTGTTCGCGAAAAATATGCTTAATCACACTTGATCCAACGTCTTGGTCCATTAAGGAGGTGATCGCACGTCGAACTAGGCAACCGGACTATATAGCTGTAACACTTTCGCTTAGTCATGGGAGTCTAATGGTGGGGCTACTATGTAGCCCCTGGTACATTCACGCGCATCTGAATACGGGTGCGTATGTACGTGGCCAGGAAACGGCCCTTCGTTAATGCGGAGGAATCCTTAAAGATTCCGGTGAGTCTTCGAGTGGTTGAACAGTCTCTCGCTGTATCATGACAGTCAGTTTTCGGCTTTCTCTACTGAGGCGCTCATCCGAAATAACTAGGGCACAATCGCAGTAGTTCTCCTTTGGCCTGCCTTAGCCGATAATAATGGAACACAAGGCGGCAAACCCAGGAGCCAGGCAAACCCAACATTTGACCAAAGACATGATTCGGAGCTGATGCATATAAGGCCAAACTCATGACGCCGAACACTCCCGAAGGTATTTGGTCTTTGTAAAAGAAAACAGGCTGACGAAAGCCTGCTATAAACCCTAAGGTTCCAGGTATGTGCGATGAATCTTTCGTGGTGAGATGCCAATAACGGCAGTATCCTCTGTGGGTATGGAACCCATGGGATGGTTAAACAATAAGAGGCAGTAGAAAAGGTTTACACAGGGGCTTAATCTAAAAAGAAACCTGTTGATGGGGCCCTGCTGCACGTCTGCGCCTTTGTCTCCGTTGTGCCGTATCCTGGAAGGGTATCGCGCGGACGTTGTCTGTGAAAAAAGAAAACTCGTAGGAGAGTACAACATAAGTAAGCGGTTAAATAATAAAAGTGTAAGATGTTGGCCTCCAGTAAGGTTGAGCCAGACGAGGGGCTGTGTTAGATTTTTATAGCCCCTGGTATCCGTTATGGGATTACATATACGGTACCCTGGTTTTGTTTTATTCGGGCTACCGGACTCCTCTAACTGTGTCTATGGTCGTAATGACCAGTCATGTTTTTGATATTTGGAGGCCGCTTACAGTCCGGCCGCCAGGGACGTCACGTGTTCCTTTGCGCGTGAAGAGCGCTCTATGATTCCGCTAACGGTGATGACGCCACGTGGACCGGGCATCTTGACTATAAGGTAGCCATAGTGCGGCAATGCGTTGAAGCGGGCGAAGGCCGTTCTTCCAAGCAATGCATGATAGCCACTTTGGAAGGGTGCAATGGTGAAGAGTAGTTCTTCGCTTCTGGAGTTACCTGGGGAGCCGAATGTTACTTCCAGCACGACGGAGCCCCTGCCGTAGGCTTCAATGCCTGGTATCACCCCTTCAAAGGCGGTGTTGCTTTGGCTAATTCTGGATGGGTTTATCCCCATTCTGCGGACAGTGTCCTCATATATTACATTGAGGCTACTACCACCGTCCATGAGGACACGGGTGAGACGGTATCCGTCGATTATTGGGTCAAGCACCAAGGCCTGTGATCCTCCGCGCCGAAAACTACTTCGGCCGTCCATGTGATCGAAGGTGATCAGACGAGACATCCAGGAGTCAGATGTGGGTACGATGGGCTCTACGTCGTGCGCGTCTCTGAGCGCGCGTTCATGCCTTCTCGTGAATGTGTGAGTCGCGTGGATCATGTTTACTGTTTTAACCTCTGGCGGGAATTTTTTCTGTCCCCCAGTGTTCGGCTGACGAGGTTCATCCTCGTCTTCACTTGGTGTTTCCCTCCCCTTGTGTTCGGCATTTAACTTTTCAGCCTGCTTGAAGACCCAGCACTCTCTATGCGTGTGGTTAGCAGGTTTCTTTAGGGTGCCATGAATTTGGCATAGTCTCTCCAGGACTCTGTTCAGACTGGACGGTCCCTCTTTACTGCCTTTAAATGGATTCTTATGCTGATCAGGTCGAGAGCCCCTGAATCCGGGGTTGACCGTTGTGTTATCCGGGCTCTCTTCCTTGTTTTAGCGTTTGTGTTTATTACGCCGTGGCTTCCCGTTGCCATCCCTTAGTTCAGATGTGCTGGGGTCGCTGGTGCCTTTACGGGCTAGCCAGGTATCTTCACCCACGCAAAAGCGGGTCATAAGGCCTGTTAAGGCCGCCATTGTCCTTGGCTTTTCTTGGCCGAGGTGCCAGGCGAGCCACTCGTCGCGGATGCTGTGTTTGAATGCTGATAAGGCTTCAGTGTCCGGATAGTTGACTATTTGATTCCTTTTAGTGAGGAATCTATTCCAAAGCTTGCGAGCGGACTCTCCGCGTTGTTCGATTATGTGACTTAGATCGTTTGCATCCGGAGGCCAGACATAAGTCCCTTGAAAGTTGCCCTTGAAAGCGTCCTCGAGTTCCTCCCAACTCCCGATCGAATTTTCGGGGAGGCTTTTCAACCAGTGTCGAGCTGGTCCCATCAACTTGAGGGGAAGGTATTTGATGGCGTGGAGGTCATCCCCACGAGTCATGTGAATATGCAGGATAAAATCCTCGATCCAGACCCCTGGGTCTGTCGTTCCGTCGTATGCCTCTATGTTCACAGGTTTAAAGCCTTGTGGGAATTCATGGTCCAGTACTTCTTAGGTGAAGCACATGGTGTGAGCACCCCCTCTATATCTGGGCGCGTTGTAGCATGTGGTCGGCTGTTGTTGTGTCCGGTGCTTATTCCGAACTGGTATTTGGCTTGTATGAGCGTTTGGGTGACCATAGTCCCTCACCGGGGTGTGTCCTTTAGATCCGTAGATGGACCTGCTGCACCGGCCTTGTTATCCAGCTTCTCACGTAGATCGTGCGTGGTGTAAGTAGCTGCTCTGTTGTGGTTGTGAAGCGGCACGTCTGGTCTCTTGGTCGTATTATTCATTGGTGGAACGGCCTCATCGTCGAATTCTGGCAGTAGCTTGCGTTTTGGATAGCTTTTTGTATGGCGATCGTCGCCATACCTTTCTTTAGTGTCTAGCACTTTATTCCATCTGCGACTGAGCTTTTCTTGTGCGGCCTTAAGCCGTTGTTTCTGCTTCTTTAGACTTCCTGCTGTGGCCATAAGCTTTTGGTGGAAGTTGTCTCGTTCCACTCGTTCGTCCGGGGTGATGAATGCATCATCGTCCGGACTGTGTTCCTGTTCTGGGGCGGTTTCATGAGCTCGTCCCTCCAGATCATTGTGATCGGATATTTGCTCCGAACTTGGTTTGGCGTGACCTGGCTTGTCCTGCTCCATTGCTGGGTCCGTGTGGTCATTACTGCCTTCTGGTATGTCGACCCTTCTTGCACTCTTGTCGCTATTTTTGCTGTTATTGGATTTTGAGCGACGTCGGTGCCGCTGTTTTGACTTTTGCCTGGGTATTTTATCCTCCGGACTATCGCCGTCGTCCTTCTTGGGCATATCCACCATGTATATATCATGTGACAAGGTAGTAGTCCCGCGCCCTAGAGATTCTGAAGCTTCTCCTGCATCATCGTCCATACCGTCGATGTCTTCGGGGTCGAAGTTAAGAACGTCGGTTAAATCATCGATCATGGCAATGAAGTGGGTGGTGGGTGGGCAACAAATTCCTTTGTCGCCTGCTTCCCACTCAGGCCGGACATAGTTCGGCCTAGAGCCTCCTGATAGAGAGAGAGACTTTAATGAGTTCAGCATGTCGCCAAAGGGCGAGTGCTGGAAGATGTCCGTAGCGGTAAATTCCATTACCGGAGCCCAACCTGGCTTGGCCGGCTCGAGGGTATGCGGACCGGAACCAACAACCGGATACGAGTCCGGGGGCCCGTGGTTACATGCCTCCATAAAGGTGGGACCTGTGTTCGGCTCCAACGCCGATGAGTACGCGGCCGGTGGGGCGGGGTCTATCCATCCGTCCTTGGGCAACGCAACCTGTTCCGGATTTAGATTCGGGGCTATTGCAGGGATGATGTTCCGAGCATTGTCCGACAGCAGGTCTAGGCCGTGCTCGTCGTGACAGGGCCGAATCCGTCGAAGATCAAGTCTCCGCGAATATCCGCCGTGTAGTTCAAGTTTCCGAACCTGATCTGGTGGCCAGGGGCGTAGCTGTCGATCTGCTCCAGATGACCAAGCGAATTGGCCTGGAGTGCGAAGCCGTCGAACACAACGATCTGTCCGAGGAGAAAAATCTCGCCCTAGACCGCGTTGTTAGCGATTGAAGACACCATCAAGCCTCGAAGCAACGAGACAGAGGAACTCTCAATGAAAGCACCAATGTCGGTGTCGAAACCGGCGGATCTCGGGTAGGGGGTCCCGATCTATGCGTCTTAGGCTGATGGTAACAAGAAGCAAGGGACACAATGTTTACCCAGGTTCGGGCCCTCTCGATGGAGGTAAAACCCTACTTCCTGCTTGATTAATATTGAAGATATGAGTAGTACAAGAGTAGATCTACCACAAGATCGTAGAGGCTAAACCCTAAGTGCTAGCCTATGATGGTATGGTTGTAATTGTGATCGGCCTTCTAAGGACCATCCTCTCCGGTTTATATAGACATCGGGGAGGGCTAGGGTTTACATGAAGTCGGTTACAAGGAAGGAAATATAACATCCGGATTGCCAAGCTTGTCTTCCACGCAAAGGACAGTCCGATCCGGACACGAGCCGGAGCCTTGAGTCTTGTATCTTCACGCTTCAATAGTCCGGACGATGTATATAGTCCAGCTGTCCGGCCCAATCCAGGACTCCCTCAGCAACACCTGCAAGAGTCTTTCTCCAGTAAGTGCTGCTTCTTCATAGTTTGCCGGGTTGGGACCCGGCCCTTCCTTCCTTGTTGTTCTTCTAACTTGCTTCTTCTTTGGCTACAGGGGCCTTTCCGGAGACGTAGCGGCTGGCGGAGGAAGCCGTCCGCTATCAGCGCGATCCGACCGGCATTGCTGGGTCCGGGACGGATCCGCTGACAGCCTGGACCTTCCCAGAGATCATTGCCGCTGTTGAGGCCCGGCTGCGGGTCCTGGGGACGCAGATGGACTGGCTGTCCCGGGCTGGCACCGCAATGACGGCGGCCATGTGGCCAGACTCCGTGCATCTGCGCAGCTTCTTGCACCTGGCGCGCTGGTTGGAGATGGGCCCGGATCGCCTTAGCGACTGGCGCATTTCCGCCGCCCGGGCCGGTGCTAAGATGGCGCTCCGGATCGCACTGTCTTGGCATCCGGATCTTCAGCTGGACGCGCTGATGGGTCAGCGTGCTGGTTCGGAGCAGTTGCTGCAGGAGCAGGCCGGCCGGATCGCCTCCCGGGCCAGCTATATCGCCAAGTTCGCCTTCCATGACAAGTTCCATCGGGAGCGGACAAAAGACGGCGGGGTCGTGGAGGGCGACGACTATGGCTTGCTTCTTCGCGACCCAAAGGGCAGCTCGGAGGAGACGGGCATCTACGGTGACGCGGAAGCCGAAGAAGACACTGGTGCTTCGCTGGACCCGGAGGCCGGCAGGGGGGAGCCGTCGACGTCGCGACGCGGCACTGGGAATGCTTGAGAATCTTTGTAGAAAACTTTGTTAAGTAGCAGGTACACCCACCCACTGGGGTTTTTCAAGGTGTAATGAACTCGGGCCGTGGGCCTTTGCTTGAAACATTTATGTGTAAATATTGTGAGTGTTTATTTGCTTTCTGCCTTCCGCTTTTTTTTGAACTTATTTCATGTGTTGTTCCTCTCCGAAACCTCCCCCCCGCGAGTCAGACGTCCGAAGATCCGGTCCATCACAAGGAGTTCGGCTCTTCGAGAGGCGCGCGCAGGAGTTGGGTCCTTAGAAGCGTTGAGCGCGAGCGAAACACCCACTGGGCCGGCTGGCGACAATCCGGCTTGGCCAGTTGGTGAGCAGCCGGTCGTGCGGCTAACTTAGTTGACGAGCACCGGGCCGGGTTGGTCGACCCAGCGGCTTTTGACTTAATGTATGAATCGTAAGGGAGCTTTGGCCCGTTGTGCTTGCCCGCCATCAGCCAGAGCTGGATCTACGGTTTTAGGGCGAAGTGGGGGACCGCGGCATCCTAACTTTATCAGGAATCACCAAGTAAAGCAGTGGGGTGTCGATCAAGCCGGCCAGCCCCCGAGCCGCCGGGTTGAACTAGTCGAGCCGGCGGCCGGGTTCGGTAGTAAAGTGATGCAAAATATGGATGCAATAAATTGGTCGGCAAAAGGCAGCCCCCGAGTCTCGTTTGGGGACCCCATAGTTTCATATGCTTACAAAAGGCGTCGATACATACATTCGTGCGGCTAACTGTAAAATGGACGGAGGAGTTCCGCGTTCCACGGCTGGGTCATTTCTTTGCCGGCGGTGTCCCTCTTGCACTTCCTTGACTTGCGCGCGTCGATGAGGTAGTAGGCATTGCGGTCGCGCAAAGTCCTGCTCACGATGAACGGGCCCTCCCATGGAGAGGACAGCTTGTGCTGGCCTGCCTGCTCTGGGACGAGTCGGAGAACGAGGTCGCCTTTGCGGAATGCGAGAGGCTTGATCTTCTTGCTGTGGTAGTGCCTCAGGCCTTGCTGGTAGATAGCCGAGCGGCTAAGTGCCAGAAGGCGCGCCTCTTCGAGCAAGTCGACGCCGTCTTCGCGTGCTTCTCTTGCTTCGGCTTCGGTGTACATCGTGACACGCGGCGAGTCGAACTCGATGTCGGTCGGTATGATGGCTTCGGATCCATAGACGAGGAAGAACAGGGTGAACCCGGTCGACTGGTTTGGTGTTGTGCGCAGACTCCAGAGAACTGTGGGCAACTCGTCGAGCCAACTGCCGGGTGAGCGGACAAGTGGCTCGACGAGTCGCGGCTTGATGTCGGACAGGATGAGTCCGTTGGCCCGCTCGACCTGCCCGTTGGACTGCGGATGTGCCACAGAGGCTAGGTCGAGGCGGATGCCGGAGACGGAGCAGTATTGCTCGAGCATGCCCTTGGCGAAGTTGGTGCCATTGTCGGTGATGATGCTGTTTGGCATGCCGTATCGCACCGCTGTGTCCTTGATGAACCGGACGACTGTTGGCCCGTCCAATTTATTGATTGGTCTTGCCTCGATCCACTTGGTGAATTTGTCCACTGCCACCAGTAAGTGCATCATGCCGCCTCGAGCGGTTTTGAAGGGTCCCACCATGTCGAGTCCCCAGACCGCAAAGGGCCAGGTGATCGGTATGGTTCGGAGTGCTGACGCCGGCTGGTGGCTGCGTTTGCTGAAGCGCTGACATCCTTCGCACTTGAGGACGAGCGACACGGCGTCTTCGAGGGCTGTTGGCCAGTAGAAGCCGTGGCAGAACGCCTTGGCCACGAGGGATCGTGATGCGGCGTGGTGCCCGCACTCGCCCTGGTGAATGTCGAGGAGGATGTCGACGCCGCGATCCTGCTCGACGCAGCGCTGGTACACGTCGGTAGAGCTGCGCTTGACGAGCTCGTTGTTGATGATGCTATAGGCGGACGCCCGACGCTGAACTTGCCGAGCCTCGGTCTCGTCCATGGGGAGAACCTCGTTCTCCAGAAACTCTGATATTGACAAGGCCCAAGATGGGGCCACGACGACGGTGAAGACGGACACCTGGGTGGCTTCCGAGTCGGCGGCTCCTGGGTCGGGTTGAGCAGCCCCCGGGTTGGTGACGGCAACGGTCGGGTCCGGGGTGATGGTGGCCGGGTTGAGCTGAGCAGCCCCCAGGCCGGGTTCAGCAGTCCCCGGGCCAGGTTCAGTAGTCCCCGGGCCGGCTTGCGGTGCGGCCGGGTCTGCTGGGACGCGGATGGACTCGGAGTCCGGCGACGACTTGACGGATGGCTTGCGCAGGTGCTCGAGGGAGACGCCAGATGGGATGGCTTGACGTGACGAGGCGATCTTGGCGAGCGTGTCGGCTGCCTTGTTCTCCGCGCGTGGGATGTGGAGGAACTCGCAGCCATCGAATGATCCGGACAGCTTCTGGATGAGGAAGCGGTAGCTTTCCATGTTGGAGGCGCGGGCGTCCCACTCGCCGGAGCACCGCTGCACCACCAAGACCGAGTCGCCGAAGCCCAGGATGCGCCGGATGCCGAGTTCCTTGGTGAGCCGGAGGCCGTGCACAAGGGCTTCATATTCGGCGATGTTGTTGGAGGCGGCGAAGTGGATCTGGAGTGTGTAGTGGAGTCGGTCACCCTTTGGAGATGACAGTACGATGCCGGCCCCTAAGCCGAGTCGCATCTTGGACCCGTCGAAGTGCATGCGCCAATGCATGGAGTCGGGAGGCGGCGGCAGGTACTGGCTCTCGGTCCAGTCGACGAGGAAATTGGCCAGGGCCTAATACTTGATCGTGGTGCGGGGCTCGTAGAGGATGGTACGGCCGGCTAGCTGGATCGCCCACTTGGCGACCCGACCAGAGGCGTCCCGGCACCCGATGATTTCCTCGATAGGCATCATGCTGACGACGGTGACGAAGTGTTCTTGAAAGTACTGCTTCAGTTTCTTGGCGGTGAGGTACACGCAGTAACACATCTTCTGGTAGTGCGGGTAGTTCTACTTGGAGGTGGAGAGCAGTTCGCTCAGGTAGTAGACCGGGCGCTGGACTGCCTGGATCTTGCCCTTCTCCGGTCGCTCGACCACCAGCACCGTGCTGACCGCCCGCGAGGTCGCGGCTATGTAGAGCAACAACGGATCCTTGTCGGTTGGAGCGGCCAGGACTGGTGCGTTGGAGAGCATGCGCTTGAGGTCTTGGAAAGCTTCATCCGCCTTGCTGTTCCACTCGAACGGGCTTGTTTTCTTCATTAGCTGGTACAGGGGCAGTGCCTTCTCACCCAGCCGGCTTAGAAACCGGCTGGCCGAGGCCATGCAGCCTGTGAACTTCTGGATATCGCACAGCCGGGTTGGCTTGCGCATGCGCTCGATGGCCTTGATCTTCTTCGGGTTCGCCTCGATGCCGCGTTCCGAGACAAGGAAGCCAAGCAGCTTTCCGGCTGGGACACCGAAGACGCACTTTCCCGGGTTGAGCTTGACCTTGTATTCGCGGAGGTTGGCGAATGTCTCCTTCAGATTGTCGAGGAGCATGAGGTGCTGCTTGGTCTTCACCATGATATCGTCCATGTACACGTGGATGTTGCGGCCGAGTTGCGGTAGCAAGCATTTCTGCATGCAGTGTTGGAAGGTGGCGCTGGCGTTCTTCAAGCCGAACGACATGGTGATGTAGCAGTACGCCCCAAAGGGCGTGATGAAGGACGTCTTCAGGGTATCGGCCAGGTCCAGCTTGATCTGGTGATAGCCGGAGTAGGCGTCCATGAAGGATAGGAGCTCGCACCCGGCGGTCGAGTCGATGACTTGGTCGATCCGTAGGAGAGCGAACGGATTCTTGGGACACGCCTTGTTGAGGCTGCTGTAGTCGATACACATGCGCCAGGTCTAGTTCTTATTTTGGACGAGGACTGGGTTGGCCAGCCACTCGGGGTGAAACACTTCCATTATGAAGCCGGCCGCCAAGAGCTTGGCGACCTCTTCACCAATGGTTCTTCTCTTCTCTTCGGAAAATCAACGGAGGGGTTGACGGACAGGCTTGGCGTCCTTGCGGGCGTGGAGTTTGTGCTCGGCGTACTTCCTCGGGATACCCGGCATGTCTTTGGAGGTCCATGCGAAGATATCCCGATTCTCACGGAGGAAGTCGACGAGCTCGCCTTCCTATTTGCTGTCGAGGAGGGCGCCTACGACAACGTACTTGCTGCAGCTGGGGTCTTCCGGGTTCAGCTTCACTTTCTTGGTTTCCTGGGAGGGCTTGAAGGCAGCCTCATCGGCCGGGTCCAGGGTCGGGATCGACGCAGCGGAGGCCTCGCCGGCTAGGGCGACGATCCGGTCGAGCTGGAGCCGTTCCTCGGCGATGACCGACGACTTGGCCAGCTTGGCGCCATCTCGGGCGCACTCCAAATACTTGCGATAGTCGCCGGTGATGGTAATGAGGCCCTTGGGACCCGTCATCTTCATCTTCAGGTACACGTAGTGGGGAACCGCCATGAATTTGGCGAGCGCAGGCCAGCCTAGCAGTGCATGATACGCGCTAGACAGGTCCACCACCTCGAACTAGATCGGTTCACGTCGGAAGTGGCTGCTGTCGCCGAACAGGACCTCGAGCCGGACCCGGCCAATGGGTGAACATGAGAGGCCGGGTACGATGCCGTGGAAGACTGTCCGGGTTGGCTCCAGGTCCTCGGCCTTGAGGCCGAGCTTGGTCATCGTGTCGCGGTAGAGGATGTTGATACTGCTGCCGCCGTCGATGAGGACTCGGGAGAACTTGCAGGTGCTCCGCGCGATGATGGTAGGGTTGAGGACGAGGGCGTATCCACACGGACTCAACATGACTGCCAGGTGATCCTCCCGGGTCCAGGTGATCGAGCGATCCGACAAATGCATGAAGTCCATCTTGGCCGGGACAACGGTGTTCACCTCCTGCCGGATGAGGCGCTCGCTGTGCTTGTCATCGCAGAGGCTGGTGAAGACGACGTAGGCCGTGTTCTGGTCCGGGTAGGCATCATTCCGCATCGCGCCGGCGTCGGGAGGTGGCGGAGGAGGCGGGGGCGGCTGCCCCGCGCCCGGAGCCAGAGCCGGAGCCGGAGGAGGTGGAACATCGCCCCTCATGATGCGCTTGGTGATGGCGCACTGTCGAAGCGTGTGCGTGGAGGGTCTTGTGCCACTATGGTGCTTGCATGGGGCGTCGAGCATCTCTTCAAAGCTCATGGCGAGTTGCCATGCCATCTTGCCGGTCTGCTGGCGCTTCGCTGCCGGGTCCGCCGCGGGCTCGGCAGCCGCGACGAGCCGGTTGTCGTGACGTTGCACCGACTAGTCGGCCTTGCGCTTGTTGTTCTGGTGATGCTACTGCCGGCTGCTTTCGCCGGCCGGCTTTGGTGGAGGGACCGGCTTCGCCTTGCCGGCTTCATCCAGCGCCACCTGGATCTTCATGGCGGAGTCTGCGTTGGCGTACTTGTCCGCCGTCATCATGAGCGCGGCCATGGTGGCCGGCTCGGAGCGTAGAAGCTTGTGCTTGAGGAGGGTGCCGTCTCGGCACCCGCTGACGAAGTATTGGATTGCCTGGACTTCATGGACGCCCTCGCAGGTATTGTGGAGCTCGGTCTAGCGTGCGAGGTACTCACGGCCGGTCTCCGTCGGCCCCTGCACGCACATGGCGAGATGGCTAGGGCGTCCGGGCCGCTTGTACATCCCCGTGAAGTTGCGGACAAATGCTTCCTTGAAATCGACCCATGCGTTGATGCTGCCCATCGACAGGTTGTTCAACCATGTGCGAGCCGATCCTTGGAGCATGAGCGGTGCGTAGCGCACGGCGAGATGACGATTGGCACCGGGGATGCCAATGGCCGTGGTGTAGTCGGTGAGCCAGTCTTCTGGCTTCACGGTCCCATTGTACTTGGAGGTGTCACGGGGAAGCACAAACACCTTGGGGAAGGGCTCCTACCGGATGCGTGAGCCGAAGCACGCCGGCCCGATAGCGCCGCTCTCCTCCACCTCCAGGGAGCGAGCAAGCTGATCGAGGCGGTGGCGCGCGTCAGCATCGTCGATGGCGCGCGGGCCGAGTCGACTCACTGCCAGGCCCCGAGGGGCAGGGTCGACTGGAGCTGATGCCGGCCATGCTAGTCGGGTCCGTGCTGGGTCTCTGGGGCGGGCTCGTTGCCCAGAGCGTCGGCGGCGGTGCCAGCCGGGTTGCGCCGGGTCCGGGCTTGGCCGGAGTGTGCCTCGCCGGGCGGCGAAGAGGCCGTGTGCAGGAGTTCGCCGGGCCTGCCAAGGCGGGCGGAGCCGGAGCCGGCCGGCTTGGCAAGCTGGTTGATGCGATCCTGTTGGGTGTTGGCGGCGTGGAGGAGCTCGCGCATTCGCCCGATGCGCTCCTTGAGCTCCTCGCCCGCGAGTTGGTCGAGGCCGACCGCGGCTGCCTCCGCAACATGCTTGTTCTTGACTGGGGTCTCGTAGACGTTCCGGATGGCACCGAAGGCCCGGCCGATCGCTCCTCCCTGGGCGCGAGTATCAGTGGCCGGGCTCGGCTCGGCCACAGCGGGTGTGAATCTGTGGGCGGCGTTGTGCTCCATCTGAGCAGCTTCCAGGCGACGCCTGGTGGCGGCCAGCGTCTCGAACAGGTCCAGCATCTGCTGGCGCCTGTCCTCGAGCTGGGTTCGGGCTTCAGCGACGTTGGTGGCGTCGACGTTGGTGCCGATGAGGATGCGGAGGCTCTGCATCGCTGCGCGCAGTGGGTCGGACAGCTCCGCTTGTGTCATGGCGGCCGCGGCTTTGGCAACTCTTCTCGCCTTTCTCGACGAGGAAGAGGCGCCATCGCCGGTGACGAAGACCTCCATGTGGGCGTCCATCGCCCCGGCAGTGAATCTGCTGTAGAGAGAGAGTAGGGAGTCGGAGTAGCTGAGCACCTCACTGGGGTACTCGTCGGCCACGAGTGCGTCGGAGATGCACAGCACGGTGAAGGAGGCGGCGAGCGCGCCGATGACGTCATCCGCCAGAGCGACGAACTCATCGGAGTAGGAGAAGGGCCCCGTCCGAAGCATGCTTCCGGCCAGCTCCTCGAGCTGCCCCACGGTGGGCGCCAACTATCATGGTTGGCACACGGCAGATGCCAAGGGATGGCTAAAGAGAGGAGGAGGCTCGAGGGCACTGGTGGGCTCTAGAGGCGAGGTTGATATGCGCGGGCGCGGGACGCCGGACATACCCAGGTCCGGGGCTCTCCAGAGAGATAACACCCCTAGTCCTGTCGAGTTTAGTTGGATGGTCGATAGTACAATGTTGCTCCTGGAGCTGTGTGAGGGAGGAAGGAGGTTGGCCAAGGCTTGGGCTGCTCCTTCTCCTTGGTGTTGCTACGCAGTGGCTAGTCCTATACTTGCCTGGGTTTCTCTTTCTTGCCTGCTTATCTCGTATTGCTTCGCATGCCTCTGTAGGCGTGGGCTCCAGGGGGTTTTATAGATCAACCCACCCAGGATTACAATGGTAATGTGCCGAGTCGGTGGGTCCGTATTGTCGGTGTCCGGGGTACCGGGCTGGGTCCCGCTTGTGGGCTTGTGGTTCGCCGGGTTCTCCTAGGTGCAGGCCCCGCGTACCTAGGGGGACTATGCGCCGTCTTATGGATCGTCATGGCGTGGCCGAATCGAGCCGCACACAGTGTTCTCCGTCAGGCCGCCACTTGCTGTCGTCAGCAGTGAGGGCGGGAACACTGTTGTCGTGCCAGCCCTGGTCAGCGGGTAGGTAAGGGGCACTGTTGCCACGCTCCGGCTGACCACAGGCATGGGCGGGAGCACTGTAGTCTTGGCCATTGGTGATTGAGGTCTCGTCCCATCGTACGGCCTGGATGGGACGGGAGCTGACCCGTGGCTGGGTTGCCGTGGACGCCACGGGCGGGCTGGCTTACTGGGGAAGCCACGGTTGCGCCGGGTTGAGGTGCCTTGCGCCAGATGCTGCGGCCGGGTCGACGTACCTTGTCGAGTGGAGGTTCTTGGCCAGGTTGTGGGCCTTGCCGGGTCGAGCGACCCGGCCTGGTGCACACCGGTTTGCGGGGAGATGCGGGCCCCGCTGTTTTTGAAATAGATCCAGGTTTGGTTGCCTGCCCGGGGTTCATCCCCCCGACAATATGGGTGCTAGCGCTAGTGCAATACCCTATGATTTATATAAAGAAATTATGCATGACATTGCACCTGCTGAGTTAGAAGATATTGATGTTACTATCAAGCTTGCTAATAGAGATACTATTTCACCAATTGGGATTGTTAGAGATGTTGAAGTCTTGTGTGGGAAGGTTAATACCCTGCTGATTTTCTTGTTCTTACTTCCCCTCAAGATGATTTTTTGTCCCATCATATTTGGTAGACCCTTCTTGAACACTGTTAAAGCTAAAATTGATTGCGAAAAGGATGTTGTTATGATTTGCTTGGATGATATGACTCATGAGTTTAATTTTGCTAATTTTTGTAGACAACCCCGTGATAAAGAATTACCTAGTAAAGATGAAATAATTGGTCTTGCTTCTATTGCCGTGCCTCCTATTGATCCGTTAGAACAATATTTACTAGACCATGAAAATGATATGTTTATGAAAGAAAGAAGGGAAATATATGAGGCATTCCTTAAACAGGAACCTATCCTGAAACATAACTTACCTGTTGAAATTTCAGGGGATCCTCCTCCACCCAAGGGTGATCCCGTGTTTGAGTTAAAACCATTACCTGATAATCTTAAATATGCTTATCTTGATGAAAAGAAGATATATCCTGTTATTATTAGTGCTAACCTTTCAGAGCAGGAAGAGGAAAGATTATTGAAAACTCTTAAGAAGCACTGTGCTATTATTGGATATACTCTCGATGATCTTAAGGGCATTATTCCTACTCAATGCCAACACATAATTAAAGTGGAAAAAGATGCCAAACCAGTTAGAGATCCTCAACAAAGATTAAATCCTAAGATGAAAGAAGTGGTAAGAAATGAGATATTGAAGCTCCTCGAGGCAGGTATAATTTATCCCGTTGCTGATAGTGACTGGGTAAGCCATGTCCATTGTGTTCCTAAAAAGGGAGGTATTACTCTTGTTCCTAATGATAAAGATGAATTGATTCCGCAAAGAATTGTTACAGGTCATAGGATGGTAATTGATTTCTGTAATATAAATAAAGCTACTAAGAAATATCATTACCCTTTACCTTTTATTGATCAAATGCTAGAAAGACTATCCAAACATACACATTTCTGCTTTCTAGATGGTTATTCTGGTTTCTCTCAAATACCTGTATCAGCGGAAGATCAATCAAAAACTACTTTTACTTTCCCTTTTGGTACTTTTGCTTATAGACGTATGCCTTTTGGTTTATGTAATGCACCTACTACCTTTCAAAGATGTATGATGGCTATATTCTCTGACTTTTGTGAAAAGATTTGTGAAGTATTCATGGATGATTTCTCCGTTTATGGATCTTCTTTTGATGATTGCTTGAGCAATCTAGATTGATTTTTGCAGAGATGCGAGGACACTAGTCTCATCTTGAATTGGGAAAACTGCCACTTTATGGTTAACAAAGGCATTGTCTTGGGGTACAAGATCTCCGAGAGAGGTATTGAAGTTGATAAAGCTAAAGTTGATGCTATTGAAAAGATGCCATGTCCCAAGGACATAAAAGGTATAAGAAGTTTCCTTGGTCATGCCGGTTTTTATAGGAGGTTCGTTGAGGACTTTTCTAAAATCTCTAGGCCTCCGACTAATTTATTGCACAAAGATATTCCTTTTGTCATTGATGATGATTGTGTAGAAGCATTTGTAATACTTAAGAAAGCTTTGATCACTGCACCTATTGTTCAGCCACCTGATTGGAATTTACCTTTTGAAATTATGTGTGATGCTAGTGATTATGCTGTAGGTGCTGTTCTAGGGCAAAGAGTTGATAAGAAATTGAATGTTATCCAGTATGCCAGTAAGACTCTTGATACTGCCCAGAGAAATTATGCTACTACTGAAAAAGAATTCTTAGCAGTTGTGTTTGCATGTGATGAGTTTAGACCTTATATTGTTGATTCCAAAGTTACTATTCACACTAATCATGCTGCTATTAAATATCTTATGGAAAAGAAAGATGCTAAGCATAGACTCATTAGATGGTTTCTCTTGCTCCAAGAATTTGACCTGCATATTATTGATAGAAAGGGAGCTGAGAACCCCGTTGCAGATAACTTGTCTAGGTTAGAGAATGTTCTTGATGACCCACTACCTATTGATGATAGCTTTCCTGATGAACAATTAGCGGTCGTTAAGGCTTCTCGTACTGCTCCTTGGTATGCTGATTATGCTAATTACATTGTTGCTAAATTTATACCACCTAGTTTCAAATACCAGCAAAAGAAAAAAATTCTTTTATGATTTAAGACATTACTTTTGGGATGACTCACACCTTTATAAAGAAGGAGTAGATGGTGTTATTAGACGTTGTGTACCTGAGCATGAACAGGAACAGATCCTACGCAAGTGTTACTCTGAATCATATGCAGGACACCACGCTGGAGACAGAACTGCACATAAGGTATTGGAATCCGGTTTTTATTGGCCTACTCTCTTCAAAGATGCCCGCAAGTTTGTTTTATCTTGTGATGAATGTCAAAGAATTGGTAATATTTGTAGACGTCAAGAAATGCCTATGAATTATTCTCTTGTTATTGAACCGTTTCATGTTTGGGGCTTTGATTATATGGGACCTTTTCCTGCCTCTAATGGTTATACACATATTTTAGTTGATGTTGATTACGTTATTAAGTGGGTAGAAGCTATTCCAACTAGTAGTGCAAATCATAACACTTCTATTAAAATGCTTAAAGAAGTTATTTTTCCGAGGTTTGGAGTCCCTAGATATCTTATGACTGATGGTGGTTCACATTTTATTCATGGTGCTTTCCGTAAGATGCTTGCTAAGTATGATGTTAATCATAGAATCGAATCTCCTTATCACCCACAGTCTAGTGGTCAAGTAGAGTTGAGAAATAGAGAACTCAAATTAATTTTGCAAAATACTATGAATAGATCTAGAAAGAATTGGCCCCAAAAACTTGATGATGCATTATGGGCCTATAGAACTGCATACAAAAATCCTATGGACATGTCTCCGTATAAGATGGTTTATGAAAAATTTGTCATTTACCTCTAGAACTTGAACATAAAGCATATTGGGCTATTAAAGAGCTCAACTATGACTTCAAACTTGCTAGTGAGAAGAGGTTGTTTGATATTAGCTCACTTGATGAATGGAGAACCCAAGCCTATGAAAATGCCAAGCTATTCAAAGAAAATGTCAAACGCTGGCATGACAAAAGAATACAAAAGTGTGAGTTTAACATAGGTGATTATGTGTTATTATTTAGCTCTCATTTAAGATTTTTTGCAGGAAAACTTCTCTCTAAATGGGAAGGTCCTTACGTTATTGAGGAGGTCTATCATTCGGGTGCCATAAAAATCAACAACTTCAAAGGCACAAGTCCGAGGGTGGTGAACGGTCAAAGAATTAAACATTATATTTCAGGTAATCCTATCAATGTTGAAACTAATATTGTTGAAACCGCAACCCCAGAGGAATACATAAGGGACACTTTCCAGGATGTTCCAGACTCCAAAAAGGAATATGTATGTGGTACGGTAAGTAAACCAACTCCAAAACAATTCTAAAGGCATTTTTTTATCAGTTTTCGAATATTTAAGAATTTTAGGAAGAAAGAAGTAGTCCGGGGAGGACACGAGGCCTCCACGAGAGTGGAGGGCGCGCCCCCCTATCTCGTGGACACCTCATGTGCCTCCCGGACTCCATTTTCTTGCACATTACGTATTTTGGTCGGTAAAAATTCATTATATAATCTCCCGAAAGTTTTGACCATTGTATCATGCAAATATCCTTTGTTTTCGTTTCGAGCTATTTCTTGTTGCAGATCAAGAGTAATATGTCTTCCCAAGAGTCAGTCGGGGAGAGTCGGGTGTCTCACCCAACACCGAGACCAGGAGCAGATAGCTATGCTTATCACTTTGGACCATCAATGGAGGATGAGATGGAGGCCGACTTGAAAAGGATAGATGCCATGGAAGATCAAGAAGTTACCTCTCGTATCCAAGAAGAATTCACCATGGGGGAACTACACAGCTCGGCTATTCCAAATTCAGTCATCCCTTCCAACTTTAGATTTCTTTCATATGTAAATATGAAAAATAGCGTCACTTGTTCTCCAGAAGCTATGCAGCATCCTTGGGTAAAGGGAGCTCTAACCGTTACGGGTAAGATCCGTAAAGAAATTATGGACCTCAAATAACAAATCAATAAGCTCGAGGAGGAGAACCGTATCCTGAAAGGCATCATCGCCAAGAAGATCATAACACCGACCGTGAAGAAGGAGACATAATCACATGGGTATGGGCACTCCCCTTGGCAACTGCCAAGCTTGGGGGAGGTGCCCCGGTATCGTATCACCATCACACTCCTATCTTTACCATTTTATTTAGTTCGATCCTTTTTAGTAGTATCTTGATCTAGTAGATTAAAGTTTTGATATCAAGTAGTTTCTAGTTTTGCTTTGTGATCTCTTTATGTAATCAAGTCCGTGAGTTATCTATATTAAAGATTAGTGTTGAGTCAAGGGCTTTGCTTTCTTGCTATGATCTTGAGAAAAATAGAAAGAATAAAAAGAATAAATGACTTCATATTGATCTTATGGATGGTAATAACTTCACACATAGAAAGTATGAGGCTTAAAAGTTGTTGAGAGATGATAAGCATAGTCTTGGTCATCGTTGCAATTAATAGGAAGTAATAAGTAAAGAGAGGTTTCACATATAAATATACTATCTTGGACATCTTTTATGATTGTGAAGCACTCATTAAGTATGACATGCTAAAAGAGTCGACGTTGGACAAGGAAGACAACGTAATGGTTTATGTTTCCTCACATCTCAGTTAAAGTATATTGTCATTGACCTTCCGAACATGTTGAGCTTACCTTTCCCCCTCATGCTAGCCAAATTCCTAGCACCAAGTAGAGATACTACTTGTGCTTCCAAATATCCTTAAACCCAGATTTGCCATGAGAGTCCACCATATCTACCTATGGATTGAGTAAGATCCTTCAAGTAAGTTGTCATCGGTGCAAGCAATAAAAAATTCTTTCTAAATATGCATGACTTATTAGTGCGGAGAAAATAAGCTTTATACGATCTTGTTATGGAAGCAATAAAAGCGACGGACTACATAATAAAGGTCCATACACAAGTGGCAATATAAAGTCACATTCTTTCGTACTAAGATTTTGTGTATTCAACCCTAAAAGCGCATGACAACCTCTGCTTCCCTATGCGAAGGGCCTATCTTTTACTTTATGTTCCCACCTTATGTTTTTACTTTATGCTTGAGTCAAGGTGACCTACACCTTTCCCTTTTTCATTTTATCCTTTGGCAAGCTCCTTGTGTTTGAAAGATCATGATGTATATATCCAATTGGATGTTCGTTAGCATGGGCTGTTATTGTTGACATCACCTAAAGTTGAATACGCCGGGAGGCAACACAATAAGCCCCTATCTTTCTCAGTGTCCGGCTGAAACTCCATAAGCACAAGTATTGCGAGAGTGTTAGCAATTGTAGAAGATTATATGATAGTTGAGTATGTGGACTTGCTGAAAAGCTCTATTCTTGACTCTTTGTGATGTTATGGTAAATTGCAATTAATTCAATGACTGAGATTATAGTTTGTTAGCTGTCAACAAAGTTTCTGAACCATACTTGACATTGTGAATTGATTGTTACTTGAGCATAAGAATTCTTGTGGCAAAATCTATATATGCTGCTGTTATAATAATGATCATGATGCCCTCATGTCCGTATTTTATTTTAATCGACACCTCTATCTCTAAACATGTGGACATATTTTTTGATTTTGGCTTCCGCTTGAGGACAAGCGAGGTCTAAGCTTGGGGGAGTTGATACGTCCATTTTGCATCATGCTTTTATATCAATATTTATTGCATTATGGGCTGTTATTACACATTATATATCAATACTTATGGCTATTCTCTCTTATTTTATAAGGTTTACCATGAAGAGTGGGAATGCCGGCAGCTGGAATTCTGGCTGGAAAAGGAGCAAACATTGGAAACCTATTCTGCACTGCTCCAAAAGACCTAAAACTCCAGGAAACCTATTTTTGGATTTAATAAGAATTATTGGGCGGAAGAAATACCTCAGGGGGCCCACACCCTGTCCAGGAGGGTGGGGGGCGTGCCCACCCCTACTGGGCGCGCCCCCTGTCTCCTGGGCCCCCTGGTGCCCCCTGGTGTCCATCTTCTGCTATATGATGGGTTTTATCCTGGAAAAAAACGTGGGCAAACTTACGGGACGAAACTACGCCGCCACGAGGCGGAACCTTGGCGGAACCAATCTAGAGCTCCGGCAGAACTGTTCCGCCGGGGATACTTCCCTCCGGGAGGGGGAAATCATCACCATCGTCATCGCCAACGATCCTCCCAATGGGAGAGGGTCAATCTCCATCAGCATCTTCATAAGCACCATCTCCTCTCAAACCCTAGTTCATCTCTTGTATCCAATCTTGTATCCAAAACCACAAATTGGTAGCTGTGGGTTGCTAGTAGTGTTGATTACTCCTTGTAGTTGATACTTATTGGTTTACTTGGTGGAAGATCATATGTTCAGATCCTTAATTCACATTATTACACCTCTGATTATGAACATGAATATGCTTTGTGAGTAGTTATGTTTGTTCCTGAGGACATGGGTGAAGTCTTGCTATTAGTAGTCATGTGAATTTGGTATTCGTTCGATATTTTGATGAGATGTATGTTGTCTTTCCTCTAGTGGTGTTATGTGAACGTCGACTACATGACACTTCACCATTCTTGGGCCTAGAGGAAGGCATTGGGAAGTAATAAGTAGATGATGGGTTGCTAGAGTGACAGAAGCTTAAACCCTAGTTTATGCGTTGCTTTGTTAGGGGCTGATTTGGATCCATATGTTTAATGTTGTGGTTAGGTTTATCTTAATACTTTTGTTGTAGTTGCGGAAGCTTGCAATAGGGGTTAATCATAAGTGGGATGCTTGTCCAAGTAAGGGCAGTACCCAAGCACCGGTCCACCCACATATCAAATTATCAAAGTACCGAATGCGAATCATATGAGTGTGATGAAACTAGCTTGACGATAATTCCCATGTGTCCTCGGGAGCGATTTTCTCATTATAAGAAATTGTCCAGGCTTATCCTTTGCTACAAAAAGGATTGGGCCACCTTGCCGCACCTTATTTACTTTTATTATTTATTACTTGCTACAATTTATCTTATCACAAACTATCTATTACCTACAGTTTCAGTGCTTGCAGAGAAAACCTTACTGAAAACCGCTTATCATTTCCTTCTGCTCCTTGTTGGGTTCAACACTCTTACTTATCGAAAGGACTATGATAGATCCCCTACATTTGTGGGTCATCAGGGCGCCACCCCCTATGGGCTAGTGTGCTCCCCACTCATGGCCCATATGGCCCATATATTCCCTCGGGGGTGTCTGATAACCCCTCTGGTACTCCGATAAATACCCAATACCTTTCGGAACACTTCTGGTGTCTGAATACCATCTCCTATATATCAATCTTTGCCTCTCGGCGATTTCGAGACTCCTCGTCATGTCCGTGATCTCATCCGGGGCTCCGAACAACATTCGGTCACCAAATCACATAACTCACATAATACTATATCGTCTACGAACGTTAAGCGTGCGGACCCTACGGGTTTGAGAACTATGTAGACATGACCGATGCACCTCTTAGGTCAATAACCAATAGCGGAACCTGGATGCCCATATTGGCTCATATATATTCTACAAAGATCTTTATCGGCCGAACCGTTATGACAACATACATAATTCCCTTTGTCCATCGGTATGTTACTTGCCCGAGATACGATCGTTGGTATCTTCATACCTAGTTGAATCTCGTTACCGACAAGTCTCTTTACTCGTTTCGTAATACATCATCCTGCAACTAACTCATTAGTCACTTTGCTTGCAAGGCTTCTTATGATGTGTATTACCGAGAGGGCCCAGTGATACCTCTCCGATACTTGGAGTGACAAATCCTAATCTCAATCTATGCCAACTCAACAAACACCTTCGGAGATACTTGTAGAGCATATTTATAATCACCCAGTTACATTGTGACGCTTAATAGCACACAAGGCATTCCTCCGGTATCAGGGAGTTGCATAATCTCATAGTCCAAGGAATATGTATTTGACATGAAGAAAGCAATAGCAATAAAACTGAACGATCAATATGCTAAGCTAACGGATGGGTCTTTTCCATTACATCATTCTCCTAATGATGTGATCCCATTATCAAATGACAACTCATGTCCATGGTTAGGAAACCTTAACCATCTTTGATCAATGAGCTAGTCAAGTAGAGACTCACTAGAGACACAATGTTTGTCTATGTATTCACACATGTATTTAGGTTTTCGATCAATACAATTCTAGCATGAGTAATAAACATTTATCATTAATAAGGAAATATAAAATAGCAACTTTATTATTGCCTGTATGGCATATTTCCTTCAGAAACAATCGTGGGGACTGTGGAGTCCCCATAGAGTTTATGTGCACGACTTTTATGCGCAAAGTATTATACAGGAGGTGCCTTGCTTGATATGGTTTTCTCAGGGAATGCATCGGCAATGTGGAAATGGATTGAATATGGCCTAAAAATATTACATAAAGGTGTGATATGGTGGTTTGGTAATGGTCAATCGGTGAGAACATGGCGTGACCCTTGGATTCCTAGAGGTCCATCTTGTAGGACTATCACAACTAAGGGCAACCGTAGACTCAATTATGTGTCAGATTTCCTAGATGAACATGGGGCATTGAGGTCCCAGCTTTTAGCACAATATTTCTGGCCAATGGATATTATGGTTGAGTTTGAATAAAATGATTCTTCCTAAATAAAGAGAGGGAGTGGGATTCCGTGATATTTGCGCGTTCAACCAAGCACTTCTTGCAAAACAAGCGTGGGGACTGTGGAGTCCCCACAGAGTTTATGTGCACGACTTCTATGCGCAAAGTATTATTCAGAAGGTGACTTGCTTGATATGGTTTTGTCAGGGAATGCATCGGCAATGTGGAAAGGCATTGAATATGGCCTAAAATTGTTAAATAAAGGTGTGATATGGTGTGTTGGTAATGGTCAATCGGTGAGAACATGACATGACCACTGGATTCCTAGAGATCCATCTTATAGACCGATCACAACTAAGGGAAACCGTAGACTCAATTATGTGTCAGATTTCCTAGATGAACATGGGGCATGGAGGTCCCAGCTTTTAGCTCAGTATTTCTGGCCAATGGATATTATGGAAATTCTAAAAATCGGTACGTCACCAAGGCAGCGGGATGACTTCATAGCTCGGCAGCTGGAGAAAACATGTTTGTTTACTATACATAACGCCTATCGGCTCGCGATGTATGATCATGCAGAGCAGTTTGGGGAGGGGGTACTTCTAGCTTGTACTGGGATGGTTCAATACGGTAATGGGGCCTTATTTGGCAAGCCAAAGTTCCACGAAGGATGAAAATTCAAGCGTGGAAGGCCTGCTCAGGGCACTAGCAACTACAAAATATATAATGGAACATCATATGCAGACGAGCGTGATTTGTCCATTATGTGGTAAGGAGGATGAATCATAATTTCATGCGTTGGTCGCATTACAAAATGAGCGCTATTTTGCGGCGTTTCACCTATGTCACTAAAATCGTTTTTTGTCACCAAATATGGCTTGGTGACATTTTCTAGCTATCGCTCTTACCTTCATGGTAGCATCGTCACGGAAAAAAAACTTGACGATACCACTTTTTTCGTCATGCAATTTCGCGCCTTAGGTGACAAACCCAGTATGTCACTAACAACCATTTTTTGTGACGACCCAGAATATCACCTATGTGAGTCCAAGCTGTCACCAAAGACCATTTTTGGTGGCTATAGTACGTCACTAGTAATCGTTCTATGGGTTTGTCTGGTCAAAGATTCTGACAAATGGTGTTCGGAGTTGCTAACATGACAACTTCCAAGTGGGTTCGATGTAGGTTTTATCATCGATGGTCCTCGTCAGTAATAAGTCGGTTGTCAGTTTTGTCCGGTCAACGCTACTGACATATGGGCCCAGAATATGCTGGCACGACTGCTTACATGTGGGACCAGTAAGGTGTGACATCATGTAGTTCCATCACAATTACAATCACACATAGAAAAAACTATAGTTCATATAGTATTATTTTTCGATCCATTTGAATTTAATTTAAATTTTTAGGAGGATAGATTCATAATATGAATCGCGTGAACACGAGAATTCAAACATTGACAATAAATCTTTCATTTCAAGTGAAACCTGGCAACTTAGAATGATAACGATGAGACATAGTCTTGGACAATACAAACTACACATAGTAAAATTATGTTAACGAACTGTAATGAAGCATCAGACCATGTCTATTTCTCATAAGCTATCTTGTGATGACTGCGTAGACTTCATTAACAAGGGACTAAGCATTGCCTCCATATGTCTTTGCCTTTTTTCAAATATAGTGGTTTTGCTGGTCCATTTTGAAATCTTCAATCTCTAGTAGCTGCTTATTTTGATTTCTTTATTTCCTCTATCCGGGAAAAAAGTACTACATTGAAGTCTTGCTAAACCTTATCACATGCATTTTTTGCATCTGCCTCCTGAGTTGCAACGACATGTTCTATCTCACGCATGTGTTCACGAGAGGATGAATTTTTCCTGGAGGCGGGTGAGACACCAATGCTCGAAAGTAATGTGCTTGATGAGATCTCTTTCCTTAATAAATTCTACATTAGGTATTGCTGTCACATTAAGTTGTTTTGATACTGTTTGTTTGATCCTTGATTTATTTTGCAATATGATTGTTGGCACTGCTAGAGCATTGTTTGACAATTCGAATAATTATAGTCTGACTGTACACATGAAGTCTACAAATTAGGCAACACTTAAGTTTTGTTTTTGTGCAGTCCAACTAAATGTAGGATCTTTTTTTGCAGTGTTCATACGTTCAAACAAGTCCCAACCGGATTGATTATCAATGTTGTCCTTAGCCTTATATCAGATTTATTAATTGGTAAACATTAATACTGCAAGCCCTATAGTAATCCAACAT
Source organism: Triticum aestivum (assembly GCF_018294505.1). Classification (NCBI taxonomy): domain Eukaryota; kingdom Viridiplantae; phylum Streptophyta; class Magnoliopsida; order Poales; family Poaceae; genus Triticum; species Triticum aestivum. Next base: position 59,612,313 of record NC_057804.1, on the reverse strand, counting down.
AAATCATTTACTATAAGGTAGTAGAAATACTAACCATATGTCTACAATGAGAATCACGTCTTGTATGTCTAAAGTTTTGGCTTAGCTTCATAGTAGATGGTTTTGCTTCTTTCTTGGAATGAACTGCCTGCAATATGAAGCTCATATTTAGTATGATGTGTCCAGAAGTACAGAAGGAAGGTGAAGAGTAAAAATTATGTATTGCATACATTGGAGTGATTGTCACACCACTGGTCCACTAGTTATCCCCAAGTTTATTCATTTATATACCCAAGATTTAGCGATATAGCCTGCTCATGAGTGCACATTTTTACCTTGTTCTAGTAATTGTTCGTATCGGAAAATTCATGTTCATGACCATATTTCCTTAAAATACCAATGCACATTTCTACAACAAATGCATTCTTTGGGTCAATATGAACCTTCCTTTGCAGAGACACACACCCATTTAGGATACAACATATGAAAACATGTATTAATACTTGTTTTACGACTTAAATTGAAGTATAGATGAAATAGGAATCAAGAAATACAATTTAATCATGTGAATAGATGGTTCGTTCACTGAATCTTGTTATAGTTGAGGATGAATGTACATCGGCTCTGGTGTGCCTCTTTTGCAGTGCCAGTGTACAACCATACATTACATGTCTGAATGCACTCCAATACATAGTTTAGAAAAAACAGAGTAGCTGTGGTACTACGGTGATGTGCAAGAAATATGTACCTGAATAATTTTAAAGACTTCCATCATCTTCACCTATATCAATCTGACTGGCATCATCTAAACCCTATGAATCCAAATCAATTTCGTGGACATCATATTTTTGTGAACCACCATACATGCACATACGTGGTACTGCTACTTGTGATAGGCATTGGGATTTCCCTGAAAAGGAAGGGTGAAATAGTATAGTAGCAGAAAATATTTCCCTTAGTAAAGAACCAAGGATTATCAAACCAATAGTAGATTCACGCAAACAAAGGTCGTCAGTACCTGCACACACACAAACAAATACTTGCACCCAACACGGGAAAGTGGGTTGTCAATCCCCTTGTACTTCTTAATTGCAAGGATTAATTCTGATAGTAGTAGATATATAAATTGCAAAACTATGTAAAAGTAAATAAATTGCAGCAACATATTTAGGGTTTTGGTAATATGAGGTGAATGGACTCGGGGGCCATAGATTTCACTAGAGGCATCTCTCTCAAGTACATAGCAAACGGTGGGTACACAAATTACTATTGAGCAATTTATAGAAAAGCACATAGTTAGGATGTTATTCATGGCATGATTAGTACATAGGCATTACGTCTGTCACAAGTAGACCGAAATCCATCTTCTACTACTATTACTGCACTTCGAGAGTGCTTCTATACTTGCCCCTCTAGGTATTAAGTTCATGATAAATAGAGTAATGCTTTAAGCATGATGACATAATGTATACAAAATAAGACCAATCAATATGATCGAACCCCATTATTTTACCCTCAGTAACAACAATACAAATATGCGCCTTGCTACCCCTTCTGTCATGAGGTGAGAAAACCACAAGATTAAACCTACTACTATGCGCCACTTCCACTTAAGATCTAATCATCAACTAGGACAAAGAAAACTCATATATTGGAAAGAATTACATAGCTATAACAATCACACATCATAAAGTTCAGAAATAACTCAATTAATTTTGATGAAAAATCTGATCATAAACCCACAATTCATCGGATCCCAACAAATACACCGCACAAAAGTATTACATCATATCGATCTCTGGAGAGAAAATTGTATTGAAGATCAAAAAGAGAGAGAGCCATATGGCTACTGCTATGGACCCATAGGTCTTGTGAGGAATTATTCATGCATCACTAGAGAGGCAGTAATGTTGATGTAGAGGCCCTCCATGATTGATTCCCCCTCCAACAGAGTACCGACGGAGGTCTCCATATGGGATCATGGAAGAACAAAGGCTTGCGGCAGTGGAATAATTGTTTCAGGTCTCGCTCTGGTGGTTTCTAAATTTTAGGGAATTTATGGGCCTGGAATTAGGTCAAACGGAGTTTGAGGGGGCCTCAAGCTCAGACGGCATGCCCGCGCACAGTCTGATCTTTTGCCTCTATCATGTCGCATCTGGTCCCCCCCCGAAGCTTCTAGAGTCCCTTTTGGTCCATAAAAAATCACCGTGAAGTTTCATCGCGTTGGGACTTCGTTTGGTATGGTTTTTCCGCGAAACAATAAAATAGACAAAAAGAGGAACTAGCACTAGGCACTAGGTTAGTTCCCGAAAATGATATAAAATTGCATATAAAGCATACAAGACTGATGATATAATAACATGAAACAATAAAAAGTTAGATATATGTTGGAGACGTTTCAGCTTCCCCAAGCTTAATTCCTGCTCGTCCTTGAGTAGGTAAATGACCAAACATAATTTTTGATGTTGAATACTACCTAACATGTATTATCATGTAATCTCTTTTACAGTATGAATACTGGTAAATGATGAAGTAATTGATATCAACATAATAATATCCATGAATAGTAGAAAATAATCATTACTCTTCAAAATATACGATGTTTAATGAATGTTACCCCTATTTATGAATTATGTAAGCATGGCATGACTCATCTTCCTAGCATATATACGTACAAATCATGAGTACCCCAATGCCAAACCAAGCAATAGCATCGTACCTTTTCTCGCTTCAACATTTTCAACTCCACTCAATACATGAGCGTGAGACATGGACTTAGCACTAATGGTAGAATAGAGTATGTTGGTAGAGGTTTATAAGGGAAGCCAAAAGTGAAGAAAGTCTCGCATTAACTCAGCATATCATTAGGCAATGGAGAGGCTTTACAATTGTTATCAATGCAAGTAGGGATTGCCATGCAATGGATGCACAAGAGCTATAAGTGTATGAAAGCTCGCTACTAAAACTAAGTGGCTGTGCATCCAAATTGCTTACTCACGAAGACCTCGGGCATTTGAGGAAGCCCTTCATCAGAATATACAAGCCAAGTTCTATAATGTAAAAATTCCCAATAGTATATTGATAACCTGCAAGTATAGGGGATCGCAACAGTTTTCGAGGGTAGAGTATTCAACCCAAATTTATTGATTCGACACAAGGGGAGCCAAAGAATATTCTCAAGTATTAGCAGTTGAGTTGTCAATTCAACCACACCTGGATAACTTAATATCTGCAGCAAAGTATTTAGTAGCAAAGTAGTATCGAAGTAACGGTAATAGTAGAAGTTTTGTAGTAATTGTAACAATGGCAACGGTAAAGTAAATAAGCAAAGCACAATATGTGAAAAGCTCGTAGGCATTGGATCGGTCATGGATAATTATGTTGGATGCGATTCCTCATGTAATAGTTATAACATAGGGTGACACAGAACTAGCTCCAGTTCATCAATGTAATGTAGGCATGTATTCCGAATATAGTCATACGTGCTTATGGAAAAGAACTTGCATGACATCTTTTGTCCTACCCTTCCGTGGCAGCGGGGTCCTAATGGAAACTAAGGGATATTAAGGCCTCCTTTTAATAGAGAACCGGACCAAAGCATTAACACTTAGTGAATACATGAACTCCTCAAACTACGATCATCACCGGTAAGTACCCTTATTATTGTCACTTCGGGGTTAACGGATCATAACACATAATTGGTGATTATAGACTTGCAAGATAGGATCAAGAACTCACATATATTCATGAAAACATAATAGGTTCATATTTGAAATCATGGCACTCGGGCCCTAGTGACAAGCATTAAGCATAGCAAAGTCATAGCAGCATCAATCTCAGAACATAGTGGATACTAGGGATCAAACCCTAACAAAACTAACTCAATTAGATGGTACATCTCATCCAACCCATCACCGTCCAGCAAGCCTACGTTGGAATTACTCACGCACGGTGGTGAGCATCATGAAATTGGTGATGGAGGATGGTTGATGATGACGATGGCGACGGATTCCCCTCTCCGGAGCCCCAAACGGACTCCAGATCAGCCATCCCGAGAGGTTTTAGGTCTTGGCGGCGGCTCCGTATCGTAAAACATGATGAACCCTTCTTCTCTTATTTTTTCTCCACGAAAGCAAATATATATGGAGTTGGAGTTGAGGTCAGTGGACGTCCAGGGGGGCCCATGAGGCAGGGGCGCGCCCTAGGGGAGGGGGTGCGTCCCCCACCCTCGTGACCAGGGTGTGGGCCCCCTGACGCTAATTCTTTTGCCAATATTTTTTATTAATTCTGAAAAGTTGCTCCGTGGATTTGCAGGTCATTCCGTGAACTTTTATTTCTGCACAAAAATAACACCATGGCAGTTCTGCTGAAAACAGCGTGAGTCCGGGTTAGTTCCATTCAAATCATGCAAGTTAGAGTCCAAAACAAGGGCAAAAGTGTTTGGAAACGTAGATACGGCGGCGACATATCAACTCCCCCAAGCTTAAACCTTTGCTTGTCCTCAAGCAATTCAGTTGATAAACTGAAAGTGATAAAGAAAAACTTTTACAAACTCTGTTTGCTCTTGTTGTTGTAAATATGTAAAGCTAGCATTCAAGTTTTCAGCAAAGATTATAACTAACCACGTTCACAATAACACTTAGGTCTCATGTTTACTCATATCAATGGCATAATCAACTAGCGAGCAATAATAATAAAACTCAGATGACAACACTTTCTCAAAAAAATCATAATATGATATAACAAGATGGTATCTCACTAGCACCTTTAAAGATCAAGGACAGACTAAACATTGTAATTCATGGTAAAAGAGATCTAGTCATACCCAATATAAACTAATAGTAGTGTATGCAAATGACAGCGGTGCTCTCCAACGGATGTTTTTTAATAAGAGGGTGATGACTCAACATAAAAGTAAATACATAGGCCCTTCGCAGAGGGAAGCAGGGATTTGTAGAGGTGCCACAGCTCGATTTTTAAAACAATGATAATAGCATTTTGAGCGGTATACTTTCACTGTCAACATAACAACTATGAGATCTCGATATCTTCCATGCTACACACATTATAGGCGGTTCCCAAACAGAATGGTAAAGTTTTATACTCCCCCTCCACCAACAAGCATCAATCCATGGCTTGCCCAAAACAACGGGTGCCTCCAACTAACAACAATCCTGGGGGAGTTTTGTTTAATTATTTTGATTTGATTTGAGCACGGGACTGGGCATTCCGGTGACCAACCATTTTCTCGTGTATGAGGAGCGGAGTCCACTCCTCTTGAGAATAACCCGCCTAGCATGGAAGATACAGACAACCCTTGTTGATACATGAGCTGTTCGAGCATACAGAACATAATTTTATGAAGGTTTGGAGTTTGGCACATACAAATTTACTTGAAACGGCAGGTAAATACCGCATATCGGAAGGTATGGTGGACTCATACGGAATAACTTTGGGGTTTATGGAAGTGGATGCACAAGAAGTATTCCCGCTTAGTACAAGTGAAGGCTAGAAAAATACTGGGAAGCGACCAACTGAGAGAGCGCAACAGTCATGAGCATGCATTAAAATTGATAGACACTGAGTGCAAGCATGAGTAGGATATAATCCACCATGAACATAAATATCATGAAGGCTATGTTAATTCTGTTTCGACTACATGCATGAACATGTGCCAAGTCGAGTCACTCAATTCATTCAAAGGAGGCTACCACCCTATTATACCACATAACAACCATTTTAATAGCATGTTGGCACGCAAGGTAAACCATTATAAACTCATAGCTAATTAAGCATGTCATAAGCAAATATAATCTCTAATTGTCATTGCAAACATGTTTATTCATAATAGGCTGAATCAGGAACGATTAGCTAATCATATTTACAAAAACAAGAGAGGTCGAGTTCATACCAGCTCCTCTTATCCCAATCATTTCATCATATATCATCATCATTGCCTTACACTTGCACGACTGAACGATGTGGATAATAATAATAGTGCACGTGCATTGGACTAAGCTGGAATCTGCAAGCATTCATTTCAAGAGAGAAGACAAAGTAATATGGGCTCTTATTTAAAGTAAATCAATTATGCATATGAGAGCCACTTAGACATTTTCATAATGGTCTTCTCCTCTTGACCCCCAAAGGAAAGAAGAGAAATAAAACTATTTACATGGGAAAGCTCCCAACAAGCAAAAGAAGAACGGGAAATCTTTTTGAGTTTTTCTTTAGTTATTACTACTACAGGCATGGAAATTAAACTAACTATTTTTTTGGTTTTTCTTAAGGTTTATTAAACACACAAGAAGAAAGCTAGAAAAAGAAATTAAACTAGCATGGATAGCAAAATGAAAGAGTATGAGCACCGACACTAGAATGAGTGTGTGAACATCAATGTAAAGTCGGTGAGGAATACATACTCCACCAAGCTTAGGCTTTTGGCCTAAGTTGGTCTATGGCCATGGCTCAGAGCTACTCCCTCCGGTGTACTGAGATGCATCATCTGGGTACCACTGGCTGGCAAACTCCTATGGATTCCACTGATAATAGGATGGTCGATAAGGGTCAAGTTGTGGTTCCGGCTCAGGCTCTGGGGCTCATGTCTCGCCTCGGTAAGCATGAACGGCCTCCGGTAAGACAAGAAACGTGCCTGAAGATAAATCTAACAAAGAGGGTGCAGGCAGGATAATAGTTTCATTGTGTTTATTATGATTTCTCAGATTATATTTAAGCATACTCTCATCATTCGTAGCAATAAACTCATGTGCTACCATGCTATTATAATCTAGAAAAGTAGGGGGCAGTAGTTTTTCTTCTTCCTCATAGTGACTAATAGGTATCTCGAAGTGTTTAGCGAGGCATGAAGCATTAATACCTCCAAAAATGGGGCCCTCTGTACGGTTCAGGCTTAATCGTCTAGCAATAATAGCACCCATATTAAAAGTGTTATCACGAAATAAAGCATGGAACAAAATGATAATATCAGGAATACTAAGGTTTCCACAGTTTCCGCGTCCAATCAAGCATCGACTAGCAAATATTGCAAAGTAGCGTAAAACAGGAAACTGAATGCTAGTTATTTGTGCATTGGAAACCTTCCTCGTTTCCCCTACAGTGATAGTGTCAATAAATCCTTCCACATCTTTATGATGTGGTTCCTCTAAGCTGCCCCCGAAGGGTATCTTGCAAACTGCGCAAAATTCATATAGTGACATCTCCCTATCAACATCATATAATTTAAACTCTACTGAAGGAGGTGACTTCTTAGGATAAAAGTAGAAATTTTGCATGAAAGTATTGGTGAGTAAGATATACTTTTCAAGCTGGTTGTGGAGGAATTCGGTGAGGCCCGCATTGTCAACCAAAGAATAGAAATCATCATATATCCCGACTGCTCTCAAGAAATCATCACAAGGCCATTCACACAGCCGTACTTCTGCCACACGAGGAAGATTATACTTGGGCTTTTCATTCTCCTTAGCTTGTTTATCCTTAGAACCTTGGCTAGAAGAGCCCCTCAAGAAGAATCTCTTCATCATTTTCTGAAAATATCTGAATTTTTTAGTGAATCAAAATAAAACTGAAATAAACTTAATGAAATTGATAGCAACTACTCCCACAAGTGCCTAGAGCCTCTATCATGCATTAGAATTACTTGGGACCTCATTAATTTAACATGCAAGCTCAAGAACAGGGTCACCTAAGCAACAAGAATTTGCAATGAATAAAGCAGTAGAACAAAAACTAATTGTATCATTGGAGGAGTCACATACCAAAGAACAATCCCCCAAAGCAGTTTTGTGAATGGAGCTTTGAGCAAGGAGATCGAAAATGGCAGCAAAACGAGCTAGAACTCGTGCTTGAGCAAGGTAGTGATTTTTGGGAGGAAGAAGAAGTGTGTGGGTGCAGGAATAAGTGGAGGGGAGCCACCATGGGCCCACGAGGCAGGGGGCGCGCCCTGTAGGGGTGGGCGCGCCCTGGACTCTCGTGGCCAGGTGCTTGCTCCCCCTGTTGTGTTCTCAGTGCCAGATATTCTCAAATATTCCAGAAAAAAATCATATTAAATTGGCATGGCATTTGGAGAACTTTTATTTTCGGGGTATTTTTTATTGCATAGATAATTCAGAAAATAGGAAAAATATACTATTTCTACTTTATTTATTATAAGTAACAGAAAGTAAAAAGAGGGTACAGAAGGTTGTGCCTTCTAACTTCATCCATCTCATGCTCATCAAAAGGAATCCACTAACAAGGTTGATCAAGTCTTGTTAAAAAACTCATTCCAAATCACATGAAATCGGAGAAATTTCCAAGTGACACTAGGTTACCTCAACGGGGATATGAACATCCCCAATAATAAGAATATCATACTTTTTCTTTGCAGTAGGAAGAGGAAATTCAAAACCTCCAAATATAATTGATGGAACTTTCCCAATAGAATTTATGTTGTGAACTTGAGGTTGTTTCCTCAGAAAGTGTACTGTATGCTCATTGCCATTAACATGAAAGGTGACATTGCCTTTGTTGCAATCGATACAACACCTGTCGTACTTAAAAAGGGTCTACCAAGGATAATCGACATACTATCGTCCTTAGGAATATCAAGAATAACGAAGTCTGTTAAGATAGTAACATTCGCAATAGCAACAGGCCCGTCCTCACAAATACCGATAGGTATAGAAGTTGATTTGTTGGCCATTTGCAAAGATATCCCAGTAGGTGTCAACTTACTTAATTCAAGTCTACGGTATAAGGAAAGAGGCATAACACTGACACCGGCTCCTAGATCACATAAGGCAGTTTTAACATAATTTCTTTTAATGGAGCATGGTATCGTGGGTACTTCGGGATCACCAAGTTTCTTAGGTATTCCACCCTTAAAGGTATATTTGGCAAGCATGGTGGATATTTTGGCTTCAGGTATTTTTCTTTTATTTGTAATGATATCTTTCATGTATTTAGCATAAGGGTTTGTTTTAAGCATATCGGTTAAGCGCATACGTAAGAAGATAGGTCTAATCATTTCAGCAAAGCGCTCAAAGTCCTCATCATCCTTTTTGTTGGATGGTTTAGGAGGAAAGGCATGGGTTTCTGAACCCATGGTTCTCTTTACCTACCATGTTTCCTAGCAACAAAGTCTCTCTTAACATAACGTTGATTCCTTGATTGTGGATTATCAAGATCAACAACAGGTTCAATTTCTATATCATTGTTATTGCTAGGTTGAGCCTCTACATGAACATCATTATTAGCATTATCATTAGGTTCATGTTCATCTCCAGATTGTGTCTCAGCATCAGAGTTAGAAATATCATTAGGATTCTCAGGTGTTTCTACATTAGATTCACTAGAAGCATGCAAAGTCCTATCATTTTTAGAAGGACTAGGAGCATCTAAATTATTTTTCTGAGAATCTTGTTCAATCCTCTTAGGGTGGCCTTCAGGATACAAAGGTGCCTGAGTCATTTTACCAGTTCTAGTAGCCACTCTAACAGCAAAATCATGTTTATTATTTAATTCATCAAGCAATTCATTCTGAGCCTTAAGTACTTGTTTGGCTTGAGTAGTTACCATAGAAACATGTTTACTAGTGAGTTTAAGTTCACCCTTAACTCTAGACATATAATCACTCAAGCGTCCAATCATATAAGCATTATTTTTCAATTGTCTACTAACATATCACTGAAATTTGCTTGTTTATTCATAAAGCCATCAAATTCATCTAAGCATTGGCTAGCAAACTTAGTAGACGGGATTTCAACTTTATCATATCTATAAAGAGAGTTTACCTTCACTGCCTATGTCGGGTTATCAAGACCTTGTATTTATTTAAGTGGTATATTAAGGCCATGAATTTCTTCAGGAGGTAAATTTTTAACATCTTCAGCTTTAATACCTTTCTCTTTCATAGATTTCTTTGCCTCTTGCATATCTTCAGGACTGAGAAATAGAACGACTCTTTTCTTCGGAGTTGGCTTAGGAGTTGGTTCAGGAGGTTCCCAATAATTTTCATTTGCCAACATATTATTTAATAGTAATTCAGCTTGGTCGACTGTCCTTTCCCTAAAAACACAACCAGCACAACTATCCAAGTGGTCCTTGGAAGCATCGGTTAGTCCATTATAGATCATATCAAGTATTTCATTTTTCTTAAGAGGATGATCAGGCAAAGCATTAAGTAATTGGAGAAGCCTCCCCCAAGCTTGTGGGAGACTCTCTTCTTCGATTTGCACAAAATTGTACATCTCCCTTAAAGCAACTTGTTTCTTATGAGCTGGGAAATATTTAGCAGAGAAATAGTAAATCATATCCTGGGGACTACGCACACAACCACGATCAAGAGAATTAAACCATGTCTTAGCATCACCCTTTAATGAGAAAGGAAATATTTTAAGGATATAATTGTAGTGAGATTTCTCATTATTAGTAAACAGGGTGGCTATATCATTTAACTTAGTAAAATGTGCCACTATAGTTTCAGATTCAGTGCCATAAAAAGGATCAGATTCAACTAAAGTAATTATCTCAGGATCAATAGAGAATTCATAATCCTTATCAGTAACAAAGATAGGTGAAGTAGCAAAAGCAGGGTCATGTTTCATTCTAGCATTCAGAGTCTTTTGTTTCAGCTTAGCTAATAATTTCTTAGGATCTGATCTATCATTGCAAGCAAGAAAATCTCTAGCAGTTTCTTCATCCATAACATAACCCTCAGGAACAATAGGCAATTCATATTTATGGGGAGAACCATCATCATCACTATCATCAATATTATCAGTTTCAATGGTTTCATTCTCCCTAGCCCTAGCAAGTTGTTCATCAAGAAATTCACCTAATTGCAGAGTAGTATCAAGCATAGAAGTAGTTTCATCACAAGTATCATGCATAGCAAAAGTGGCATCATCAATAACACACGACAAATCAGAATTAATAGCAGAAGCAGGTTTAGGTGTCGCAAGTTTACTCATAACGGAAGGAGAATCAAGTGAAGAGCTAGATGGCAGTTCCTTACCTCCCCTCGTAGTTGAGGGATACATTTTAGTTCTTTGATCTTTCAAGTTCTTCATAGTGATCAGCAGATATAAATCCCAAGTGACTCAAAGAATAGAGATATGCTCCCCGGCAACGGCGCCAGAAAATAGTCTTGATAACCCGCAAGTATAGGGGATCGCAACAGTTTTTGAGGGTAGAGTATTCAACCCAAATTTATAGATTCAACACAAGGGGAGCCAAATAATATTCTCAAGTATTAGCAGTTGAGTTGTCAATTCAACCACACCTGGATAACTTAATATCTACAGTAAAGTATTTAGTAGCAAAGTAGTATGGAAGTAATGGTAACAGTAGGTAAAGTATCAGTAGCAGTTTTATAGTAATTGTAACAGTGGCAACGATAAAGTAAAAGGGCAAATCACAATATGTGAAAACCTCGTAGGCATTGGATCAGTGATGGATAATTATGTCGGATGCGATACCTCACGTAATAGTTATAACATAGGGTGACACAGAACTAGCTCCAGTTCATCAATGTAATGTTGGCATGTATTCTGAATATAGTCATACGTGCTTATGGAAAAGAACTTGCATGACATCTTTTGTCCTACCCTCCCGTGGCAGTGGGGTCCTAATGGAAACTAAGGGGTATTAATGCCTCCTATTAATAGAGAACCAGACCAAAGCATTAACACTTAGTGAATACAAGAACTCCTCAAACTACGGTCATCACCGGTAAATATCCCAATTATTCTCACTTCGGGGTTAACGGATCATAACACATAATAGGCGACTATAGACTTGCAAGATAGGATCAAGAACTCACATATATTCATGAAAACATAATAGGTTCAGATCTGAAATCATGGCACTCGGGCCCTAGTGACAAGCATTAAGCATAGCAAAGTCATAGCAACATCAATCTGAGAACATAGTGGATACTAGGGACCAAACCCTAACAAAACTAACTCGATTACATGGTAAATCTCATCCAACCCATCACCCTCCAGCAAGCCTACGATGGAATTACTCACGCACATCGGTGAGCATCATGAAATTGGTGATGGAGAATGACTGATGACGATGATGGCGACAGATTCCCCTCTCCGGAGCCCCGAACGGACTCGAGATCAGCCCTCCCAAGAGGTTTTAGGGCTTGGCGGCGGCTCCGTATCGTAAAACGCGATGAACCCTTCTTCTCTTGTTTTTTTGTCCACGAAAGAAAATATATGGAGATGGAGTTGAGGTCGATGGACGACCAGGGGGCCCACGAGGCAGGGGGCGCGCCCTAGGGGAGGAGGTGCGCCCACACCCTCGTGACCAGGGTGTGGGCCCCCTCACGCTAATGCTTTCGCCAGTATTTTTTATTAATTCTGAAAAGTTGCTCCGTGGATTTGCAGGTCATTCCGAGAACTTTTATTTCTGCACAAAAATAACACCATGGCAGTTCTGCTGAAAACAGCGTGAGTCCGGGTTAGTTCCATTCAAATCATGCAAGTTATATTCCAAAACAAGGGCAAAAGTGTTTGGAAAAGTGGATATGATGAAGACGTATCATATATAAAAGTGACAAATCATGGAGACTCTATATATGAAGAACATGGTGCTACTTTGAAGCACAAGTGTGGTAAAAGGATACTAGCATTGCCCCTTCTCGCTTTTCTCTCAATTCATTTTTACAACATATCATGAATGCTATCCCCACTTTTCCGAGGACTCATCATTCTCCATCATTATTTACCTCACCACAACAATGCTTTAATAATGATGATAATCACACTTCATTTTACTTAAAAGTCGATAAACTGAATGATATGACTCTATATGAATGCCTCTGGCAGTGTACCAGGATGTGCAATGATCTGATATAACATGTATTAGAATGATGAACGGGTGGCTTTGCCACAAATATCATGTCAGCTCTATATGATCATGCAAAGCAAAATGGTGCTGAACACACAAGTCATGTGAATAGTAACTGTGAAGTTGCATGTCAATATATCTCGGAATGACTATGGAATGCCATGACATGTAGGTATGGTCACTTTTTGACGAAAGATATAATAAGGCTTATGTGCGATAGAGCATATCATATCATGGGTTTAGATGCCCCGACAAAGTTTACACCAATTCTCGAGGTGAAAATGGGCAATGCATGGTACCAGAAAGGCTAGCAAAATATGGATACGTGGGAGTATCGTATTATTCCCACAACTCACATTAGTCATAAAGAACTCATATACTTATTGTGAAAGCTTTATTATCCCTTAAAGCAAAGTACTATCGAATGCCCCTAGGGAGGTGGTCATTGGTAGGAGTTAACCATTGCACGCCCTACATTCAAGCAACACAAAGGATTTCAACGAGGAATAAAAACCCTCCAACATCCCCGTCATGCCATGACTGACACTTAGATGAGTAGTACATAACAAGATTTAATATTGATATTCTTACCAATTAATGATTATGAACTAATACCCTTTCATATTTCCACATCAATATTGTTAAATCACACACTTCAAATCCAGTGATCTACGTGAAAGTTTTTATTATACTAGTTTTATAACCCATGCACATTACCACTTCTTATTAATAGACTCTCAAAAAGATACAAGTGAAGAATGAGAGTGCAAATGATTTCTGTAAAATATATCAACTGCCGAGCTCTAAATACATAAGTGAAGCACATGAGCAACTGCCTAACTCTAAAGATATAAGTCAAGCACACAGAGCATTCTAAAAAAACATGATGAATACATACCTCACTCAAAAGGTGTGTCCAGCAAACAATGATCATGTCAAACTAACAGACAAAAATAAAACAATAGCAAAAGACGCTCCAACTAAAAATCATATCATATGATGAATAAAAATATAGCTCCAAGTAACATACTGATGAATTGTATGGCATCCCCAAGCTTATATGCTTGGGTATTACTTGAATATTACAATACAAAAAAAACACTTCCGTGATGATACATTTTTGTCACAGTAGGTCACATTTTCTGTCATTCATGTATATTTGTGACGATTTTATGACAGAATCAAGATAGTCATACCTGTGCTATCGGGTCCGGTTTTGGATCCAATAACCTGTTAACAGCCACGACCAATGGCAATTTTCCACATGTAAAATTCTCATTGGCTGAACGAACCACGTGTCAGCTCCGCGTTGGGATAGATACCTGATACTTCTCCAACATATATATAATTTTGGATTGTTCCATGCTATTATATTACCCGTTTTGGATGTTTATGGGCTTTACTTTACACTTTTATATCATTTTTGGGACTAACCTACTAACCGTAGGACCAGCCCAAATTGCTGTTTTTTTGCCTATTTTAGTGTTTCAAAGAAAAGGAATATCAAACGGAGTCCAAACGGAATGAAACCTTCGGAAGCGATCTTTTTGGAACAAACGTGATCTAGGGGACTTGGAGTGCAAGTCAAGAAACAAGCGAGGCGACCACGAGGGTGGAGGGCGTGCCCCCCTATCTCGTGGGACCATCGAGCGTCCACTGACGTACTTCTTCCTCCTATATATACCCATGTACCCCTAAACCATCAGGGGAGCCACCGAAAAACTATTTCCACCACCGTAACCTTCTGTATCCGTGAGATCCCATCTTGGAGCCGTCGCCGGTGCTCCGCCGGAGGGGGAATCCAACACGGAGGGCCTCTACATGAACTACAAGGCCTCTCCGATGAGTTGTGAGTAGTTTACCACAGACCTTCGGGTCCATAGTTATTAGCTAGATGGCTTCTTCTCTCTCTTTGATTCTCAATACAAAGTTCTCCTCCCTCTTCTTGGATATCTATTCGATGTAACTCTTTTTGCGGTGTGTTTGTCGAGATCCGATGAATCGTGGATTTATGATCAAGTTTATCTATGAGAAATATTTGAATCTCCTCTTAATTCTTTTATGTGTGATTAAGTTATCTTTGCAAGTCTCTTCGAATTATTGGTTTGGTTTGGCCTACAAGATTGATCTTTCTTGCCATGGGAGAAGTACTTAGCTTTGGGTTCAATCTTGCGGTGTCCTTTCCCAGTGACAGCAGGGGCAGCAAGGCACGTATTGTATTGTTGCCATCAAGGATAAAAAGATGGGGTTTATTTCATATTGCATGAGTTTATACCTCTACATCATGTCATCTTTCTTAATGCGTTACTCTGTTCTTCATGAACCTAATACTCTAGATGCATGCTGGATAGCGATCGATGTGTGGAGTAACAGTAGTAGATGCAGGAAGGAGTCGGTCTACTTGTCACGGACGTGATGCCTATGTACATGATCATACCTAGATAATCTCATAATTATTCGCTTTTCTATCAATTGCTCGACAGTAATTTGTTCACCCACCGTAATAATTATGCTATCTTGAGAGAAGCCACTAGTGAAACCTATGGCCCCCGGGTCTATCTATTATCATATAAGCTTTCAATCTACTTTTATTTACATCTTTACTTTTCCAATCTATATCATAAAATACCAAAAATATATTTATCTTATCATATTATCTCTATTAGATGTCACTTTCGCAAGTGGTCGTGAAGGGACTGACAATCCCTTTATTGCGTTGGTTGCGAGTTCTTTGTGTGTTTGTGTAGGTGCGTGGGACTTGTGAGGAGCCTCCTACTGGATTGATACCTTGGTTCTAAAAAACCGAGGGAAATACTTACGCTACTTTGCTGCATCACCCTTTCCTCTTCAAGGAAAACCAATGCAAGCTCAAGACGTAGCAAGAAGGATTTCTGGCGCCGTTGCCGGAGAAGTCTTTGCTCAAGTCAAGACATACCAAGTACCCATCACAAACTCATCTCCCTCGCATTTACATTATTTTCCATTTCCTCTTGTTTTCCTCTCCCCCACTTCACCATTGCAGTTTTATTCGCCCTCTCTTTCCCAATCTCCTTTTTCGCTTGCCTTTTTGTTTGCTTGTGTGTTGGATTGCTTGTCGCTATGGCGCAAGATAATACCAAATTGTGTGATTTTTCCAATACCAATAATAATTATTTCCATAGTACTCCGATTGCTCCTCTTAATGATGTTGAGTCTTGTGAAATCAATGTTGCTTTGCTAAATCTTGTTATGAAAGATCAATTTTCCGGCCTTCCTAGTGAAGATGCCGCTACCCATCTAAACAACTTTGTTGATTTGTGTGAGATACAAAAGAAGAAAGATACAGATAACGATATTGTTAAACTGAAGTTATTTCTGTTTTCACTTAGAGATCGTGCTAAAATTTGCTTTTCATCTTTGGCTAAAAATAGTATTTATTCATGGAATAAGTGCAAATATGCCATTATCTCTAAATATTTTCCTCCCGCTAAGATCATCTCTCTTAGGAACGATATTGTGAATTTTAAACAACTTGATCATGAGCATGTTGCCCAATCTTGGGAAAGAATGAAATTGATGATTCATAATTGCCCTACTCATGGTTTGAATTTATGGATGATCATACAAATTTTTTATGCCGGATTGAATTTTGCTTCTAGAAATCTTTTAGATTCGGCCGCGGGAGGCACACTTATGGAAATCACCCTAGGAGAAGCTACTAAACTCCTTGATAATATTATGGCTAATTATTCTCAATGGCACACCGAAAGATCTACTAGTAAAAAAGTGCATGCTATAGAAGAAATTAATGTTTTGAGTGCAAAGATGGATGAACTTATGAAATTATTTGCTACTAAGAGTGCTCCTATTGATATCAATGATATGTCTTTTTCTACTTTGATTGAGAATAATAATGAATCTATGGATGTGAATTTTGTTGGTAGGAATAATTTTGGTAACAATGCTTATAGAGGAAACTTTAATTCTAGACCGTTCCCAAGTAATTCCTCTAATAATTATGGAAATTCCTACAATAATTCTTATGGTAATTTTAATAAGATGCCCTCTGATTTTGAAAATAGTTTGAAAGAATTTATGGTCTCTCAAAAGAATTTTAATGCTTTGCTTGAAGAAAAATTGCTTAAAGTTGATGATTTGGCTAGGAATGTTGATAGACTTTCGATTGATGTTGATTCTTTGAAACTTAGATCTACTTCTCCCAAGCATGATATCAATGAGTATCTCAAATCTATGAGAATTTCCATTGTTAAAGCGTGTTCTTCCAGTTCCCATGAAAATAATGATGAAGATCTAAAAGTTATAGATGTGTCACCTATTAAATCTTTGTTTTGCAATATGAATCTTAATAATGATGGGACTGGAGATGAGTCAACTTTAGTTAAAATGTGTCCCAATGATTCAGAGTTTTTAGATCTTGATGCTAAATTTGGTAAAAGTGGGGTTGGAGAGGTCAAGACTTTAAATAGCATTGAACCCACTATCTTGGATTTCAAGGAATTTAATTATGATAATCGTTCTTTAGTTGATTGTATTTCCTTGTTGCAATCCGTTTTGAATTCTCCTCATGCTTATAGTCAAAATAAAGCCTTTACCAAACATATTGTTGATGCTTTGATGCAATCTTATGATGAAAAACTTAATTTGGAAGTTTCTATACCTAGAAAACTTAATGATGAGTGGGAACCTACTATAAAGATTAAAATTAAAGATTATAAGTGTTATGCCTTGTGTGATTTGGGTGCTAGTGTTTCCACAATTCTGAAAACTTTATGTGATATTCTAGGTTTCCATGATCTTGATGATTGCTCTTTAAATTTGCACCTTGCGGATTCCACCATTAAAAAGCCTATGGGAAGCATAAATGATGTTCATGACATTGATTACAATCTTTCATGTCCTATTATTCTTGGTAGACCTTTCCTTAGAACGATTGTGCGATTATTGATATGAAGGAAGGGAACATTAGATTCCAATTTCCATTAAGGAAAGGCATGGAGCACTTTACAAGAAAGAAAGTCAAATTACCTTATGAATCTATCATGCGAGCTACTTACGAATCATGTCCCAAAGATGGCACTACTTAGATCTATCTTCGCTTTTATGCCTAGCTTGGGGCGTTAAACAATAGCGCTAGTTGGGAGGCAACCCAATTTTATTTTAGTTTCTTTGTTTTTGATCCTGTTTCGTAATAAATTTTGCATCTACTTTCTGTTTAGATGTGTTCTCTTGTTTTAATTAGTGTTTGTGCCAAGTAGAACCTATAGGATAACCTATGGTATGAGTTAATTTGATTCTGCTGAAAAACAGAAACTTTACGCTCACGAGAAAAAATTCAATAAATCACAGAAACGTGCTTTTGCGTTGATTCTTTTTGATGTAGATCAATAGAAAATTTTACTAGGACTTCCTATTTTGGTAGGACTTTTGGAGTTCCAGAAGTATTCGAAAGTTACAGATTACTACAAACTGTTTTGTTTTTGACAGATTCTGCCTTTCGTGTGTTGTTTGCTTATTTTGATGCATCTATGGCTAGTATGTAGGGGTATGAACCATAGAGAAGTTGGAATACAGTAGGTTTAACACCAATATAAATAAAGAATGAGTTCATTACAGTACCTTATGTGGTGGTTTTTCTTTCTTGCACTAACGGAGCTTATGAGATTTCCTGTTGAGTTTTGTGTTGTGAAGTTTTCAAGTTTTGGGTAAAGATTTGATGGATTATGGAATAAGAAGTGGCAAAAGCCTTAGCTTGGGGATGCCCATGGTACCCCAAGATATTCAAGTATAACCAAAATCCTAATCTTGGGGACGCCCCGGAAGGCATCCCCTCTTTCGTCTTCGTTTATCGGTAACTTTACTTGGAGTTATATTTTTATTCGCCACATGATATGTGTTTTGCTTGGAGCGTCATGTATGATATTAGTTTTTGCTTGTTATTTTACCACAATCATCCTTGCTTTACACACCTATTGAGAGATAAATACTTGATTAGAAATTTATTAGAATACTCTATGTGCTTCACTTATATCTTTTGAGCTAGATAATTTTTGCTCTAGTGCTTCACTTATATCTTTTAGAGCATGGTGGTGGCTCAATTTTGTAGAAATTGTTGGTCTCTCATGCTTCAGTTATATTATTTTGAGAGTCTTTTAGAACAGCATGGTATTTGCTATGGTTATAAAATTGGTCCTAGAATGGTGGGCATCGAAGTTGGGTATAATAAAATCTATCATAGGAAGTGAATTGGATGCTATGCTCAACTTGATGCTTAATAATTGTTTTGAGATATGAAGGTGGTAATATTAGAGTCATGCTAGTTGATGTAATTGTGAATTTAAGAAATACTTGTGTTGAGGTTTGCAAGTCCTGTAGCATGCACATATGGTAACCGTTGTGTGACAAATTTGAAGCATGAGGTGTTATTTGATTGTCAACCTTATGAGTGGCAATCGGGGACGAGCGATGGTATTTTCCTACCAATCTATCCCCCTAGGAGCATGCGCATAGTGCTTGGTTTTTGATGACTTGTAGATTTTTTCAATAAGTATGTGAGTTCTTTATGACTAATGTTGAGTCCATGGATTATACGCACTCTCACCTTCCATCATTGCTAGCCTGTTCGGTACCGTGCATTGCCCTTTCTCACCTTCAATGTTGGTGCAAACTTCACCGGTGCATCCAAATCCCGTGATATGATACGCTCTATCACACATAAACCTCCTTATATCTTCCTCAAAACAGCCACCATACCTACCTATTATGGCATTTCCATAGCCATTCCGAGATATATTGCCATGCAACTTTCCACCATTCCGTTTATCATGACACACATCATCATTGTCATATTGCCTTGCATGATCATGTAGTTGACATCGTATTTGTGCAAAGCCACCATGCATAATTTTTCATACATGTCACTCTTGATTCATTGCCCATCCCGGTACACCACCGGAGGCATTCATATAGAGTCATACTTTGTTCTAGTATCAAGTTGTAATTCATGAGTTGTAAATAAATAGAAGTGTGATGATCATCATTATTAGAGCATTGTCCGTTAAAAAGGCCAAAAAAGGAAAGGCCCATAAAAAAGAGAGAAAAGGGGACAATGTTACTATCTTTTTCCACACTTGTGCTTCAAAGTAGCACCATGTTCTTCATATAGAGAGTCTCATTTGTTGTCTCTTTCATATACTAGTGGGAATTTCTCATTATAGAACTTGGCTTGTATATTCCAATGAGGGCTTCCTCAAAATGCCCTAGGTCTTCATGAGCAAGCAAGTTGGATGCACACACACTTAGTTTCTTTTGTGGAGCTTTCATCCATTTATAGCTCTAGTGCATCCGTTGCATGGCAATCCCTACTCCTCGCATTGACATCAATTGATGGGCATCTCCATAGCCCGTTTATTAGCCTCGTCAATGTGAGACTGTCTCCCTTTTTGTCTTCTCCACATAACCCCTATCATTATATTCTATTCCACCCATAGTGTTATATCCATGGCTCACGCTCATGTATTGCGTGAAGGTTGAAAAATGTTTGAGATTACTAAAGTATGAAACAATTGCTTGGCTCCTCATCGGGGTTGTGCATGATGAGAGCTTTCTTGTGTAACAAAAATGAAACATGACCAAACTATATGATTTTGTAGGGATGAAGTTTCCTTTGCGATGTTATTTTGAGAAGACATGATTGCTTAAGTTAGTATGCTTGAAGTGAAATTATTCTTTATGTCAATATGAACTTTTATTTTGAATCATTTGGGTCTGAACATTCATGCCACAATAAAGAGAAATACATTGAGAAATATGCTAGGTAGCATTCCACATCAAAAATTCCGTTTTTATCATTTACCTACTCGAGGACGAGCAGGAATTAAGCTCGGGGATGCTTGATATGTCTCCAACGTATCTATAATTTTTGATTGTTCCATGCTATTATATTACCCGTTTTGGATGTTTATGGGCTTTACTTTACACTTCTATATCATTTTTGGTACTAACCTACGAACCGGAGGCCCAGCCCGAATTGCTATTTTTTGCCTATTTCAGTGTTTCGAAGAAAAGGAATATCAAACGGAGTCCAAACGGAATGAAACCTTTGAAAGCGATCTTTTTGGAACAAACATGATCCTGGGGACTTGGAGTGCAAGTCAAGAAACAAGCGAGGCGTCCACGAGGGTGGGGGTGCGCCCCCTGTCTCGTGGGACCCTCGAGCATCCACCTACGTACTTCTTCCTCCTATATATACCCATGTACCCCGAAACCATCAGGGGAGCCACCAAAAAACTATTTACACCACCGTAACTTTCTGTATCCGCGAGATCCCATCTTGGAGCCATCGCCGGCGCTCCGCCGGAGGGGGAATCCACCATGGAGGGCCTCTACATCAACTCCAAGGCCTCTCTGATGAGTTATGAGTAGTTTACCACAGACCTTCGGGTCCATAGTTATTAGCTAGATGGCTTCTTCTCTCTCTTTGATTCTCAATACAAAGTGCTCCTCCCTCTTCTTGGAGATCTATTCGATGTAACTCTTTTTGCGGAGTGTTTGTCGAGATCCGATGAATTGTGGGTTTATGATCAAGTTTATCTACGAGAAATATTTGAATCTCCTGGAATTCTTTTATGTGTGATTAAGTTATCTTTGCAAGTCTCTTCGAATTATCGGTTTGGCTTGGCCTACTAGATTGATCTTTCTTGCCATGGGAGAAGTGCTTAGCTTTGGGTTCAATCTTGCGGTGTCCTTTCCCCTGTGACAGCAGGGGCAGCAAGGCACGTATTTTATTGTTGCCATCAAGGATAAAAGGATGGGGTTTATTTCATATTGCATGAGTTTATCCCTCTACATCATGTCATCTTTCTTAATGTGTTACTCTGTTCTTCATGAACTTAATACTCTAGATGCATGCTGGATAGCGGTCGATGTGTGGAGTAATAGTAGTAGATGCAGGCATGAGTCGGTCTACTTGTCACGGACGTGATGCCTATATACATGATCATGCCTAGATAATCTCATAATTATTCGCTTTTCTATCAATTGCTCGACAGTAATTTGTTCACCCACCGTAATAATTATGATATCTTGAGAGAAGCCACTAGTGAAACCTATGGCCCCCGGGTCTATCTATTATCATATAAGCTTTCAATCTACTTTTATTTACATATTTACTTTTCCAATCTATATCATAAAATACCAAAAATATATTTATCTTATTATATTATCTCTATCAGATCTCACTTTCGCAAGTGGCCGTGAAGGGATTGACAACCCCTTTATTGCGTTGGTTGTGAGTTCTTTGTTTGTTTGTGTAGGTGCATGGGACTTGTGAGGATCCTCCTAGTGGATTGATACCTTGGTTCTCAAAAACAGAGGGAAATACTTACGCTACTGTGCTGCATCACCCTTTCCTCTTCAAGGAAAACCAATGCAAGCTCAAGACGTAGCAATGCCATCCATCCAATGGACGAGACGCATCTATAATAAGTTGACATGTGGCACGACCCAATAGAGGCCCATATAGGTTAAAAAGGCTGGCCCATTTGACTTGGTCAAAAGCTAGCGGTCTGACCCATGGAAAGCCTGTTAATGGCTTGTTTGCATATAGCCCATTTACAGCACGCTAACTCACGGCCCATTATGGACTTTCCGAAATCGGCCCAATAACGTCATGTGGGCCGTCCAATATAATTGTAGCCCATTGTAACTTTTGGCCCATGTATAACCCATGATGTCTTTCTACTCATATGAGGCCCTTTGTAACTCTGGTCCCTTTAACGGCCCGAGGTGAGACATAATCACATGGGTATGGGCACTCCGCTTGGCAACTGCCAAGCTTGGGGGAGGTGCCCCGGTATCGTATCACCATCACACTACTATCTTTACCGTTTTATTTAGTTTGATCCTTTTTAGTAGTATCTTGATCTAGTATATTGAAGTTTTGATATCAAGTAGTTTCTAGTTTTGCTTTGTGATCTCTTTATGTAATCAAGTCCGTGAGTTATCTATAATAAAGATTAGTGTTGAGTCAAGGGCTTTGCTTTCTTGCTATGATCTTGAGAAAAATAGAAAGAATAAAAATAATAAAATACTTCATATTGATCTTATGGATGGTAATAACTTCACACATAGAAAGTATGAGGCTTAAAAGTTGTTGAGAGATGATAAGCATAGTCTTGGTCATCGTTGCAATTAATAGGAAGTAATAAGGAAAGAGAGGTTTCACATATAAATATACTATCTTGGACATCTTTTATGATTGTGAAGCACTCATTAAGTATGACATGCTAAAAGAGTCGACGTTGGACAAGGAAGACAACATAATGGTTTATGTTTCCTCACATCTCAGTTAAAGTATATTGTCATTGACCTTCCAAACATGTTGAGCTTGCCTCTCCCCCTCATGCTAGCCAAATTCCTAGCACCAAGTAGGGATACTACTTGTGCTTCCAAATATCCTTAAACCCAGCTTTTCCATGAGAGTCCACCATATCTACCTATGGATTGAGTAAGATCCTTCAAGTAAGTTGTCATCCGTGCAAGCAATAAAAATTTCTTTCTAAATATGCATGACTTATTAGTGCGGAGAAAATAAGCTTTATACGATCTTGTTATGGAAGCAATAAAAGCGACAGACTGCATAATAAAGGTCCATACACAAGTGGCAATATAAAGTCACGTTCTTTCGTACTAAGATTTTGTGTATTCAACCCTAAAAGCGCATGACAACCTCTGCTTCCCTTTGTGAAGGGCCTATCTTTTACTTTATGTTCCTACCTTATGTTTTTACTTTATGCTTGAGTCAAGGTGACCTACACCTTTCCCTTTTTCATTTTATCCTTTGGCAAGCTCCTCGTGTCTGAAAGATCATGATGTATATATCCAATTAGATGTTCGTTAGCATGGACTGTTATTGTTGACATCACCTAAAGGTGAATACGTTGGGAGGCAACACAATAAGCCCCTATATTTCTGAGTGTCCGGCTGAAACTCCATAACCACAAGTATTGCGTGAGTGTTAGCAATTGTAGAAGATTATATGATAGTTGAGTATGTGGACTTGCTGAAAAGCTCTATTCTTGACTCTTTGTGATGTTACAATAAATTGCAATTGCTTCAATGACTGAGATTATAGTTTGTTAGCTGTCAACAAAGTTTCTGAACCATACTTGACATTGTGAATTGATTGTTACTTGAGCATAAGAAATCCTATGGTAAAATCTATATATGTTGCTGTTATAATAATGATCATGATGCCCTCATGTCCGTATTTTATTTTTATCGACACCTCTATCTCTAAACATGTGGACATATTTTTCGATTTCGGCTTCCGCTTGAGGAGCGAGGTCTAAGCTTGGGGGAGTTGATACGTGCATTTTGCATCATGCTTTTATATCAATATTTATTGCATTATGGGCTGTTATTACACATTATATATCAATGGGCCCTCTCGGTAATGCACATCATATGAAGCCTTGCAACAAGAACGAGTTGCTGGTAACAAGATTGAACTAGGTATGAAGATACCGACGATCGAATCTCGGGCAAGTAACACATCGATGACAAAGGGAATAACATATGTTGACATTGCGGTTCGACCGATAAAGATCTTCGTAGAATATGTGGGAGACAATATGAGCATCCAGGTTCCGCTATTGGTTATAGACCGGAGAGGTGTCTCGGTCATGTCTACATAGTTCTCGAACCCGTAGGGTCCGCATGCTTAATGTTCGATGACGATATGTATTATATGAGTTATGTGTTTTGGTGACCGAAGGTTTTATGGAGTCCCGGATAGGATCACGTACATGATGAGGAGTCTCGAAATGGCCGAGAGGTAAAGATTGATATATTGGAAGGTTATATTCGGACACCGGAATGGTTCCGGAGTGGTTCGGGTATTTTTCGGAGTACCGAGGGGTCACGGAACCCCCCGGGGAAGTAATGGGCCTTAATGGGTGTGACACCCGGATAATTAAGCTACAGTAAATATCTGCTAAGGATGCCACGTCACTTCGATTTCAGTTGCCAATCTTGCTTAGTTCGAAACCGATTCAAATTCAAATTCAAAGTCAGGCAAACATTAAAAGTTCTCAAATGTCAGAACTAAAATATTATAAATGCGACAATTAAATCATATGTAATATTGGTGGAGAAATCACACTTTTATTTAGTGTTTAAATGCATTATAATAAATATACAGTGGCATAAATTGTAGCACTATTTTTAGGTGTCACTTTTGTATTTGATTGAAACTAAAATAAAACAGTCAAGAAGTAAAAGAGATTTAAGAAAAGGAAAACATTACAAAAAACAACAAAAAAAGAAGCAAAAGAGGACCCCCCCGGCCAACTAGGCCAACAGGCCCAGCTCACCACCCACGCGGCCCAGCTAGCCCATCCCGGCTGTATAACCCCCACGCACCCGAAACCCTAGCCCACTACCCCACCTTCCACCATTCTCCCCCACTCCCCCCGATCTCCTTGGATCTGGATCAGAAGCACCCAACGGCGATGCCCCCGACCCAGGCGCGCCGACGCCTCTCGTCGTCTCCGCCGCCGCTCTGCCATCGCCGCCTCGACCGCCCCTCGCCGGATCACCCCGACGTCGCCGTCATTCCGCCACCTCGCCCGAAGTCGCCCCGTCGCCCTGGACCTCGCCGCCCCATCGCTGGACCGCCCCTTGTCGCCAGACATCCCCGTCCTCCACCTCGAGTACCGCTGCCCTGTGCCCCTACAACTCCTACTATGAGCTACACCATCTTCCCTACCGCTCTCCCTCACGCCCGCCTCGCCTGACTCGTCGCCGCCGCGAGCCTACCTCCTCCCTCGCCTCCTTGGTTGCTCGTGCACCCGCGCACCGTGCCACCGTGGCCGCGACCTGCGCCCCTTACCGCACGCACTCTGGTGCCCGCTCGCGGACGCCGCCACACCGCACCGTCCCGCTGCCCCCTGCTCCACCATGGCCACCTCCCCAACCGGTCCGCCCGTGGCCGTCCCCCCTGCTGCCTCCTGCCCGACACACCTCGCCGTTGCCATGACGGTGTTCCCCCTCGCCGTGGCCCCGACTGGCCACGCCCAGTTCGGGCGCCCACGCCCGCCGCCCGTTTCGCTAGCGCCCACGACCCACTAGTCCCCTAGGGGCCTATGACAAGGGGGCCCCACCCCCTAGGACATTTAAAAAAAGATAAAAAAGTAATAACCAAATTAATTAATTAATTAACTTAATTAACCATGTTTAGTTAAACTAATTAAACTTAATTAACCTAAATATCTAATTAAACTAACTAATCTGTTAGTTAGGGCAATGTGTCAATGACAGATGGGACCCACACGTCAGCGACCCAGTCAACACCTCTGTTAACTGCTATCGTCATGTTAATGTCATGCTGACGTCAAGCTGATGCAATAATACTAATTTCGAATTAGTTTAATAATAACAATTTAGAAAATGATTTAAAACTTTAAAAATTAATATAAAATAATCCGTAACTCGGATGGGAAAACTTTGTACATTAAAGTTGCTCAGAACAGCGAGACGAATTCAATTACGCAGCCCGTTCGTCAGCCACACGTCCCTAGCATAGCAAACATGCACCATTTCACCTCCGGGTCAACTGTCCGAAAACGCGAAACGCCGTGTACTTTCCCGGATGTTTCCCCCCTTCGTTGGTATCACCTACTATCGCATTAGGGCACACCTAGCACCGCGTATTGCCATGTTACGCTTTGTGATGCTTTGATTGCTCTGTTATTTATTATGTTCACCCTCCATTACTTCTCTCCAGTAGACCCCGAGACTGCCGGCGACCCTAATTCGACTACGGAGTTGACGACCCCTACTTGCTAGAGCAACCAGTCGAGCCCCCACTGATCACCAGATATCGCCTATTCTTCTCTCTACTGCTTGCATTAGAGCAGTGTAGCATGTTACTGTTCGGTTACTCCTATTCTGTTGCATAGCCTATCATTGTTGCTACAGTCATTGATACCTTACCCGCAATCCTAAATGCTTAGTATAGGATGCTAGTTTATCATCATTGGCTCTACATTCTTGTTAGTCTGCCTTGCTATACTATCGGGCCGTGATCACTCGGGAGGTGATCTTGGGTATATACTATACATATATACATACTATACAGTTGGTGACTAAAGTCGGGTCGACTCGTTGAGTACCCACAAGTGATTCTGATATGGGGGCTGAAAGGACAGGTGGCTCCATCCCGGTAGAGGTGGGCCTGGGTTCCTGATGGCCCCCGATTGTTACTTTGTGGCGGAGCGACATGGCAGGTTGAGACCACCTAGGCGAGAGGTGGGCCTGGCCCTGGTCGGCATCTGCGGTTACTTCAAAATAACACGCTTAACGAGATCTTGGTATTTGATCTGAGTCTGGCCACTGGCCTATACACACTAACCAACTATGCGGGAACATTTATGGGCACTCGACATCGTGGTATCAGCCGAAGCCTTCTTAACGTTAGTGACTGAGCGGCACACGCGGGGTTGGACCGTGTAACTCAACTTCCTTTGTAATGGAGATTGCTAGGTCTTCTCATAGGCCGCCCACGCAACGTGCAGGTGTGCAATGGGCGATGGGCCCAGACCCCTGTGCGTGTAGGATTTAGACCGGCGTGCTGACCTCTCTGTTGTGCCTAGGTGGGGCTGCGACGTGTTGATCTTTCGAGGCCGGGCATGACCCAAGAAAGTGTGTCTGGCCAGAGGGATCTAGCGTGTTGGGAAATGTGGTGCACCCCTGCAAGGAAGTTTATCTATTCGAATAGCCGTGTCCCTCGGTAAAAGGACGGCCCGGAGTTGTACCTTGACATTATGACAACTAGAACCAGATACTTAATAAAACACACCCAGACAAGTTGCACAGACAGCCCGGTGACCGCTTTTCCATAGGGAGACGAAGGGAGGATTGCCGGGTAGGATTATGCTATGCGATGCTACTTGGAGGACTTCAATCTACTCTCTTCTACATGCTGCAAGACGGAGGCTGCCAAGCGTAGTCTTCGATAGGACTAGCTATCCCCCTCTTATTCTGGCATTCTGCAGTTCAGTCCACCGATATTGCCTCTTTACACATATACCCATGCATATGTAGTGTAGATCCTTGCTTGCGAGTACTTTGGATGAGTACTCACGGTTGCTTTGATCCCTCTCTTCCCCCTTTTTCCTCTTCTTCCCGGATGCCGCAACCAGACGTTGGATTCCAGGAGCCAGAGGATCCCGAGGATGGTTCTACAAGGATTTCGGCTTTGAGGAGTAGTTAGGAGGATCTCAGGTAGGAGGCCTACGCCTCTTTCGATATGTATCCTAGTTTGTGCTAGCCATCTTATGGCAACTTGTTTAACTTATGTCTGTACTCAGATATTGTTGCTTCTGTTGACTCATTTATGTTCGAGCACTTGTATTCGAGCCCTCGAGGCCCCTGGCTAGTAATATGATGCTTGTATGACTTATTTTACTTTTAAAGTTGTGTTGTGATATCTTCCCGTGAGTCCCTGATCTTGATCATACACATTTGCGTGCATGATTAGTGTACGATTGGATCGGGGGCGTCACAAGTTGGTATCAGAGCCGACTGCCTATAGGAATCCCCCTTCCAAACTCCTTGGCCGAAGTTGAGTCTAGTCATTGAAAAAGTTTTTACTAACATGGATGTGTGGCTTACGGGCCCACGTCGCCATTGGGTGGTATTAGGATCTTTTACTTCTTGTCTATACTCTGGGACTCTAATCTCTCTTCTATTCGGGTTAAATGATTTTTCTAACTCTAATTCTAGGTTCTCGTAACTATTTCTCGTGGAGAGCCCTCATTCCGGAAGATCACCTGCTTCATTAGAAGATTATGAGGATATCCCTCGATATTTTCCCGAGACCCTTGTGCTCATCGCCTTTGCAATCCACTGTCGCTGATATATCCCTGTGGATATATGTATGCACTTGTCATTCTCTTGATCATTCCTCGTCGCTGTTGTTGTTACAAGATGCCTCGAAATATTCACCGTTGTCCCGAGAATCCTTTGAGTACTGTCTTGCAGTTTTATTTCGCGTGAAAACCCGTATGGGTTTTTCCTCACATTTATCAAGGACCCATTCTTCTCAATTGTTCATGTGTCTCACACAATTCTTCGGAATACTTTTCTATCTTTCAAAAATCCTCTGCAGCCTATTACTCTTGAAACTCTTGCCTGCTTGCATTATGGGTAATTCCATATGACTAGTAGTCCTCGTTAACATCCCTTGTCTTAGTCATTTTGAGCCTATTGATTCAATGTGTGCGTACGCATGCAGTCACCATGATATCCTTTTTAAGATTATCTTTTCGGCTCAGGGGTCATTCCGGACATGAGTTGGTTCTCGGCAATTCAAACCTTTATTGATTGTCCAACTAAGTGTTTTCAACTTATCCATCCTTGATCAGAGCGTCTGCTTCTGATCCTTCGTTTTGGAAACCATAATTTCTTTCTATTTAAGCATCAAACAAATCAGGTGATTCTTGAATCTGATGCCTCTGCATTCTTTCTTCCTCTGAGTGAGTACTGGTACTCACATCAGCTCTGTTGTGGATCACCCGATCCATTGTTGGATTGTTATCCAACAATGTCCTTCATATTCAATCACCTTGTGAGTTCTTTCCCTGATACATAGTGCCTTTGGTAAATTGTATCCTCTGCTTGGCCAACCATGCTCTGCTTTCGAGCTTGTGTATTTACTTTTGAAACTTGTGGTATATGTTCCTAAGATGCCCAATGGGTTGAACCTATGCCTTCCCCTAATACGTGAGAACCAGAAAGTTTTCACAATTCATACTCTTTCGGTGTTCTACCAAATAAAATTCCAACACTACAGTTTTATCCAAACGAGAGGTGAATGAAATGATATGCATTAAAGAAGTGGGAGTCGACCTTGAACTTTGTGTTCATGCCCATGAAAATGATGTAGACCGTCTCGGAAGCTTCTTGCAAAATGATTATCCAGTTGTATGATTCTTTCGGTATTCTTGAATTGATTCCTTACAGTTATGGTTCCGACCATGCTGTCTTGATCTGATATATCTAATGCGAATTCATTCCAGTGCCTCGTCTATTTTTGGCAAGGTTGAAGTACCTACTGTCATAGGTCAATGACCCGGTTCAACTTCTATCATGTTCTACCTTCGAGGATTACCCCCTGGTATCTCGAAGATGTCTTGCCATTGCACCACATCTTACTAACTTTGTTGAAGTAATGTCTTTTCCGTAATCACTCTACGGGTTCTGAGTTGTTGTCAACCGAGGACACCGACTAATGAAATTATTCTGCACTACAAATCAAATACCCCTAGTATTTTTACTAGGAAATTCGGAACTCAATCTGGTCATTCCTAGAATGTCGGCTGCAACCTGGTCTTGCTATCTTTGACTGTGCTACCTCGTCCTTCTCTGGTGCACGAATTCTTCAGTGTGTGAGCACGACTTACGTCGAGCTTTCAACATCATGTTGCTTGTCTTGAAGGGCAACTTTGGTTCCGAGCTTGCATCTTATATATTGATCCTATAACTTGCCACTTCGTCATTTCCTTGTTGTTGCCATTGTTGTTTGATTGCATCCTCTTGAAACCTCCCGGCAAATGTGTCGGATCACCTTCAACACTTTGAATTCTTCCGAGATGTCAACTGTGTTCATGATGAGAAATACCCTCCTTGCCCTCGATGATTTTTATTATCATCGACAACACCCTTGACTTCCTTTCATCGCGAACTTGTCCACATTATGAATAAAACTTCCTCTCCAGCTAGTGTTGTGTTCTGCCTTGAAGTATTCTTGTCTTTTATGTCGAGAATGTTGTGGGGATTGCTCCACCTCTTAGAAATTCTCGGTATGATGATACTTCTCACCATCACCATTTTTCCTTGGTCCCCGTGTTGTTTTTAATTGGGATACCAATATGCTAATGATGCTCCTTGAGTTCTGTACTTCTAGCAACCATATTGCTTTGAAGTTAATGATCGACAGTTCGTTCTTAGACTGTTGGTTATTGAATCGTCACTCTAACATTGATCTTGCTGTCTAAGGTCATAATTCGGGCACACCTTTCAACTAATGATTGATGGTGTATGTTTTCCTCGAGCATACAACATTATATCATTTGAATTGACAAGTGTCATCTTGTTCACATTATTGTGGAAATCCATCCGTTTGGAATTCTTGATGAATTGTGGCTGAGCCCATCAGCCACCTCCTCCTCTCCTTGGTTTAATGATGAACTATTGTTTTATGAACCCGCTCCCATAGTTCATTTCCCGAGAATCTTGCAATGTCATTTCATCGATTTGTGTTGCACCTTTTCTTCTCGGACATCCAGAGTCTGAGGTATCATGACACCAATCGGATCTGAATCTTGGTTAGATATGATGGTTGGGACAACTTTCCAGGAGTTATGATGTTGGTCCTTTGATGACCCGGTAATATGATGTCATGCCTAGCACCCCAGGCTGGAGGACCTATAATTATAATTTCTTTTGCAAGGATAACCATTCTTCCTGGAGGAAATTGTAGGACTTATTTTACAAGTTGCTCGTGATGGTTCATTTGTGTATCCAAAGTCCGGCCCTTGATTGAAACACCATATCGTTGCTACCTCGAAGCATGACTATGATACCCCGCTCATCAACAAAAACATTGGAGGCGCGATGCTAAATGTCTCTTGGTCAGTTATCCAAACACCGTCGTATGGGTAACATCTTGATTAATCCTTGCCTCTTTATTTGAATGGTTGGGTACTTGCTCTCCTACCCTGTATGCCATGTTTGCTTGTACATGGGAAGGATATACTCCTAATAATGGTGTGTAGTCACACTTTTCCTTTCCATTGATCTGTTTAATCTGATAATCATGCTTTCCTTTCCATTCTTTTGTTTAACCTTTCCTGAATCTGACTTAACTGAGCAGAGATAATTCCCTGCTTAGGTAGGCACCTTGTTGTACCACTCTGTTTGTAAGACCATGTTACTATTGTTGATGACATTCCGGTAACCACCGATGGGTGAGAACTTCGCCAATTGGTTCGCCTCGTTCAACAAGCAGGAAAATTGCTCTCTTCGTTCCCCGTCCTTGGTACCGAAATTGTTGCCGGCATAGCTGACAAGCTATTCACTCACATGCCTCCCTGTCGCGGCTGTGCAAGATCACACCACCCTTCCTACTTTCAACACACATGGTGGGCCCATAACCCACAGGTCCACTGGATCGAAACCCGACTCTTCTTTACAACCCAGATTCTATTGTATCCTTTGCACCTGGCTTTGTATGGGATTCACGAGCTAAATTCTATACCATTATTCATCCTAGAATCAAAGACCATGTAATTCTCGTTGTTCAAAGCCCCATTCCAGCTTGTGTCAATCATCGAATGATTGCCTACCCGTTTGAAACTTTGGTACCATCATATATTGCACTCAACGAATTCACTGAAATAAAACTCGTGCGGTACCTTGTGTATTTCCCATTGAGTTCACCGTCAGATGCCCAGCATTGTGGAGATGCGTTCTTCCGGAGTTTTTCCCCTTGGTTGCGTTCGTAGGGCAATGGAGATCCCAAAGAAAGGATGACGACTTGATAATGGTGACTTGAAGTAGAGTAATGAAGACATCAACGTAAGGGATCAACCTCTTCGAAAGGGCAACCGAGATCAAGAAGACTCGTTAGGTTTTTCGCTACCAGCACTTTCCCCCCTTACTCCACCGCTTCAATCTCGGGACGATATTTCTTGTAGTGGAGGAGAATTGTGACGCCCGGATAATTAAGCTACAGTAAATATCTGCTAAGGATGCCACGTCACTTTGATTTATGTTGCCAATCTCGCGTTAGTTCGAAACCGATTCAAATTCAAATTCAAAGTCAAGTAAACATTAAAAGTTCTCAAATGTCAGAACTAAAATATTCTAAATGTGACAATTAAATCATATGTAATATTGGTGGAGAAATCACACTTTTATTAAGTGTTTAAATGCACTATAATAAATATATAGTGGCATAAATAGTAGCACTATTTTTAGGTGTCACTTCTGTATTTTATTGAAACTAAAATAAAACAGTTAATATGTAAAAGAGAATTAAGAAAAGGAAAACATTACAAAAAAACAAAAAAAAATGCAAAAGAGGACCCACTGACCAACTGGGCCAATAGGCCCAGCTGGCCACCCACGCGGCCTAGCCAGCCCATCCCGGCTGTATAACCCCTACGCACCCGAAACCCTAGCCCACTACCCCCACCTTCCCCCATTCTCCCCACCCCGACCCCCTGGATCTGAATCGGAAGCACCCAACGCCGATGCGCCCGACCCCGGGCGCCGACGCCTCTCGTCGTCTCCGGTGCCGCCCTGCTATCGCCGCCTCGACCCCGCCTCGACCGCCCCTTGCCGGATCGCCCCGACGTCGCTGTCATCCCGCCTCCTCGCCCGAAGTCGCCCCTTCGCCCTGGACCTCGCTGCCCCATCGCCGGACCGCCCCTCGTCGCCGGACGTCAACGTCCTCCATCTCGAGCACTGCTGCCCCGTGCCCCTACAACTCCTACTGTGAGCTCCCCCATCTCCTCTACCGCTCTCCCTCACGCCCGCCTCGCCTGACTCGTCGCCATCGTGAGCTTGCCTCCTCCCTCCCCTCCTTGGTTGCTCGCGCACCCGTGCACCATGCCGTCGTGGCCGCGACCTGCGCCCCTCGCCGCACGCACTCCGATGCCCGCTCACGACCGCCGCCACCCCGCACCATCCCGCTGCCCCTGCTCCACCATGGCCGCCTCCCCAACCGGTCTGCCTGTGGCTATTCCCCCCTGCTGTCTCCTGCCCGGCGCACCTCGCCGCTGCCACGCCGGCGTTCCCCCTCGCCGTGGCCCCGACTGGCCGCGCCCAGTTCGGGCGCCCAACACCGCCGCCCGTTTCGCTAGCGCCCACGACCCGCTAGTCCCCCAGGGGCCTATCACAAGGGGGCCCCAACCCCGGAACGTTTTAAAAAAAGATTAAAAAATTAATACTTAAATTAATTAATTAATTAATTAACTTAATTAACCATGTTTAGTTCAACTAATTAAACTTAATTAACCTAAATATGTAATTAAACTAACTAATTTGTTAGTTAGGGCAATGTGTCAATGACAGATGGGACCCACATGTCAGCAACCCAATCAACACCTTCGTTGAATGCTGATGTCATGCTGATGTCATGCTGATGCAATAATACTAATTTCGAATTAATTTGATAATAATAATTTAGAAAATGATTTAAAGCTTTCAAAATTAATATAAAATAATTCGTTACTCCGATGGAAAAACTTTGTACATGAAAGTTGCTCAGAACGGCTAGACAAATTCGAATGCGCAACCCGTTTGTCAGCCACGCGTCCCTAGCATAGAAAACATGCAACATTTCACCTCCGGTTCATCTATCCAAAAACGCAAAACACCGGGGATACTTTCCCAGATGTTTCCCTCCTTCGTCAGTATCACCTACTATCGCGTTAGGGCACACCTAGCACCGCGTATTGCCATGTTACGCTTTGCGATGCTTTGATTGCTCTGTTATTTATTATGTTCCCCCTCCGTTACTTCTTTCCAGTAGGCCTCGAGACTGCCAGCGACCCTAGTTCGACTACGGAGTTGATGGCCCCTACTTGCTAGAGCAACCTGGCAAGCCCCCCCCTTGATCACCAGATATCGCCTATTCTTCTCTCTACTGATTGCATTAGAGTAGTGTAGCATGTTACTGTTTGGTTACTCCTATTCTGTTGCATAGCCTATCATTGTTTCTACAGTCGTTGATACCTTACCCGCAATCCTAAATGCTTAGTATAGGATGCTAGTTTATCATCATTGGCCCTACATTCTTGTCAGTCTGCCTTGCTATACTATCGGGCCGTGATCACTCAAGAGGTGATCACGGGTATATACTATACATATATACATATTATATAGTTGATGACTAAAGTGAGGTCGGCTCGTTGAGTACCCGCAAGTGATTCGGATATGGGGGCTGAAAGGACAGGTGGATCCATCCCGGTAGAAGTTGGCCTGGGATCCCGACGGCCCCCGACTGTTACTTTGTGGCAGAGCGACATGGCAGGTTGAGACCACCTAGGCGAGAGGTGGGCCTAGCCCTGGTCGGCATCCGCGGTTACTTCAAAATAACACGCTTAACGAGATCTTGGTATTTGATCTGAGTCTGGCCACTGGCCTATACGCACTAACCAACTACGCGGGAACAGTTATGGGCACTCGATGTCGTGGTATCAGCCGAAGCCTTCTTGACATCAGTGACTGAGCGGCACATGCCGGGTTGGACCGCATAACGCAACTTCCTTTGCAATGAAGGTTGCTAGGTCTGCTCACCGGTCGCCCATGCAACATGCAGGTGTGCAATGGGCGATGGGCCCAAACCCCTGCGCGCATAGGATTTAGACCGCCATGCTGACCTCTCTGTTGTGCCTAGGTGGGGCTGCGACGTGTTGGTCTTTCGAGGCCGGGCATGACCTAGGAAAGTGTGTCCGGCGAGAGGGATCGAGCGTGTTGGGAAATGTGGTGCACCCCTGCAGGGAAGTTTATCTATTCGAATAGGCGTCCCTTGGTAAAAGGACGACCCGGAGTTGTACCTTGACCTTATGACAACTAGAACCGGATACTTAATAAACACACCCAGACAAGTTCCACAGACAACCCGGTGATTGATTTTCCACAGGGCGACGAGGGGAGGATCGCCGGGTAGGATTATGCTATGCGATGCTACTTGGAGGACTTCAATCTACTCTCTTCTACATGCTGCAAGACGGAGGCTGCCAGAAGCGTAGTCTTCGATAGGACTAGCTATCCCCCTCTTATTCTGGGATTCTGTAGTTCAGTCCACCAATATTGCCTCTTTACACATATACCCATGCATATGTAGTGTAGATCCTTGCTTGCGAGTACTTTGGATGAGTACTCATGGTTGCTTTGCTCCCTCTTTTCCCCCTTTTTCCTTTCTTCCCAGTTGCCGCAACCAGATGTTGGAGTCCAGGAGCCAGAGGATCCTAAGGATGGTTCTACAAGGAGTTCGGCTTAGAGGAGTAGTTAAGAGGATCCTAGGCAGGAGGCCTGCGCCTCTTTCGATCTTTATCCCAGTTTGTGTTAGCCATCTTATGGCAACTTGTTTGACTTATGTCTGTACTCAGATATTGTTGCTTCCACTGACTCATTTACGTTCGAGCACTTGTATGCGAGCCCTCGAGGCCCCTGGCTTGTAATATGATGCTTGTATTACTTATTTTACTTTTAGAGTTGTGTTGTGATATCTTCCCGTGAGTCCTTGATCTTGATCATACACATTTGCGTGCATGATTAGTGTACGATTGAATCGGGGGCATCACAATGGGCCATAGTGGAGAGGAGAGGCAGGCCGCAGGAGGTGGCGCACGCCCTCCCGGTGGCGAGTCCGAATTGGACTAGGGAAGGGGCGCGGCCCCCCTTTCCCTCTCCCTCTCCCTCTCTTTCCCTTTTCGCCCTCCGTTGGAAGGAAAGGGGGAGCCGACTAGGACTTGGAGTCCTAGTAGGACTCCCCCCACTTGGCGCGCCCCTAGGTTCGGCCGCCTCCCCTCTCCTCCTTTATATACGGGGGCAGGGGACACCCCAAAGCACAACAATTGTTTCTTAGCCGTGTGTGGTACCCCCCTCCACTGTTTACTCCTCCGGTCATATTGTCGTAGTGCTTAGGCGAAGCCCTGCACGGATCACATCACCAACACCATCACCACGCTGTCGTGCTAACGGAACTTGTCTATTCCATCGACACTCTGCTGTATTAAGAGTTTGAGGGACGGCATCGAGCTAAACGTGTGCGGAACTTGGAGGTGTCGTACGTTCGGTACTTGATCGGTTGATTCAAGAAGACGTTTGACTACATCAACCACGTTAAGTGAACCCTTCCGCTTTTGGTCTAGGAGGATACGTGGACACACTCTTCCCCTCTCGTTGCTATGCATCTCCTAGATAGATCTTGCGTAAGCGTAGGAATTTTTTTAAATTACATGCTACGTTTCCCAACAGTGGCATCCGAGCCAGGTCTATGCGTAGATGATATGCACGAGTAGAAAACAAAGAGTTGTGGGTTGTGATCGTCATATTGCTTACCACCAAAGTCTTATTTTGATTCGGTGGTATTGTTGGATGAAGCGGCCCGGACCAACCATACATGATCGCGTTCATGAGACTGGTTCCACCGACAGACATGCAACTAGTTTTGTATAAAGGTGGCTGGCGGATGTCTATTTCTCCAACTTTAGTTGAATCGAATTGGACTACGGCCGGTCCTTGTGAATGTTAAAACAACAAACTTGATAAATGACAGTTGTGGTTTTTGTGCCGTAGGTAAGTACGGTTCATGCTAGAAGCCCGTAGCAGCCACGTAAAACTTGCAACAACAAAGTAGAGGACGTCTAACATGTTTTTGCAGGGCATGTTGTGATGTGATGTGGTCAAGACATGACGTGATATAAGTTGTTGTATGAGATGATCACGTTTTTGTAAAATTTATCGGCAACTGGCAGGAGCCATATGGTTATCGCTTTATTGTATGAAAGAAAAACGCTATGTAATTGCTTTATTTTATCACTAAGCGGTAGAGATAGTCATAGAAGCAATGGTTGGCGAGATGATCATGATGCTACAATGGAGATCAAGGTGTCAAGCCAGCGACGATTGAGATCATGATGTTGCTTTGATGATGGAGATCAAAAGCACAAGATGATGATGGCCGTATCATGTCACATATTTTCATTGCATGTGATGTTTACCTTTTATGCAACTTATTTTGCTTAGTATGGCGATATCATTATAATATGATCCCTTACGAAAATTTCAAGGTATAAGTGTTCTCCCCGAGTATGCACCGTTGTGAAAGTTCTTCGTGCTGAGACACCACGTGATGATCAGATGTGATAAGCTCTATGTTCAAATACAATGGGTGCAAGCCAGTTTTGCACATGCGGAATACTCAGGTTAAACTTGACGAGCCTAGCATATACAGATATGGCCTCGGAACACTAGAGACCGAAAGGTCGAACGTGAATCATATAGTAGATATGATCAACATAGATATGTTCACCAGTGATGACTACTCCATCTCACGTGATGATTGTACTTGCTTTACTTGATTTGGATCACTTATCATTTAGATGACTAGAGGGATATCTATCTAAGTAGGAGTTCTTAAAGTAATATAATTAATTGAACTTAATTTATCATGAACTTACTCCTGATAGTTTTTTCCATATCTATGTTGTAGATCAATGGCCCGTGCTACCGTTCCTTTGAATTTCAATCCGTTCCTAGAGAAAGCTAAGTTGAAAGATTATGGTAGCAACTACACGGTCTGGGTCCGTAACTTGAGGATTATCCTCATTGCTGCACAGAAGAATTATGTCCTTGATGCACCGCTAGGTGTACCACCTGCCCGAGCAACTTTAGACATTGTGAATGCCTGGCAGTTGCGTGTCGATGACTACTCGTTAGTTCAGTGTGTCATGCTTTACGACTTAGAATCGGGACTTCAAAGATGTTTTGAACGTCATGGACCATATGAGATGTTCCAGGAGTTGAAGTTAATATTTCAAGGAAATGCCCGAGTTGAGAGATATGAAGTCTCCAACAAGTTCTATAGCTGCAAGATGGAGGAGAACAGTTCTGTTAGTGAGCACATACTCAGAATGTCTGGGTACCATAATCACTTGACTCAGCTGGGGGTTAATCTTCCAGATGTTTGTGTCATTGACAGAGTTCTTCAATCACCACTACAAAAAAGAGACACATCTGTGACATTTTGGGCCGAACGATTTTTTTCCTGTCATACTTATGACACTTCTATGACGATAATTATGACAAAACCCGGTATCATCATAGATGTGGTGGGCTCCTACTTCTATGACAAAAAATCATGACAAAAAATGGGCTTTTCGTCCTGGGCGGGCCGAAGACGCAACTGCATGACATTCTTTGGGCCGTCCATGACGGAAAACATCATGGTAGAAGCGAGGGCGAGGAAAATATCGGGGTGTTCCCGGTTACGGTGGGTGGTTGGGGCCGAGCGATGCATAGAGGTTTGCACGTTTCTCTCATACACGCACGCACGTGGGTGCGAGGCATTGGGCTCTAAATGAACCCGAGCGAAGCATTCGCCTACTGAACTCGAGCGATTGCACTGCAGGCTACGCGTTACTGAACCCGAGCGATCGATCGGTGGCTATTAACTAAACCCGATCGAGCGATTCCTTCGCTACTGCTGCTAACTGAAGCCAATCGATGCTGCCTCTGGATGAACAGTGAGCGTTGCAGGGGAGTGTGGATGAATAGTTCCTGGTGGGGGTGGATGTACATGACCCCATGGTGTTGCCTCTGGATGAACAGGACCCCGATTGATCGAGCCGGTTGGGGCTGGATGAACAGGACCCCGTGGAGGGCTGGATGAATAGGACGACCCCGTGGAGGGCTGGCTGAACAGTAGACGGTGGAGGGGTGGATGAACAGTAGCCCATGGAGGGGTGGTTAAACAGGAGCCCGTGGAGAGGGCTGGTTGAACAGTAGCCAGTGGAGTAGCACGCGGTGGAGGCTAGATGAACAGTCGCAGGTGGAGGATAGAGGAGGTCGACGGTGGATGAACAGTAGCCCGTGGAGGCTAGAGGAGGTCGATGGTGGAGATGAACAGTATCCCGTGGAGTCCCGTTTTGCGGTATGCCACACCCCTCCCGATGAACAGGACCTCCGTTTTGACAGTAGCGCTCCAACACAAGTCTGTTTCGTCCGTTTTGCGGTACACCACACCCCCTCCCGATCAACAGGACCTTGTTTCGACCGTAGGAGGTCCAACACAAGTCTATTTCCTCCATTTTGCAGTATGCTAGACCTCTCCCGATGAACAGGATCCCATTTCAAATGTGGCTGGTCGAACACAAGGCCGTTTCCTCCGTTGTGCGGTACGCCAAGCCTCGTTTCCATTGGATGTTCTGTCCAAGCCAGTTGGCTCCCACGCGTTCCGTTTCCTCCCGATGAACACGATGCATTCCGTTGCCTCTCCATGAACACGACGACGACGCAGTTTCTCCGTTCCGACCCAGCCATGTACATGAGCCCTGGCCGTACATATGCGCAAGTAGGCGTTCGAGACCCCGCCCGTATGTACGTACGTGGCCGTATTTTCTTTCTTGCACACTCGCCGTTGAACGTACGTGTACATGCTACATGCGTGCCACTAATACGACATGTGCGTGCCTCTACATCGACCAGTATGTATGTACACGTTCACGACCAGAATGACAATGCTACCTATGCTTCGACCAGGTGGGTCCCGACTGTCAGGCACTTCCTTGTGTGCGATGATGTAGCTGGTGGGTCCCAGCAGTGAGGGGGCGAAGTGTTTTTTTTCGGACATACTTCCTTGCGTGTGAAGATGTAGCTGGTGGGTCCCAACAGTCAGGGGGGAACGTTTTTTTGCAAAATACGGTGGCACATCCGGTGGGTCCCTGCTGTCAGGTGGAGGAATCATTATTTTCCACGTAATAAGGATGCACTTCCTTGATGCGGCCGTGGACCCAGCTGTCAGCCTCTCCACGTAAAGTCCACGTCCGATGGAAGTCGTTCCTTGACCACATTCACCACGCCACGTCGAGAGCACCAGGGCAGTGGAAGATGGTGAGGCCTAGGAAGGGGGCAACGCAGAGCCGGGGAAGACGCGGCAGTGGAAGCCCACACGAAGAGGAGTACGAGGGTTCACTGGTTCGGCTGCGGTGTGAGGCCGCCGTCGCCGCAGGGCCTGGCCAGTGGTCGGAATAGTAGGGGGCGGTGAGGCCTCCGCGGCAGCACAGCCGACCACAGGAGGCAGGAGCATGCGGCACGACCGGCGCTGGTTTGGGCGGCTGGAGCAAGAAGACCAGAGGTTGAAGAAGCACTATGGCCGTTGGATGGACATCGTACGGTCACAGGAGTTAGAATCGTTCATATTGACTAAGTTGACAAAGCCCTCCGTCCCCATCAACTTAGTAGAACTGCAAGTCAGCCTCCCACCAAGGAGGGTCCCAGGTAGCAGGGGAAGTATTCATTTTTTGTGCGTAATAAGAGGCACTTCCGGTGGGTCCGAGCTGACAGTGGGGAAAATGTTTTTTTCGCGAAATACGGTGGCCCGTCCGGTGGGTCCCTGCTGTCAGGTGGAGGAATAATTATTTTGTGCATAATAAGGAGGCACTTCCTTGTGTCTACCGTGGACCCAGCTGTCAGCCTCTCCACGTACAGTACTCTTCCGATGGAAGTCGAACGTTCACCACATTGACCGCGCTGTACTAAGAGCACCAGGCGGTGGACAACGGCAAGGCCTAGGAAGGGGAGGACGCAGAGCCGGGGAAGACGCGACAGTGGATGCCCACGCGGAGAGGAGTACGAGGGTTCACTGGTTTAGCTGCGGTGTGAGGCTGCCGTCGCCGCAGAATAACAGGGGGTGTGGGTGCATGGAGGGATGGCCTGGCCAGCAATGGGAGTAGTAGGGGTCTGTGAGGCCTCCGCAGCAGAAGAGCCGGCCACGGGAGGCAGGAGCAGGTGGCACGACCGGCGCTGCTTTTGGTGGCTGGAGCAAGAAGACCAGAGGTTGAAGAAGCACTACGGCCGTTGGATGGACATCATATGGTCACTGCAGCTAGAATTGTTTATATTGACTAAGTTGACAAAGCCCTTGGTACGCGTCAACTTAGTAGGCCCACAGGTTAGCCTCCGAAATGGTGCGCCCCAGATGTCAGGGGGAGGAATCATTTTTTGGGCAGCCGAAGCTAGAATATCCGAGATTGAAGAAGAAGCACGACATCCGTTGGATAGACATCCAATGGCCACTACTGCTAGAACCGTGTGTTGACTATAATAAGTTGACAAAGCCTTCCATACACGTCAACTTTTTTTTATGGGACGCGTCAACTTAGTAGGCCCACAAGTGTGTGGCAGAGAACATATAGCCCATTTGCGATTTGTAAGAATGTACAACCCATTTTTGAATTCTAATGGAATTTACTACATCCCATTTACAGTTTGTTAAAAGTATAACCCATTTCTTTAGCTAGGACAATGATTAATAATTCCAACCAACCGTTCAAGACAGAATTCAATAAAATTTCCCACATTTTGATGGGATCCGAAATACTTTTATCCCGAAATTTCTAGTCAGATTAAATATAAATTTGTATTATGTAAAAATCCAATGAAACATTTCATGCGCAACAATTAAAAATTAAGTTTTCAAAATCCATAAATAATATTTTATAAACTAATTTCTTGTTTTGTGCATTTTTTATAGTTACTGCCCAGTTTTTATAATTACATCCCATTTATTATTTTTAAAGCCCATTTTCGTGTTAAGCCTAATGGATCCCTCCTAGGAAAGATTTGTAGCCCAGCAGGGCGGAGAATAACAAGTTGACCTTGCCTGGGTATTCCTTAAAAAACGTATAGCTAGGCTAGCCATTTTCATCTTGAAAAAAAATCAATATCTGGGCTGGATATCTGGCCTGGGCTAGACGGGCCACAACCCGCCCAGTTAATACCCTGCTCTCCTATGAACAACAACAAAAACATTGCCAAGAAAAACTCTGTAGTGCTCACGCCTCAAAAACACAAATACTGCTCGAGCTGCTTGGTCCTAGCTGTCGGCCGCACCTTGTGCAATTCTCTCATTTATATTGACTACATAGGTTGAGAATGGTGTGGAACCGTGATATCAGGAAACCAGGAGGAAGCAAAAAAAATATAGTTGTACACAATAAGGAGGCACTTGCGTACGTACGGCTATGGCCCTAGTGGGTCCCTACTGTCATCCAGTCAAAATAAAGTCATCTCTTGAATCCTCATGCTCGTTGACCATGTTAACAATGCTCGGCGCCACGACGAGTGAGGGACTTTCCTTGGCGTGGAAGGCTAGCTTGGCGATACGGATATGTAGATCTCCTACCATTGTAACCCACTTTGTGTAACCCTAGCCCTCTCCGGTGTCTATATAAACCAGATGGCTTTAGTCCATAGGACGAACAACAATCATACCATAGGCTAGCTTCTAGGATTTAGCCTCCTTGGTCTCGTGGTAGATCCACTCTTGTAACAAACATCATCAATATTAATCAAGCAGGACGTAGGGTTTTACCTCCATCAAGAGGGCCTGAACCTGGGTAAAACATCGTGTCCCTTGTCTCCTGTTACCATCCGCCTAGACGCACAGTTCGGGACCCCCTACCCGAGATCCGCCGGTTTTGACACCGACATTGGTGCTTTCATTGAGAGTTCCTCTGTGTCGTCACCGATAGGCTCAATGGCTTCTTCGACCATCATCAACGACGTAGTCCAGGGTGAGACCTTTCTCCCCGGACAGATCTTCGTATTCGGCGGCTTTGCACTGTGGGCCAATTCGCTTGGCCGTCTGGAGCAGATCGAAAGCTATGCCCCTGGCCGTCAGGTCAGATTTGGAAGTTTGAACTTCACGGCTGACATCCGCGGGGACTTGATCCTCGATGGATTCGAGCCACAGCCGAGCGTGCCGCACTGTCACGGCGAGCATGGTTTAGCTCTGCAGCCGGACAGTACCCTGGAGGCCGCACTCGAGCCCGCTCCGATCTTCAATTCGGAGCCGGTTGCGCAGATCGAGGACGGATGGCTAGACACCGCCTCGGGGGCTGCAACCTCTACGGCGATAGAGCCGAACAATGACCTTGTCCCTCATGAAGCCCGTGACTCCGAGGAGCCGGACTCCTTGCCGGACTCCGAACCTCCCGCGCCCCCTTTGATCGAATCTGATTGGGCGCCGATCATGGAGTTCACCGCAGCGGACATCTTTCAACGCTCACCTTTCGGCGACATCTTAAGTTCGCTAAAGTATCTCTCGTTATCAGGAGAGCCCTGGCCGGACTGCGGCCAGGACAGTTGGGATGCGGACGACAAAGAAATTCAAGGCCCACCCACCACCCTATTAATAGCCACTGTCGATGATCTAACCGACATGCTAAAC
This sequence comes from Triticum aestivum, assembly GCF_018294505.1. Classification (NCBI taxonomy): domain Eukaryota; kingdom Viridiplantae; phylum Streptophyta; class Magnoliopsida; order Poales; family Poaceae; genus Triticum; species Triticum aestivum. Next base: position 59,568,449 of record NC_057804.1, on the reverse strand, counting down.
CATGACTCCGAAGACATCGACGGTATGGATCATCGACAGTGGCTACCATCTCATTCTGGGCACGGGAGACGATCAAGAACCAGCGCCTACCGGGCACGGGAAAGCCACCCCAACTCACGACGTATACATGGTGGATACACCAAAAGGAAGCGATAATGAGGAAAAACAGGACGTGGCGAAGGACAACTCCCCCAACAAACAACCAAAACGGCGACGCAAGCTCTGCCCGAAGACCGGCCTCGATAAAAACGACACCCATACGGACCCGTCCCTAGAGCAGGGCGAAGCGTGGATGACGCACATGTCAACAAGCAGCCAGCCGGACATGAACTGGACAAACAACCCATCCCCGGCGAAGATGATCTCACATCACCAGAGCATACGAATCTTCATAAAAGGCTCGTCGCCACTGCAAGAAGTTTGAAGAAGCAAAGGCGGAAGCTCAAAACAGCGGAGGACGCACTCAGAATGAGATGGAGCAAAGAACTCAACAGCATAGATAAACATGGCGCTAGTCACCAAACAAAGAGCTACCCGAAGCGCAAGCTGTTGCCCGAATTTGACGAGGAGGCCTTAGAGCCCTCGTAGTCAAAAAAGAAAGAAGCCGCCTGGCCGGATAGACGACCAGATGATAGGCCAAGAGCAACAAGGGGCGCCGCACACAAGCCGGCACACGATCAGCATAAAGACCCTCGGAAAAAGGACGACCCAGTCAGGTCTATTTATGGGCCAAAAAAGAAGACTCCAGGAAGCAACATAACCCGACGAGCATTTGAAGACAACGGCAGACCCAAATACAGGGGCGCCGCACACCCACTATGTTTCACCGACGAGGTATTGGATCATGGATTTCCAGCGGGATTCAAACCCGCAAACATAGAAGCATATGACGGAACAACAGACCCCGGAGTCTGGATTGAGGATTACATCCTACACATACATATGGCCAGAGGAGACGATCTCCATGCCATAAAATACCTACCCCTCAAGCTCAAAGGGCCAGCTCGGCATTGGCTTAAAAGCCTCCCAGAAAATACCATTGGAAGTTGGGGAGAGCTTGAGGATGCGTTTCGAGCAAATTTTCAGGGGACCTATGTCCGTCCTCCGGATGCAGACGATTTAAGTCACATAACTCAACAGCCCGGAGAGTCAGCATGCAAATTCTGGAACAGGTTCCTCACTGAAAAGAACCAAATAGTCGACTGTCCGGACGCTGAAGCCTTAGCAGCCTTTAAACACAACGTCCGAGACGAATGGCTTGCCAGACACCTCGGCCAGGAAAAACCAAGAACAATGGCCGCACTAACAAGCCTCATGACCCGCTTTTGCACGGGGGAAGACAGCTGGCTGGCTAGGTGCAGCACCAGCAACCCGAGTACATCCGAAGTTAGGGATGGAAATGGGAAATCACGACGCAGAAAAGATCAGCGCCGGAATAAGGAAAATGGCCCGAATAGTATGGCGGTTAACGCCGGATTCAAAAGCTCTCGGCCGAACAACAAAACACTACCCCTCAAGGACAACAGTGACGAGCTATCCAACCTAAATAATATTCTGGACAGACTATGTCAAATACATGGTACCTCCCGGAAGCCTGCAAACCATACCCACAGAGATTGTTGGGTCTTCAAACAGTCCGGCCGACTTAATGCCAAACACAAGGGGCTCGACACACCAAGCAAAAGTGACAAAACCCAAAAGCAGCACTCCGAAAAACAGAAGACTTTCCCACTAGAAGTCAAAACAGTGAACTCACTTCATGTGATAACACAAAAAGACAGTGCGGCACCTGCAATTTCAGGACACCGCCCGCAGAATGGGGATAGACCATACCAAAATTCGCCATAGCAGCACTTCCTTCAAAGGAGTGTCGCCAGGCCTTTAAGCCAATTATACAGGCTCTGCACCACTAGAGGTTGTGTTTAGTTCATCCGACAACCTCCGTCGCGAAAAGCTCACTACCCATCGCCCCATTCAAACAGTAGCCCTTAAGCACTACTGGGGCACACAGCTTTCGCCAGCCCTAACGCAATACCACATTACGCGTTTTTACGCTTAAAAATGCCCGGTCAACGCGGCACAATTTCATTAAAAAAGTAACTCTGAGTGCTCCTCCACCACGGAGAACGTGAGACTGCCTCGACAGCCACACACTAATCGGACATTGCGGGTCAAAGCCCCTAAAAACAGGTCATTCAGACCTCGTACATGGTTAGGCGAGTCCGGCAAGGGGCTTCCCAGCCGCATATCCCCTTTATAAGGGGCTGTGTGTATAAATGATGAGAGCCAATAAAGCTCAATTTTATTCCTTTTATTCTATTTTTATACAACCTCTGCACGATATTTCTTGGAAACTAAGTTCTTCTCTTTTACAGATGAAGCACGTGCTACACCCGTCTAGGATACAACACAACGGAGACACAGGCGCAGACGTGCAGCAGGGACCCGTTGCAAGGATTCTTTTCAAATTAAGACCCTGCGTCAACCTTTCTTACTGTCTCTTGTTGATACACATCCCCCGGTTTCCTACCATAACCGAGGAGGAGGCTGGCGTTTTGGCATCGGCCGCATCAGAAGTTCCCGCCTGAACCTGGACACTAGGGGCTTAGGGCATTGTTCTGCCCGGTATCATAAAGACCGAACACCTCAGGGAGTGTTCGGCGTCTCGAGTTAGGCCTTATATGCATCAGCTCCGAATCATGTCTTTGGTCAAATGTTGGGTTTGCCCGGCTCCTGTGTTTTGCTGCCTTACATTCCATATCATTGGCTAACGCGGCACCAGGAGAACTACTGCAATTGTGCCCCGGTTCGGCCGGGCGAGCACCTCAGTAGAGAAAGCCGAGAACTGACTGTCATGATATAGCGAGAGACTGGTCAACCACTCGATCGACCATTGGAATGTTTAGAATTCCTTCGCTTTGACGAAGGACCGCTTCCCGGTCAGGCACATACGCGCCCCGAAGTTCAGAGAGGAGCAGTGCCGCTAGGGGCTATATAGTAGCCCCACATTCGAGCTCCTATGGCTAAGTGAAAGTGATAAAGCATTATAGTCCGGTTGCCTAGTTTGCTACGCTATCACCTCCCTAAAAGGACCAAGACATTGGATTAAGTGTGAAAAAGCGCTTTTCTTTTTGCAAACACCGCCGCACCATGTGCATGGGGGCTGAAGCCAAAGACTGCAACTTTCACGTTATTCATACATATACGGCCGCACAGGAGATAGTTCAATACTTGAACACACAAGTATAAAAAGTTATTGCATTATAAACATGATCTCAGAAATCATACATGTCATTCAAACATAACATCTTTCGAGCACTGTGACTCTATTATACGAGCGCCCTGCAGGACTTCCTCAAAATAGTGCTCGGTGGGGAATCGGCTTTTGTCCGAACCCCGAGATGCAACAGCGGTGGCATCCATCTCCGCCCAGTATGTCTTTCCACGGGTGAGAGCCATCTGTGCACCTTCTATGCATGCCGACCGCTTCATCGCCTCAATATGCGGCACCGCCCCAAGGAATTGCTGCAACAAGCCAAAATAACTCTTCGGCTTGGGCCTTTTCGGCCACAGATGAGCGACCACATCCGTCATGGCAAGTCCGGACAATCTATTCAGCTTAGCCCACTCAACCAGCCGATCACTCAACGGAAGTGGACGCTCCGGACTATGGAATTGAGACCAGAAAAGCTCTTCCATTTCATGATCCTCCTGGCTTCGAAAGTGCATGACTGCGTCCGCCGCACTGGCCGCCAAGTCCATATAAGGATCCTCCGCACTGTACAATCGGCCCAGCTGAGCATACTTCGGATCCGTGAACTTCCTACGCAGCATAAAGGGCTTTCCAGCCACAATGTCGCCGACCTGACGCAGTTCCTCCTTCATAGCCCGCATCGCACTACGGGCATCCTTGGCTTCGGCGTCGGCCTTGTTTAGGTCCTCTTGCTCCGCTCGGCGTTCTCCTTCAAGAACCTCCAGGAGGTCGGTAGCAACTTTTAATTTCGTTGCCATTCCGGCCATCTCCTCCCTGCTTCGGCAGTGAGCAGCCTTCTCGGCTTCTAGCTCTTCCGCTGCCTTCGAGGCAGCCGCCTCATTTTTTCTAGCTCGCTCCTTGGCCCGAGCAAGTTCTGCTCGAAGGCCGTCCACAGCAGCAGCACTATCTGCATCAGGCATAAAAATTGTAAGGAATGGGCATCAACTCCCTTACGAGGCGACCGCAGAGCAACCACATACCTTGTGACTCATCGAGTTGTTTATTGACCAGCGAGATGTCCGCATCCGCAACATCGAGTTGCCTCTTCAGCTCGGCAAATCCATCAGTTCGGCTGGCCACCGAACGTTCCGCCACCTGCATAGGAAAGGCGACAATCTGTAATTGAGATTATGATCCTCGGCACGCTGCCGCTTTCGACAGCATACCAAGTCTCAAGGGCTACTATCTATACAGGGCGCACTTCATGTGCAAAACTGTCAAAAGGTATGTCATTTTTTTTGCGTACCTCAAATCCCGTCAGCAAACTTCCGACGGCCTCACACAACCCGCTTTCGGCGGACGAGATCCTCTCAATCACCATACCCATTAATGTGCGGTGATCTTCTGAGATGGACGCCCTCTTAAGCAAATCCTGCAGCTCCACCGACCGTACTCCAATGGGTGCCGAACACTCTGGCCCCGCCGGACTCGGGGAGACCCTCCGCGACAACACCTCAGGTTCGTCCGCCTCGCACGATGGGGCGGCAGATGGAGGCGTTTCGCTCTCCATCATCTCCGGATGAAGGTCTCCCGAAGATGAGCTATGCTGAGATGGGCTGAGATCCGAACTACAAGGTGAAAACTTCGGTTACCCTTAGAAATTAAACAGGGATGTCCACTATTACAAAATCCCCCCTTTTTACTTACAGCTTGCTAGAGGGATGATTCCTCCGAGGAGATAGTTCGGCCGGGGCTGTTCCCAGCACGGGACCTTCTGGTACAGATTTCTTTCCCCGCTTTGAGGCCCTGGCCTCCGGGTCTTCGGAAGCGGTCCTCTTCTCTCCCTGGAAGGAGGGACTCTCGATTCCTCCCTTACTGAAAGTCTCCGTGGCTGAGGTGGTAGATCCCTTGTGTGCTCCTTCGCCCTCCTCCAAAGGTGCAACCTCTAACATCTTGATTAACACGGGATCCTGCGTGGTCTCAGGGAGGGGGGCCGGACACCGTATCAGTTTTGCTTGCGCTATCCACTCCTGTCCAAGGGATAGCTGGTTAAAAGACAAACCCATAGTAAATAAATGGACGATGTATCCGGACACGGGGCTACTTACTTGAGTATCCGGCCGATTACAGCTTAGGCTAGCATCCTCAGTCAATTCCGGACGCATCTCTTGCGATCCGAAGAACAGTTTGTACATCTCCACGGGTGTCAAACCCATGAAGTGTTGAAGAGATCGTGGCCCCTCCGGATTAAATTCCCACAGGCGGAGGGGGCGACGTTTGCAGGGCAGTAGGCGCCGGATCAACATAACCTGTACCACTACGGCCAGATTGATCTCCCTTTCTTGGAGGCCTCGAATCCGGTCCTGCAATAGGGGAACGTCCTTGGACGGCCCCTAGTCACGCCCCTTATTGACCCATGACGTCAGCCGTTGTGGACGGCCCGAGCGGAAGACCGGCGGCAGCCTCTGCCTGCTGCCCCTAGGAGCGGTGATATAGAACCACTCCTGTTGCCACAAGCCGAGCTCCTCCTGAAAAGAGCCCTCGGGCCATGGAGCATCGGCCCTCTTGCTTATAACCGCCCCTCCGCACTCTACCTGACGCCCCTCAATCACCTTCGGCTCCACGTTGAAGGTTTTGAGCCACAAGACGAAGTGAGCGGTAGTGCGGAGGAAGGCTTCGCAGACGACAATGAACGATGAGATGTGGAGGATAGACTCCAGAGCCAAGTCATGGAATTCCAACCCATAGTAAAACATGAGCCCCCTCATGAAGGGATCCGTCGGGAAGCCTAAACCCCGACGGAGGTGAGACACTAACACGACGCTCTCGCCACGCTCGGGAGTAGGAATAACTTGCCCTCGGGCAGGCAGCCTATGCAAAATCTGGTAGGTTAAGTACCTGGCGTCTCTTAGATTTAGCACGTCCTCTTCCGTGATGGAGGAGGGCATCCACCAGCCTCGTAGGTCGGGGCTAGACATTGTCGAAGATCAAGGTACCCGAATATGGAGCCTTGGGTGTTGGAACTCGGGGCGAGGGGCGGATTCGCTAGAGGATTGAAGGAAAAGAATGGGCCTTGGTCTCATTATAAAGAGGGAGAATACCAAGAGCTGTCCCCGTGACCGTTTGGAACCCGCCTTCGATGGAGGGGGCGTGGCAACGGGCGCGGTTGGGTTACCCACGTCCGTATTGATGGGAATCCCGGAATAAGGGGAACACAATCTCTGCTTCGACAAGAGGTGCCAAGGAAACCGCCTCGCTAAATGCGTTGAGGTGGAACAATAAAAACAATTTGAAGGCTTGGTAGTGGTGTGACGTCACGCCACAAAATACGTCAGCAGATTGAACTTGTGTAATATTATTCTCTCTATGGTGGTACGTGGAATTTATTTTGTAGAGCTGGACATTATCCTGGTGTTCACAATCTTCTATAAATTATTCGGAGGAAGAACCCGCCTTGCAATGCCGAAGACAACATGCGGGCCGGACTCATCGTCATTGAATCCTGGTTCAGGGGCTACTGAGGGTTTTCCGGACTAGGGGGTGTCCGGATAGCCGAACTATCATCATCAGCCGGACTCCAAGACTATGAAGATACAAGATTGAAGACTTCGTCCCGTGTCCGGATGGGACTTTCCTTGGCGTGGAAGGCAAGCTTGGCGTACGGATATGTAGATCTCCTACCATTGTAACCGACTTTGTGTAACCCTAGCCCTCTCCGGTGTCTATATAAACCGGATGGCATTAGTCCATAGGACGAACAACAATCATACCATAGGCTAGCTTCTAGGGTTTAGCCTCCTTGATCTCGTGGTAGATCCACTCTTGTAACACACATCATGAATATTAATCAAGCAGGACGTAGGGTTTTACCTCCATCAAGAGGGACCGAACCTGGGTAAAACATCGTGTCCCTTGTCTCCTACCATCCGCCTAGACGCACAGTTCGGGACCCCCTACCCGAGATCCGCCGGTTTTGACACCGACAACGAGCGCAACAACTCGAAGGACGATGGAGAGGGCCTCACGGGCCCTACGAATGGTCTGATACAGCGCCCGCTGCTCATTCGGGAAGCCAGGATCATTGGACACCTATGAGCACCTTCGAGAGACTAAGACGGTATGTAATGGTAAGGCCGCGCTTGGGATCTCTGGTTTATTTCACACATGTATTAAGATACAAGTGTAATTTACTCATCATCAAAAACAACGCGTAAAATACAAGCATAATGAAATCGAGGGCCCGAGGTCTGTAAGTAAAACCGGCGGGTTACGCATGTAACTTGAGAGACCAGTGTATATTTTACTATTCGAAATCGACCAACCAAGCGCTTCACCCGAGACCATCTGCTTTTATTTACAAGCGTCAGTTTTACAAGCGATTTTGGTTGGAAATTGACGATCCAATCGCGGCCTAAGATGATGAGTTGGTCATAAGATCATATGGTTTCACGTATAATGTACCCGACTTGTTGTATAGGCTATGAATGAAACATAAGACGATGAACTTCTTAAGCACAGAAACAACAAAAGAGGACGATCTTCTTAACAAGAAAATCACTGGCATTAGATCGACATGCAAAACAATACGAAGCATTATTCTTAGGAGGCACGGTGACAGCTCGTGATGCCGCATGCCACAACATTCCAAGCTCAACTTTGCAATCAAACACAAATCCTGGCATTACATAGACAATATTCAGAACAAACTCTTAAAATACCTTACATAAGTCAACATTCATGTGACTATGCATCTCAGCAGAGTAACTATTTACTTCTAAACTGAACACAGGAATAGGAAAAAAACGATCGACGCTGCTCACAACAAAGGGCGTCCCACTCAAAAAATATCAAATGCATGTCTTTTGGCTAACATCAATGAGAAAATTTTGACAAGGTTTTCCAATTCCAATATATTGAACTAATGTCTTCTTGCTAACATCAATGATTAAACTTTGACAAGCTTTTCCAATTCAAAATATGTAATGCCTATGACCGTGGAGTCCTGTCATGGCTTCTTGTACTTGTTTGGGCACTTTTTGCCCAGTGCACTCCATGTGTTGTAGAGTTGCCTATGCTCTCTGCAGACTAGTCATGTCACCAGCGTCTACTAATATTCTGTAAAGCTTCTCGGTCATTCCTTCTGTAATGTAGTGCAAACAGAGACTGCTTCTTTCTACAAAGTGGAAAGACCAACTGGACCCAGTAATGCAGCAGTTTGCCTTGGACACATTGGCTCCTTTTGTGCATTTCAACTAAAATCAAAGTCGGAATAAAACCAAGCTTTAATTTTGATATCCCTGTAAGCAACAATAGGCATAAGGGAAACAATTACTGAGAAATAACGGTTGATGACTTGTACTCCCTGAAGAAAAGCATCTACTGATCTATCTTATCTTAATGGGAAACAAAGCAGGAGAGTAGCAATTCTCCATCAGTGTGATTCATTCATATTGACTGAGACATTATCTTAAGAATGCCTTGTTTCAACATGTATAAAGAACAACAAAGCAGAAAAGTACCATTCCTAAAACAATGCGACTGATTTATTTTAACAGAGACATTATCTTAACAATACGTTGCTTAAACATGTAGAAAGAACTACAAAGTAGGATAGTACCATTCCTAAAACAATGCGACTGATTCGTTTTAACAGAGGCAAAAAAGGAATCAATTACTTGCCAATAAAGGAGGATGAAACATGCGGCCACAAAAATGGTAATCCCGCCAATCCCTAACAAGTGTTGCAGTTTTGAACTAAGATTCAGTAGTTAATTAATTCTGAGAGTGGCATTGCTTAATTTTACCAGCGGCATAAGATTAACAAAAATCATAAACAGTTCCACGGGAGAGTGGGCGCAACAACAGCATGTGCTTCCATCTACTTATAAAGGGGGTGATGCAGAGTTTTGTTGTAACAAAGAAACAAGCATCATGTCTGGGTTGGAACAATATTTGCTCACTTAATGGTAAAAGACAACAGTTCAATAGCTTCAATTCAACATTTATCCAAAATAGTACCAATACAAGTAGCACAATAGCTCAAAACACACTGCAACATCATATTTGAAATAGCTCGCGAGGAAGACTGGAAACATATCCCAACACATATATGAAATCTCGATCTCCTTTTGTGCAGTTCCACCAAAATTAAGCAAAGTCGCCGGTGTGACATTCAAGTTGAACTGCACAAAACACTCTTAAAACAGAAGTGTTTCACGTAGTGAAGCAAAATGTCGCAATAGCAACAAGTTGAATAGATACCCCTGTTTTAACAGAGGCAAAAAAGGAATCAATTACTAGCTAAAAAAGGAGGATGAAACATGCGGCCACAAAAATGGTAATCCCGCCAACCCCTAACAAGTGTTGCAGTTTTGAAATAAGATTCAGTAGTTAATTCTGAGAGTGGCATTGCTTAATTTTACCAGTGGCATTAGATTAACGAAAAGCACAAACAGTTCTAGGGGAGAGTGGACGCAACAACAATATGTGCTTCCATCTACTTATAAACAGGGTGATGCAGAGTTTGTTGTAACAAAGCAACAAACATCATGTCTGGGTTGGTCCCATTTTTGTTCACTACTTAGTGGGAAAAGAAAGCAATACAATAGCTTCAATTCAACATTTATTTAAAACAGTACCAAAACAAGTAGCACAACATCTCAAAGCACACTGCACAACATCTGGATGAGACCAGGATTTGAAACAACTCGCCACGAAGACTGGAAACAAATATCGATCTCCTTTTGTGCAGTTCGACCAAAATTAAGCAAAGTCGCCGGTGTGACATTCAAGTTGAACTGCACAAAACACTCTTAAAACATAAGTGTTTCGCGTAGCGAAGCAAAATGTCGCAATAGCAACAAGTTGAATAGATACCCCTGTTTTAACAGAGGCAAAAAAGGAAACAATTACTTGTCGATAAAGGAGGATGAAACAAATGGCGACAAAATGAAGCATCTAACTTATCTTGATGGAAAACAAAGTAGGATAGTAGCATTTCTAAAATGGTTGCATTGATTCATATTAACAGATACATTCTCTTAGAACAACATTCATTAAAAAATGTAATTTACTTTTAACAGTGGCATTGCTGCAATTTTCCGGCGGCATTCTTAGATTAACAACAGCAAAATAGTTGTATGGGACATGGGACATGGGACATGCTAGCACCATGTGCGTCCACACGTATAAATGGGTGATGCAGAGTATGTAGCCAAGCAGGATATCTGCGTTAGTCCCATATTTGTTCTCTTTCAACCTTTTTCCTATGTGCAGGCAGCAAATCTAGTTCTGCACAAACTACCCGACCCCCCAATTTTGGGTTACCCCCTTTTTCCCTTTTCGACCAACAAAGCGGATGGATAGCCAGTCTATACTACTTTCCGCCCCTCCTTTCCTCATTGAACCACGTCATAGATGCATGCTCCATGCCACCGCACCCTTCTTTCCTCTTTGAACCAAGACGTAGATTCGACTACAGATCGAAAAAGATCCACATGCAGCTAGAGCAATGACGGTTTCAAAGAAACTTATACCTTAGGGTCGTCGGGATGTGGCAAGGCGTGCGGTGGGAGGCCATATCTGCCCACACTACATAGAGCAGCGAGGAAGAAGGGGTCGGTGGCCCTCCCGCACAGGCGCTGGGTGAAAGAGAACAGCGCAGCCGGCAGTGGATTGCCTCCCTCGCCGAAGGCGATAGAGTGAATACTGCATCTCCTCCCCTTCCCGGTGCGACGGGATCCGGACGCCTCCTTCACCAGCTGTGAGGGGGGAGAGAGAGACAAGAGGCCAACACAGCCTTGTTTAGATCTGGTGAAGAGAGGGTGAGAGACTGTGAATATAGCAAGCCCTAGCAATGGAACACTGAGCCTCCAGCATGTATGTATATATATATATAGTGCAGTGAGAGTGTGGAGAGTGCAAACCCTAGCGAACAAGCACTGAGGCTCCAGCTTATATATATACTGTAGTACGGACTGAGCTCCGGTGCCTTAACTGCACCTGCTTTTAGCTGTATGACAGGTGGGCCAGCCACATTTTGGGCCCACCTGTCATAAACCCAAAGGTAGGTGCACTAAAGTCAATGAAGCTGCATCCATATAGTACTCGTGTATACGACTAATATATAGTGGAGTGGTTTTCTTATTCTCGCCATAACAATCGTTTTAAATTGTGTAAGTACGAAACGAAACTCTTATTTAACGTACCAGTGAAGAAAACTACTAAGTACTTTCGATGAACTAACGATCCACGCGTCCTAGTCGCACTTCCTGTCCTTCACGTGCGGTACACTACCTTCCCTTAAGTGAACAACCACACATGCGCCAAATTATCGGAAACATGTGAGAGTGTGTACAAATAAAGAATTTTAATTTCAATTATCGAAAAGGTTTGAGAGTATGTACAGTTTGCCCTCTCTAATAATTATGGTTTGTTGTGTTCGGCCTAAACTTGGTCAAACTTTACAAAGTTTGACTTCAGTCAAATCTAATATGCAGAGTAAATAAAAATGGAGGGCTACTACGTCCATCCGGGTTTTTAGTCCACACCATTTTTTCAATCAAAGTTAATAGCTGGACAAATAAAATTACAGGGGAGCTGGAGACAAAGTTGTGAGAAGGCTTAGAAATCAATACAAAACTTATGCTCTTAGTACCAACATTGATCCTTCTTCGAGGAAACATTTGGTTCATAGCCAATTGTGTGATAAAATTGCACCAACGAGAAAGACGACTGCGTCTCCAACGCAACCAAGGTGAACTGATGAAGGATATCATCTTTGTGGGTAACAAGCAAAGAGCACCACTGGAAGACAACTTGTTTTTCATTGAAAATCGATCAGCTTCACCAGCCGACGCAACCATGAGGCGCAACCATGAGCATCGATAGGTCATCATGGTGATGCATCATCCATTTGGCATCAAGTTTGGGTGAGGCACCTATGAAGTTCGACAAGTCCTCACCATGGTCTGTTTCTTCTCAGTAATCAAGCTCGAGGAAGGAAGAACCACGTGGCAGAGGACAGTGAGGTGGAACAACAATGGCCATCCAATTTTGTGCAGTTCCACTAAAATTGAGGAAGACATGCCCGGGTATGGAGATATGCATCGCTATTTCCAAAAATATAAAAAAGGGATATAGTGTTGTTACTTTGTTTTACAAGATTAACAACGACATCTCAATTGTCAATATATTGATGAGAGTCCCATGATTAGGGGACACGATCTCTGCTTCGACAAGACATGCCAATGAAACCACCTCGCAAATCGCATTGTGGTAGGCTGATAAAACGGTTTGAATATTAACTGGGCCGTAGTGTAATGTCATGCCATGAATAAACCGTCAGCAGATTAGATCTGTGGAATGTTATACTCTCTACGGTGGTATGTGGAATCTGTTTTTGCAGAGCCGGACACGATTCTTGTGTTCAAGATCTACTTTGGAGTATTCGGAGAAGGAACCTGCCTTGCAATGCCAAAGACAATATGTGTGCCAGACTCAATCGTCATTGAAGCCTGATTCAGGGGCTAGTGAGGGAGTCCTGGATTAAGGGGTCCTCGGACAGCCGGACTATATACTTTGGCCGGACTGTTGGACTATGAAGATACAAGATAGAGGACTTCGTACCGTGTCTGGATGGGACTCTCCTTTGCGTGGAAGGCAAGCTTGGTGATTCGGATATGTAGATTCCCTTCTCTGTAACCGACTCTATGTAACCCTAGCCCCCTCCCGTGTCTATATAATCGTGAGGGTTTAGTCCGTAGGAACCAGAAGAAGAACAATCATAATCATAGGCTAGCTTCTAGGGTTAGCCTCATCGATCTCGTGGTAGATCAACTCTTGTAATACTCATATCATCAAGATCAATCAAGCAGGAAGTAGGGTATTACCTCCATAGAGAAGGCCTGAACCTGGGTAAACATCGTGTCACCTGCCTCCAGTTACCATTAGCCTTAGATGCACAGTTCGGGACCCCCTACCCGAGATCCGCCGGTTTTGACACCGACAGGTGGTTCACACTGTGCTTTCTGTAAAATGCTTGCCAAATATGATGTTAACCATAGAATTTCATCACCCTATCATCCTCAATCCAGTGGTTAAGTTGAACATAGCAATAGAGAAATAAAACTAATGTTACAAAAAACAGCCAATAGGTCCCGAAAGAATTGGTCTAAGAAATTATATGATGCACTTTGGGCTTATAGAACATCATATAAAAATCCTATGTGTATATCCCCATAAAAAATGGTTTATGGAAAAGCTTGCCATTTGCCTCTTGAGTTAGAACATAAAGCATATTGGGCAATTAAAGAAATCAACTATGATTTCAAACTTGCTAGTGAAAAGAGGTCGTTTTATATGAGCTCTTTAGATGAATGGAGGACCCAAGCTTATGAAAATGCCAAATTATTCAAAGAAAAAGTTAAAAGATGGAATGACAAAAGAATCCAAAAGCGAGAATTGAAAGTTAGTGAACAAGTTCTATTGTACAATTCTCGTTTCAGATTTTTTGCAGGCAAACATCTTTCCAAATGGGAAGGACCATATATTATGGAACAGGTTTATTGTTCTAGAGCTATTAAGATCACTAATGTCGAAGGCACTAACCCGAAGGTGGTTAGTGGACAAAGAATTAAACACTGTATCTCAGGTACGCCTATTAATGTTGAAAATAATATTATTCAAACCTTTGACACCAGAGGAACACATAAAAGAGACCTTCAAGAACACTCCAGAACCCTGAAAAGAAAGAGGTACGTGATACAGTAAGTAAACGGACTCCGAAAAATCCACAAAAATATTTTCTATCAGTTTGGGAATATTAGAAAAATTAGGAAAATATGAAGTAACCAGGAAGGCAACCCAGGTGCCCACAAGACACCAGGGCGTGCATGCCCCACCTTGTTTGCCCTGGTGGGTTGTGGGCCCCTCGGGCACCTTCCTGACTCCGTTTTCCTACCATATGCTTGTGTCCCAAGATAAAAATTCTTTATATATACCCCTGGTTGATTTGACCTTCGTATCACGGTGAAATCCTCTGTTCTTGTTTCATGTTGTTTTTCTAATAGATCTAAATCGCCATGGCTACACCAAGCTCCTCCAAGGATAAGTTCTTCAAGAGGGTAATCAATACCTACTTGTCGGAGGTGATGAATCACGCTGAAGCCCTTGATATGCATGAGGGGGTTCTCCACATCTGGGATGTTCAAGGGTGTAAGAAGACGGGGAGTGTGGATGCCAGGCTCGAGGCGATGGAGGAGGAGATCTTCAAGTGCCAAGGGATGGTGGAGTGTGGACTTAGTGCCAACCACCCCATGATTATGGAACTCACCCGTGATCATAAGGTGGATGGCTGGTCTATGAAGGACATCGTCTTCACCCTCACGAGCAAATCAATTTTCTGCAAAGCCAAATCTATGATATTGAAAATCAGGTTTTTGAGTATGAAGCAAGATTTAAAGGTATGACTTTAGCTGTCGGTTTTAGGAATCAGGAGACTCGTGCATCCTCTTATGATGGTGAACCCCTTCCATGGAAACCGGAGGACAAGCTTGCTACCTCATCCTCTTCACCACCACCACCATCATCATCACAAAAGGAGACTTGAGTACACGGCTATAGGCACTCCCCTTGGCTTGTGCCAAGCTTGGGGAAGGTTCATACGTCTCCATCGTATCTATAATTTTTGATTGTTTCATGCCAATATTATTCAACTTTTATACACTTTTGGCAACATTTTATATGATTTATTGGACTAACCTATTGATCCAGTGCCCAGTGTCAGTTCCTATTTGTTGCATGTTTTTTGTTCCATAGAAAATCCATATCAAACGAAGTCCAAACATGATAGAAATTTACGGAGAATTACTTTGGAATATTTATGATTTTTTGGAGGTGGAATCAACGCAAACGGGGTCCCACAGTGAGCACGACCCACCAGGGCGCGCCGGTGATGTGAACTGTGACCCAATCTTTTGATGAGAGGGGCATAACTACAATTTTGGGTGGGACTTGACCCTCATGATCCGGCTGCCAACCGTACAGGGAGAACCGTACACGACTGATATCCACGGCAATCGTTGAACCAACTCCACAGTGTTATCGTCTGAGCCAACTACGCGATCGACCTATCCACGAAGGATTTTGCCTGCAAGCAAATCGAAGAACATGCAAGAAAATAATAGCCAAGCAATCTAAAAATTGCGGATATGCTAGATGAATAAATCTCACAAATGGGGGTTCCGATAGGATGTCTTGACGGTCGCACTAGCCGCTACGAGCGAAGACAAATAAAAGTAGCAATAGCTAAACTTCTCTAAACAAAACCCCAGTCTAAACCCTAAAAGATGTTGTGTATTTATTATGGACAGGTGTCGCCGTAGCTGTTGGTTTCCAACCTGGGCGCTAAGTACTCGCATGGTGACAAGGCTTGGGTATTGATCTGTGATACGTCTCCAACGTATCTACTTTTCCAAACACTTTTGCCCTTGTTTTGGGCTCTAACTTGCATGATTTGAATGAAACTAACCCGGACTAACGTTGTTTTCAGCAGAACTGCCATGATGTTGTTTCATGTGTAGAAAAGAAAAGTCCTTCGAATGTCCTGGAAATCCACGGAGGCACTTTTTGGAATTAATAAGAATTTTTGGCGAAAGAACTAATGCCATGGGGCCCACAGCCTGTCCACGAGACAGGGGGCTCCCACTCCCCTAGGGCGCGACCTCCTATCTCGTGGGCCCCCTGGACCTCCTCCGACCTCAAGTCCAACTCCATATATTCTGTCTCGGGGAGAGAAAAAAATCAGAGAGAAAGTTTCATCGCGTTTTACGACATGGAGCCGCCGCCAAGCTCTAATCTCTCTTGGGAGGGCTGATTTGGAGTCCATTCGGGGCTCCGGAGAGGGGGATACGTCGCCGTCGTCATCATCAACCATCCTCCATCACCAATTTCATGATGCTCGCCGTCGTGCGTTAGTAATTCCATCGTAGGCTTGCTGGACGGTGATCGGTTGGATGAGATTTACCATGTAATCAAGTTAGTTTTGCTAGGGTTTGATCCCTAGTGTCCACTATGTTCTGAGATTGATGTTGCTATGACTTTGCTATGCTTAATACTTGTCACTAGGGCCCGAGTGCCATGATTTCAGATCTGAACCTATTATGTTTTCATGAATATATGTGTGTTCTTGATCCTATCTTGCAAGTCTATAGTCACCTATTATGTGTTATGATCCGACAACCCCGAAGTGACAATAGATACTTCTCAGTGATGACCGTAGTTTGAGGAGTTCATGTATTCACCATGTGTTAATGCTTTGGTCCGGTTCTCTATTAAAAGGAGGCCTTAATATCCCTTAGTTTCCGTAAGGACCCCGTTGCAACGGGAGGGTAGGACAAAAGATGTCATGCAAGTTCTTTTCCATAAGCACGTATGACTATTTACGGAATACATGCCTACATTACATTGATGAATTGGAGCTAGTTCTATATCACCCTATGTTATAACTATTGCATGAGCAATCGCATCCGACATAATTATCCATCATTGATCCATTGCCTACGAGCTTTTCGCATATTGTTCTCCGATTATTTACTTTTCTGTTGTTACTGTTATACTACAAAACCCCAAAAACATTTATCTTTACTGTTGCTACCGTTACCTTTATTATCATACCACTTTTGCTACTAAATACTTTGCTGCAGATACTAAGTTATCCAGGTGTGGTTGAATTGACAACTCAATTGCTAATACTCAAGAATATTCTTTGGCTCCGCTTGTGTCGAATCAATAAATTTGGGTTGTACTTCACCCTCAAAAGTTGTTGCGATCCCCTACACTTGTGGGTTATCAAGACTAATTTCTGGCGCCATTGCCGGGGAGCATATCTCTATTCTCTGAGTCACTTGGGATTTATATCTGTTGATCACTATGAAGAACTTGAAAGACGCTAAGACCAAGATTTTGCCCTCAACTACGAGGGGAGGTAAGGAACTGCCATCTAGCTCTACACTACATTCTCCTTCCGTTATTAGTAGGCTTGCGACACCTAAACCTGCTACTGTTATGAATTGTGATATGTCGCATGTTATTGATGATGCCACTTCTGCTATGCATGATGAAACTACTTCTGTGTGTGATACTACTTTGCCATTAGGTGAATTTCTAGATGAACAACTTGCTAGAGTTAGGGGGAATGAAAATATTGAAGAACCAATTATTGATGATAGTGATGATGAACGTTCACCCAATGATTATGTATTACCTGTTGTTCCTAAGGGTTATATTATGAATGAAGCAGCTGCTATGGAAATTCTTGCTTGCAATGATAGAAATGATCTTAAGAAATTATTAGCTAAATGGAAGCAGCAGTCTCTTAATGCTAGAATGAAACCCGATCCTGCTTTTGCTACTTCACCTATCTGTGTTACTGCTAAGGATTATGAATTGTGTGTTGATCCTGATATTATTACTTTAGTTGAATCGGATTTATGGCCTTGAATCTGAAACTGTTGTGGCACATCTTACCAAGTTGAATAACATAGCCACCCTGTTCACTCTTGATGAGAAGTATCGCTATTTATATATCCTTAAGATATTTCCGTTCTCATTAAAGGGTGATGCTAAGACTTGGTATAATTCTCTTGCTCCTGGTTGTGTGCGTAGTCTCCAGGATATGATTTATTACTTCTCTACTAAATATTTCCCTGCTCATAAGAAACAAGCTGCTTTGTGGGAAATATAAAATTTTGTGCAAATCAAGGAAGAGAGTCTCCCACAAGCTTGGGGGAGGCTTCTCCGGTTACTTAATGCTTTGCCTGATCATCCTCTTAAGAAAAATGAAATACTTGATATCTTTTATAATGGACTAACCGATGCTTCCAAGGACTACTTGGATAATTGTGTTGGTTGTGTTTTCAGGGAAGGAACAGTCGACGAAGCTGAAATATTATTGAATAATATGTTGACTAATGAAAATAATTGGACTCTTCCTGAGCCAGTTCCTGAAGTAATTCCAGAACCAATTGAGCCAACTCCTGAGTCTATTCCTAAACCCACTCCGAAGAAGAGAGGTGTTTTATTTCTCAGTCCTGAAGTTATGCAAGAGGCAAAGAAATCAATGAAAGAAAAAGGTATTAAAGCTGAAGATGTTAAGAATTTACTACCTATTGAAGAAATACATGGTCTTAATTTACCGCCTGAAGAACCACACTGTCTTGATAACCCGACACTGGTAGTAAAGGTAAATTCTCTCTATAGATATGATAAAGTTGAAATACCCTCTACTAAATTTCATCGCCCACGCTTAGATGAATTTGATGAGTTTATGACTAGACAAGAAAGTTTTAATGCTTATGTTGGTAGAGAGTTAAAAAATAATGCTTTCGAGATAGGACGCGTAGGTGATAATATGGCTAGAGTTAAAGATGAACTTCACCGCGTTAGCAAATATGCTTCTATGGTTGCTACTCAAGCTGAGCAAGTACTCAAAGCTCAAAATTATTTGCTTGATGAATTGAATAATAAAAATGACTTTGCCATTAGAGTGGCTACTAGAACTGGTAGAATGACTCAGGAACCTTTGTATCCTGAAGGCCACCCTAAGAGAATCGAGCAAGATTCTCAGAGAAATAATTTAGAGGCACCTAGTTCTTCTAAAAAGAAGAAGAAAAAAGATGATAGAACCTTGCATGCTTCTAGTGAACCTACTGTAGACACACCTAAGAATCCCAATGATATTTCTATCTCTGATGCTGAAACACAATCAGGTGATGAACATGAACCTAGTGATAATGTTAATGATAATGTTCATGTTGATGCTCAACCTAGGAAAAACAATGATGTAGAGATTGAACCTGCTGTTGATCTTGATAACCCACAATCAAAGAATCAACATTATGACAAGAGAGACTTTGTTGCTAGGAAGCACGGAAAAGAAAGATAACCATGGGTTCAGAAACCCATGCCCTTTCCTCCGAAACCATCCAATTCAAAGGATGATACGGATTTTGAGCGCTTTGCTGAGATGATTAGACCTATTTTCTTATGTATGCGCTTAACTGATATGCTTAAAGTAAATCCTTATGCTAAGTATATGAAGAATATCATCACAAATAAAAGAAAGATACCGGAAGCTGAAATTTCCACCATGCTTGCTAATTACACTTTTAAGGGGGTAATACCAAAGAAACTTGGAGATTCGGGTGTTCCAACTATACCATGCTCCATTAAAAGAAATTATGTCAGAACTGCTTTATGTGATCTTGGAGCTGGTGTTAGTGTTATGCCTCTCTCTTTATATCATAGACTTGAATTGAATAAGTTGACAACTACTGAAATATCTTTGCAAATGACTGATAAATCAACTTCTATACCTGTCGGTATTTGGGAGGATGTGCCTGTTGTGGTTGCAAATGTCACTATCTTAACGGACTTTGTTATTCTTGATATTCTCGAGGACGATAGTATGTCTATTATCCTTGGTAGACCTTTCCTTAATACTGCAGGAGCTGTTATTGATTGCAACAAAGGCAATGTCACTTTTCATGTTAATGGAAATGAGCATACGGTACACTTTCCGAGGAAACAATCTCAAGTTCATAGCATCAATTCTATTGAAAAAGTTCCAACTATCATTTTTGGAGGTTTTGAATTTCCTATCCCTACTGTCAAGAAAAAGTATGATATTCTTATTATTGGGGATTTTCATATCCCCGTTGAGGTAACTTAGTGTTATTCGAAATTTCTTCGGTTCCGTGTTATTCGGAATGAGTTTGTTAACAAGACTTGATCAACCTTGTTAGCGGGTTCATTTTGATGATCACGAGATGGATGAAACTAGAAAGCACAACCTTCTGTACCCTCTTTTTTACTTTCTGTTATTTAGAATAAATAAAGCAAAAATAGTATTATCCGTCCGTTTTCTGAATATCCGTGCATTAAAAAATAGTCCGAAAATAGAGGTGCTCCAAATGCCCTGCAAATTTAGTATGATTTTTTTTGGAATATTTGAGGATTTTAGGCACTGAAAACACTGCAGGAGGGGCAAGCACCAGGCCACGGGAGAGGGGGGCGGCCCCCCTGTAGGGCGCGCCCCCTGTCTCGTGGGCCCCTGGTGGCTCCCCTCCACTTATGCCAGCACCCACACACTTCACCTTCTACCCAAAAAAATCCCCATCCAACTCAAGCATGAGTTCTAGCTCGTTTTGCTGCGATTTTCGATCTCTTAGCTCAAAGCTGCATTCACAAAACTTCTTTGGGAGATTGTTGCTTGGTATGTGACTCCTCCATTGGTCCAATTAGTTTTTGTTCTAGTGCTTTATTCTTTGTAAATTTTTGCCTCTTAGGTGACCATGTTCTTGAGCTTGCATGTTAAATTTTTGAGGTCCCAAGCAATTCCAATGCATGATATGGGCTCTAGGCACTTGTAGGAGTAGTTGCTATCATTCTTGTTTAGTTTTATGCACTTTTATTTTGAAGTTACTAAAAATTTCAGAAATTTTCAGAAAATGTTAAGGAGGCTCTTTAAAGGCTCTTCTAGCCAAAGCTCTGAGGAAAAACAAGCCAAAGAGAAGGAAAACTCCAAGTATAATCTTCCTCGCTTAGCGGAAGTACGGTCGTGTGAATGGCCATGCGAGGATTTCTTGAAAGAAGCCGGAATTCATTAGGCACCTTGAGCAAAAGGAGACAATATTGCCTCCTCACATTTTAGATTACAAGAGGATGGTAGCACACAAGTTTATCATTGACAACTTAGATAGGATACTCTTGTATAAAATTAGATTCAATAAGAAACACTTTGAGATCATTATTTTGTCTGCGCCTTTGTTGTTTGATTTGCTTGCAGAAAATTTTCTCGTCACACCGGAGGCGGTGAACAATCATCGAGCTCAAGCTTTCACTCTAGAACCTGAACCGGAACCTGAGCTAGACCCTTATCGTGCATCATCTGTCCAGTGGGATCCGGAGATGACTAGCCAATGGTATCCTGATTATACCTCTCATTACATGGGAGAGAGTAGCGGAGGTCCTTGGTATTAAAATAACTTAGGCCAAAAGCCTAAGCTTGGGGGAGTACGTATTTCTCACCGACTTTACATTCATGTTCACACACTAGTCGTCGGTGCTCATACTCTTTCATTGTATTATCCATGCTAGTTTAAATTTCTTTTTCTAGTTTTCTTCTTGCGTGTTTGATAAACCTAAAGAAAAAACCAAAAAAATTAGTTAGTTTAATTTCTTTGCTTGTAGTAGAATTAAAATGAAAACCCAAAAAGATTTTTAGTCCTTCTTCTTACTTGTTGGGAGCTTTCTCGTGTAAATAGTTTTATTTTCTTTTCTTTCCTTTGGGGGTCGAGAAGACCATATTGAAAATGCTTAGTGGCTCTTATATGCATGATTGTTTATTTAATTTAGAGCCCATATTACTTGTCTTCTCTCGTGAGTTGAACGCTTGCAAATTCCAGCTTAGTCCAATGCACGTGCACTCTTATTATACACATCGTTCGGTCGTGCAGGTGAAAGGCAATAATGACGATATATGATGGACTTATTGGGATGAGAAAAGCTGGTATGAACTCGACCTCTCTGGTTTTTGTAAATATGATGAGTTCGTCGTTCCTGAGTCAGCTATTATGAAGTAAACATATTTGCAATGACATTTAGATATTATAGTTACTTGTGCCATGCTTGATTAGCTATGAGTTATAATGGTTTATCTTGCGTGTCAACATGCTATTAGAATGATTATGATGTAATATGATGGGATGGTATCCTCCTTTGAATGAATTGAGTGACTCGACTTGCCACATGTTCACGCATGTAGTTGAATCAAATCAACATAGCCTTCACGATATTTATGTTCATGGTGGATTATATCCTACTCATGCTTGTACTCGGTGTGAATTAATTTTAATGCATGCTTACGACTATTGTCGCTCTCTCAGTTGGTCGCTTCCTAGTCTTTCGCTAGCCTTCACCTGTACTAAGCGGGAATACTGCTTATGCATCCAAACTCCTTAAACCCTGAAGTTGTTCCATATGAGTCCACTATACGTACCTATATGCGGTATCTACCTGCCGTTCCAAGTAAATTTGTATGTGCCAAACTCCATACCTTCAGATGAAATTCTATTTTGTATGCTCGTGCAGCTCATGTTACAACTAGGGCTGCCTATATCTTCCATGCTAGGTGGTTATTCTCAAGAGGAGTGGACTCCGCTCCTCATTCACGAGAAAGGGCCGGTAACCGGGATGCCCAGTCCCATGATCCAAAAAGATCAAAGCGAATCAAAATAATTAAACAAAACTCCCCCAGGGTTGTTGTATGTTGGAGGCACTCGTTGTTTCGAGCAAGCCATGGATTGATGCTTGTTGGTGGTTGGGGGAGTATATACCTTTACCATTCTGTTTGGGAACTGCCTATAATGCATGTAGTATGGAAGGTACCGCCATCTCATAGTTGTTGCGTTGACAGCAAAAGTATACCACTCAAAATGTTATTTAATCTCTATTTTTAAAATCGAGCTCTGGCACCTCTACAAATCCCTGCTTCCCTCTACGAAGGGCCTATCTATTTACTTTTATGTTGAGTCATCACCCTTCTTATTAAAAGCACCCGCTGGACAGCACACTGTCATTTGCATTCATTATTACTGGTTTATATTGGGTATGACTTGACTGGATCTCTTTTACCATGAATTACAATGTTTAGTCAGTTCTTGATCTTTAAAGGTGCTCTGTGATAACCCAGAAGTGTAGGGGATCGCCACAACTTTCGAGGGTGAAGTACAACCCAAATTTATTGATTCGACACAAGGGGAGCCAAAGAATATTCTTGAGTATTAGCAGTTGAGTTGTCAATTCAACCACACCTGGATAACTTAGTATCGGCAGCAATGTATTTAGTAGCAAAAGTGGTATGATAATAAAGGTAACGGTAGCAACAGTAAAGATAAATGTTTTTGGGTTTATGTAGTAGTTCTAACAGTAGAAACGGAAAAGTAAATAAGCAAAGAACAATATATGAAAAGCTCGTAGGCAATTGATCAGTGATGGATAATTATGCCGGATGCGATTCCTCATGCAATAGTTATAACATAGGGTGATATAGAACTAGCTCTAATTCATCAATGTAATGTAGGCCTGTATTCCGTAAATAGTCATACGTGCTTATGGAAAAGAACTTGCATGACATCTTTTGTCCTACCCTCCCGTGGCAGCGCGGTCCTTATGGAAACTAAGGGATATTAAGGCCTCCTTTTAATAGAGAACCGGACCAAAGCATTAACACATAGTGAATACATGAACTCCTCAAACTACGGTCATCACCGAGAAGTATCTCGATTATTGTCACTTCGGGGTTGTCGGATCATAACACATAATAGGTGACTATAGACTTGCAAGATAGCACTACAAAAAAAATACACTCCCGTGATGATACGTGTTTGTCACGGTAGGTTGCGTTTTTTGTCATGCATGTACATCCATGACAAATTTATGATAGAATCAAGATAGTCATACCTGTGCTGTCGTAGAAGTGTTCCATGACATTACCAAAATTATCATCACGGAAGTGTACACTTCCATGACGATAAATCGCGCGTCACAGAACTGCTTTCGTCAAGGGTGACCGACACGTGGCATCCACTGTAACGGAACGCCATTAAGCTATCGGGTCGGGTTTTGGATCCGATAACCCGTTAACAACCCCGACCAATGGGGATTTTCCACGTGTAAAATCATCATTGGCTCGAGGAAACACGTGTCGGCTCACCGTTGGGACAGATGTCATCCACTGATTGGACAGAAGGCGCCTATGATACGTCGACACGTGGCACGGCCCAACAGAGGCCCATTCCTATGAAAAGGCCAGCCCATTTGACTTGGTCAAAAGGTGGCGGGCCGGCCCATGGAAAGCCTGTTAACGGCCTGTTCGCATATAGCCCATTTACAGCCCACTAACCCAAGGCCCGTTACGCCCTATGTGAATTAGGCCCAGTAGCGTCATCTGGGCCATCCAATATGATTCCAGCCCGTTTTCACTTCTGGCCCATGTATGGCCCATGATGTCTTTCGGCCCATATAAGGCCCTATGTAACTCTTGGCCTATTAACGGCCTGTGGTGAAACTGTCCCGCAATGAACAGTATATCACTTTACACCCACTAACGGTCCATGGTGAAACTGGCCCGTAAGGAACAGTATATCACTTTATACCCATTAAGGGCCCATTATTCAGTTGGGCCGTTTCCAGCAAATGTTATCTTTCGGCCTTCTCAGAGCCCATTTATTCTTGGGCTCATTTCTAGCATTCGTTTACTTACGGCCCGTTATTGTCATTTTCTGCTTGTGGGCCAAATTCAGCCCGTGGTTACATCGGCCCATTTGTGGTCCGTTAATACGTTGGGCCGTTTTCATAGCGTCATCAAATACGGCCTATTCACGATGGCCCATTATGGTCATACGGCCCGTATAAGGCCCATTGATGATACGACCCGTAGAAGGCCCATTGTTTCTATGGCCCGTAGAAGGCCCATTGTTTCTACGGCCCGTAGAAGGCCCATTGTTTCTACGGCCCGTAGAAGGCCTACTGTTTCTACGGCCCGTAGAAGGCCCACTGTTTCTACGGCCCGTAGGAGGCCCAGTGTCACTACAGTAAATATTAGCCCATGGTTATTGTGGCCTAGTTTTAAAAAGAACTGCACTGACTACAAGCAAACAAATAAACAAGACAACAAGGAAATAAATAAGCAAGCAACTTAGGCTAGGCTATCACGGCTGTTACACATATTACATCCAGTGGGCATCAAAGTTCTCCACCAGTGCAAATATAGGGAAGAAAGCAGCATATCATATACACTGGTTGTCAAAGTTGGCGACCAGCGCAAATAAATGCCGCAGCAAAACAAATCCAGAACTGAAACCACTTCAGAAGATCTCAAGAAACAATATCCTCGGTACCCATAATGCTGGCAAGACGCTTAGCAAGCTTATTAACCTTCTCTTGTTTGGCGCTTAAATCCTCCAGCGCTTGCTGTTGCACCACAAAATATGCATCTGAATTCTCAGGGACTTCCTCAGTCCTTCAGCTTCCTGTCGCAGCACATCTGATCGATGTCTTTCAACTTGAAGTTGAGACTCAAGAAGACGAACGGATTCAGGCAGCGAGTTCGAAGAGCTTGTGTCAGCAGTAGTGGCCAGTAACTCGAACACTACATCAAGACAGGACTTTTGGGTTCCCTCACTGTCGTCAAGATAGTTTTTATCATCTTTCTTGGAGACCAACAGGGATGTCTCACTATCTTGAACCTTATCTTCATTACTTCCTTTACCATTGGATAACGCGGTACTGTTCTCCAATATTTTGTCTGCGTTCTAAAAGAGAAACAAGCAGACACATCAAATGTTTACCATGTTTTATATGAAACTCATTTTGGTAAATGAGTTCAGTAGTAAAGTGGACAGGATAACTACATGAAACAAACATATATCTATGTGCCATGGTCACTTTATGGTCTATATCATTCTAGTTTTTGTTGCCAAATCAAGATAGAGACACAGTTCAAATAATATTTGTTCAAGACAAAGCAGAATAGACAAAATATAAGTGTGGGTAACTATAGAGCAATAACAACACTTGTAATGTGCATGACATGAGAACATAACTGTTTATTCAATTGAAACTAAAATCAACATAGAGCAGGTTACAACAGCAAACCAGTTAAAGAAATAGGTTTAAAACATACCTGTTGCGCCATTGGAGTTTCAATTCCATCCTTCAAATTTGAAAATAGTTGGTATGAGTAAATATAGTAATGCAAGAGCAAAGGAGTATGAACCATAGCTACAAAACCTGACCTGAGAACAATTCTTCTTCTCCTTTAAGCGTTGAGTTGGGATTCGGAGTGGTGGTCCTCGTGCTTTGGGAACTGTAGTTCCCTTACTAATCGCTCGTGTTTGGGTGCTCTGCGGTGGAGACGGTGCTGTGTCAACTGGAACTGGGTTACTATCTGCCGGGGTTGGGGTTAAAAGCGGTGTAGCTGGTTCTCTGTCTCAAGTGGGTAGGGGTACAATCTGCGAGAGTCTGGGTTATGTGTGGTGGATCTGGTCCTTGGGCAAGTACAACCGTGGTTTATCTGCATCAACTGGTAGCACTATCTTTTCTAAAGACCGTGTTATTACTCCCTTAGATACTGCCATCACGCTCTCCAATTCAAATGGCTGATAAACAAGAAAAGTAATTGAAAGTATAGACATTGTATGATAGACAGGTGCAATGGATAGTGGGGAATAAAAGAGGGCATGAAATAATTCATATTTATGTTGTCTAACCAAACAGGATAGCATGACACAATTTCACATATATGATGGCTAACTAAACAGGATAGCATGACACAATTTCACATTATGATGACTAACTAAAAAAAGATGGAAAGACATAGTTAAAAATATGAGACTATGTAAATAGGATGACATAACATAACTACATAATGTGTTTATTAAATAGGTTGGCATGCCATAATTCACATACATTCATGGATAGAATGCCATAATTCTAAATATGATGACTGTAAACACTAAACATGATGAGATGATATAACTATATGATGTCTTTATTAAATGGGTTGACATGCCATAATTCAGATAGATGATGTGTATGTACTATGTAAACATGATGGCATGAGATAATTCAAATATATGATTTATATAGTAAGCAAGTAAGCATATGGCAAGCTATATATGATGTAAAAACTAAGCAATGCAAGACAACATGCATGACATGGGTAATATAACCCTGCCAAGTTTGAGCATAGACCTCAGGGGGGAAATAGGACTGGTCATCAGTCTCTGAATCCTCCTCTGAGGAGCTCTCTATAGCCAGCAAGATGTCTGCTTTAGCAGGTAGCATTGTCTGCTCTGAATACCATGTTTTCACTCCAGATACTTCCATCACCGCTTCAAATGGATGATGCACAGGAAGAGTAGTTGAATATACAAACGTTGTCGACAAATGGAACAAGTAATACAAAAAATGATAGAATGCTATAATTCACATACATGATGATTGGCTAAACAGCATGGCACCGGCGGAGCTACGTGCAGGCAAAAGCGTGCCGTGGCCCGCCCTGCCCAAAAGCCAAAAGGTAAATTACTATGCCCGGTGAGTGTGAGGCGTCATGCGTCAGCAGCCTGAACGCGTATGAGAGGCTGACTTTTCCTCATGAATATGCAGGAGGGACTTGTTCCCGTTATAGCCTAGTATGGTTTACAGTGAGCATAGATTAATATACCTAGTAGCATCCAAGTAGTATGGCTTAAGTTGTGATTTTTTTTGTGTTCTTTTTTACGTTGGCCCGCCCAACTATTTGGTTGTAGCTCCGCCACTGCAGCATGGCATTGCATAATTCACATATATAATGCCTTTGCAACAAGATAGCATTGTATAATTCACATATATAATGTCTTGCAACAAGATGGCAATGCATAATTCACATATATGGTAATTAGACATTGAACAGGTGGCATTCACACAAAGCATGTCTAAACTAATCAAATGGCATAGCAATGCGATACACCATACGCACGATATGAGCAACATAACCCTGCCAAGTTAGAGCATACACCTCGGGGGGGGGGGGGGATAGGACTTCTCGTCTATCCGTAACCAGCGAGATATGCGCTTCGTCAGGTAGCATAGTCTGTTCAGAAGACCTTGTTTTCACTCCAGAATTTGCCATCACCGTGTCAAATGGCTAATGCACACGAAGATCAGTTGAATGTACTAACATTGTTGACGAATGTAATATGTAACGAAAAAAAAGATGGCCTGATATAATTTACATATATGATGACTGGCTAAGCAGGATGGCATTGCAAAATTCACATATATGATGCCTGGCTAAACAAGGTGGCATTGCATAATTCACATAAACGATGAATAAACTAAACAGATGGCATTCGCACAAAGGATGTCTAAACTAAGCAGATGACATATTTGATGTATAAAGTAAGCAATGCAAGAGACCATATGCATGATATAACCAACATCAGCATGCCAAGTTAGAGCGAAGACCTCAGGGGGTAAATACGAGTTATCTTCTCCTTCTAAATCCCCCACAGAACAGATATCTTCATCTCGATTACAATCCGAAATGCGTGGAGGGGGGGCTGCCTTTGTGCCTACCATGGAGCAACGTCTGCATGAAATTATATTGCCACGCAAGGCTCGTCTCTTTTGCTCTAAATGTTCAGTTCCATTGTTTACAATAACTGTCATGCATAGGAATAAAACATAGTGAGATTATGTAAGGAGTGCATGCAGAAATCCAGAGTGATGGTAGCAACCTGTGGATAGACCCAAAACCAATAATAGCAGGCAGATAATGGCTTCAGTTAATAAATACAGACAATGGCTTCTTTACTGTTTGTTTCCCACCCAACATGAAACTCATAGTAGACACCTGAGATTAACCAGATAGTAGATAGATACTATTGATAGCGGCCCCGATATGTACCCCACAACCATTTAAAAACTCAAGTTTGACCATTAGTTTGGAGCTGACTCAGAGTCTAATCGGTGAACATGACGATAAAGTAGCATGTAATATTAAACGATGCATAACGTAAGCAGACACGAAAGAGTGCGACCTCTCTTGCGGAACCGTGTAGTCCTCGAGGTCATATGCTCACTTGATGATGGTAATGCAGTTTTCATGGCTGCCAGCGGCGGGGAAGAAGATCTGAGGCGGCGAAAGACAGTCTGGAGGCCGGATCCCTGCTCTACTGGACCCTTCTGTCATTGGAGCAGCTGAGCTGGGGTGGACAACGGTGCAGCAGGACCGGGACAAACCACACAAGGTTTTCTTTGACAACTATATGTAAGAGAAGTAATTCTGTAAGGGCTCGTTTGAATTGGAGGATTCCAACAATGCAGGGATAGGAAATAGATAGGAATAGGATAGGAATGCACGTGCAAAACAGAGAATTTAAAAACACAGGATTTCTGCCAATCTGGGTGTTTGATTCACAACAATTGGAAGATCACGGGATGCAAAGAAGCATGGTGAGATTAAGTCAAACCACAAGAAAATGTACGGTTATAATGCTATTATGCTACTATCTCTTAGTCTTGTGCTTCATGAATAGGAATTTGAAAAGGAGGACAAGTGAAAATTAAAATTCCTACATTTTTTCTTTCAAGGAGACACTAAAGGAACAAATCTGTGTGCTCAGTGGACAATATATATAACATGTAGAGTAAAAAAGAGATGCAACAAGTGTACAACCTCTTTGGCGAAGCCATGTCGATCTCAGCATGATTGGGTTGGCCGGTGAGGATGCTCCGGCTGACTTTGCTTTCGGAGGAGGGGGAAGAAGATCTTAGGCGTCTGGAGATGGAGCCCGAGGTACTGCTCCGCTGTGATGGAGGGTTTCATCGTTGGAGCAGCTCCGGTGAGTTGTACGACGCCGAGGCTGAAGCAGGACAAGAGAGACAACAAACAACGTTAACCTAAGTGGAATTCTAATAACGTATCCAATACATGACGTAAAATACATAACCACAAAGTGCTAGATGTAAAATACATCAGCCGTTCATCTCTGAACTTAACTGTCGAAACTGAACCTTACTGTCGAAACTGAACCTAACTGTTGAAACTGAATTTTGCTATCGAAACTGAATTTTGCTGTAGAAACTGAACGCAATAGCAACGTGAGGATACACGTCGGTCGACTGACTTTTTCATCTCTGGTCAGTCGATTTTGCAGCCGTTTGATACGAAATCAAGGGCCTGCGGTTCATCTTCAACCTCCACCCCCTGAGCCGCCAGCCACCACCGGCCAAATAGCAGCCCCCCGCCGCCCGCGGCCGGCGGTGCACCGCCCTGCCCACCCCTAAAACACTCCCCACCGCCGGTCCGCCGCCGCCCCGGCCATCCCTCTAGGTCCCCCCGTGCTGAGCTTTTTCTTCGGCGATCCCCACGCCACCGCCCCACCAACGCCCCGCCACCGCCTGCGACCACCGCCCACATCCTGAACCCTAAGATAGATAGTGGGGTACCTCTCCGGCGAGCCCCCTCCCCGCTGCGGCTGGTTCTTCCTTCACCCCGGCGAGCCCACCCCTTGGAAATCGACTGACCCAAAAGTTGATTGAGTCGACTGAAGTGTAGCCAAATCGGAGCATCATCGCAAGCAAGAGCAACAGCGAGAGCAGCAACGCGAGCAAGAGCAATAGCAAGAGCAGACCAGGCAGGGGACCGAGAGCAAGAGCAGAGCAGCAGCGCGAGCGAGAGCTAAAGCAGCAGCAGTTCCTACTGATGTGGACGTCGCCGCCGAGGGAGCGACGCCGTGGAGGAAGTGGCCGGCGATGCCGCCGTGGATGGAGCCGCGCCGTGTCGGCTCGGGACCGAGCGCCGGCAGCACCGTGAGATCGAATCAAGAAGAAAATGCGGCGATTAGTGTACAACCTCTTTGGTGGTGCCGATTAGGCCGCATCTTCATCCGAGGAAATGGTGATGATGATGCTCTTCCGGTGGCGCAGTTGAAGACGGCAGTGTGGGAATGGAGGTGGCGCGAAAGACGAGGGGAATGTTGGGGCAGCTCCTTGGAGGTGGAGGACGGGGTGGCTGAACCGGTGGGACGATGAGATCGACGACAGATCCTCATCCGGTACGGTGGATGAGGGAAGTCGAGGTGTTGCTGTGGACGACATCGCCGGGGAAGAAGCTCCGGCTGGGTGGCGGACGAAGCAGGGTGTGGGGTTTCATCGCGGGTTTTTGCAGCCTCAGTGTACGAATGGGTGGGCGGATGGGATGGCATTGGGGAACCATGGCTTAGAGACGCGCTTATTCAAAATGTGGGGTAAGTTACGAAAGTACCCCCCACCGATTTGAGGCGGTTCTTTCGGTTCAGGGGTACCACGGGCATTTCGCGTGTCGGGATTTCACATGAGGTGGGAGTTTTCGCGCACGTTGTAATTTCGGAATATCAAGGCGCGGGTTGAGATGGAGGGAGTTGTCGGAGCACAATGAGACAAAGATATATCTTAAATATTTCGGGCTAACAAGGCGCGGGTTGAAATTTCCTGACAAGCCTAACGTGTACTGTACCAAATCAATGCGCACTACAAATGTCATTCAAAACTTTGAATTCATGTTATGTTCAATTAAAATATTTCGCTACGTGTATAATGCATGCAACCTACTACTCAAATGAACGTTTTAGTGCATTCCAAACGTATATACTACCGCTTCAATATGAACTAAATTTGAATAAGATCTACTCCCTCCGTCCCAAAATTCTTGTCTTAGATTTGTCTAGATATGGATGTACCTAATACTAAAACGTGACTTGATACATCCGTATTTGGACAAATGTAAGACAAGAATTTTGGGACGGAGGGAGTACATTAATGATTGTTGTGAAGTCAAAGCATTTGAATTCATTTCTCTGTTTTAATAAGATCTACAATCATCATTATTGTCAAGTTAAACCATCGTTTGTGTATTATCTTCACAGCACACTACATGATCAGTATCGAGTTACATACGAACTATGTGTACTATATGAACTCGAACTAGATTTTTTGAATCCACTTTATTTTGATTTCAAATCACATTACATTTCTAGCTCTAGCTAGATCTTCATAATCTAAACCATGTCTCATATGTATAATGTGTTTATCATGTTATGTATGGTGCGCCGCCCCCTACGCCTACAAGTATTTAGATGTGAGTTGCAAACACCACACATTACCACAAATTCAAATAAAATGTGAGAATGTTCAATATATAGTATTGTTTAGATTGCTCGATATTTAGTTGTAAGCTGCAAACGCCGCACATTATCACAAATTCAAATAAAATGTGAGATTGTTTGATGTATAGTATGGTTTAGATTGTTTGGCATTTAGTTGTGAGTTTCAAACGCCATGCATTATCACATTATGGTATAACATGTGCACATCACGTGTATCACCGCTATATTCATGCATGCAATGTTTAAAACACTATGATCTCCTATTCAAATATATGAATCCGCTTTCATATCAGATTATGATCTTTGTTAGTCTCTTACACCCACACAGTCCTCTAACCTTTGTAGCTACCACTAACTTTCTCTCATGCATGCACACGCCCTCCTCGCCCTCCCCCTCCCTTGGCATTCTATCCAATGGGCACATTCATTTTTTCCTTTAGGTCGTTCTCCCAGAGTCTCCACAACTCCTTTCCCGACACACACCGATCGATAAACCTCCCCAGCGATGCCTGCCTACAGCATACACACACAACTTCAATCTCCTCCTTTATGTGTCCTTGCCTCGTGTCTCTCATATGGTCAGACACACGTGTAAACTCTCACCCCTCTTTTAATCGATCTCACAACCGCACACTCCTCCCCCTATCCAGCTAGTAGTTGGGCCTCTCGCACCACCTCATAGCTCCATTCTCTCTGTCTATCCGTCTCGCTGGGCCTTATTTGCCTCTAACAAATGGATGTACACCAACCGATCTCTCGCTATACATATAGCCAGCTAGGTCCTTATAACTCATTTTTACCCACACATCGATCGATCTACCTCATTAGTTGTGTCTCTCCCTTCCTCCGACAAACAACAATTGATCTACCGATTTAGTTAGGTTTGCTTACCAAACACATGGCTCCCCTTCATCATCCATGGATGCGTCCCGACAGATCAATCATGCACAGGCACACACAGAAACACATCCCCACTCTTATTGATAACATTGCATTTCCACCCTCAGTTTGTCTAGTAGGCCTCTCCCAACATCTCCGAGAAGCAACTCCATCACCCATCCAGCACTCTACCCCTCTCCCTCCCTCTCCCTCCCTCTCTCTCTCCTCTCTCTCTCTCTGTCCCATCATATTTCCCGTCCTTCAGTTATGTATGGATGTCGACCGATCTCCCTCATGACATAGCTGGGTCTCTCCTTCTCTACACATATACGAGTCGTTCTACCTCTATAGTTAGGCCTCTGCCTACCCCTCCCCCCCCACACACACCGATACATCAAGCGCTCTAGTCATGTTTCCCTGCCACACACAAACTTG
This sequence comes from Triticum aestivum, assembly GCF_018294505.1. NCBI lineage: Eukaryota > Viridiplantae > Streptophyta > Magnoliopsida > Poales > Poaceae > Triticum > Triticum aestivum. The sequence goes on along the minus strand of NC_057804.1, from coordinate 59,535,188 downwards.
ACATGTGCCCTCTAATGTTCCGGTAGGCCAGTCGCCCTATATCTTTGACTTGCACACACACACACACACGTAATTTCGATGGCTCTCTTCATCGATCTCGCACCCACCCGTACTTGATCCTCTCTTCGACTCTATCGATAGCTATGACCCCTCCCAGCACTCTCGTGGATTGCCCGACCCTCTATGTATGATATGGATAGGCCTCCATTTCACACACATTGCATGCAAATTTTTTTTTGAGATGTCATCGACACATATTCCCACAAATAATTCACGAAATCAACCCCACCCCACCCCCACCACAAAACAAAAAACACTCACGAACGCGGTTTGTACTCTCACACACACCCACGTAGGTGGGGGACGTGCACGAAGAGAAGAGGTGCATGCACGCCGCACGTACTCCCGTCTCTTTCCCAACCACACCCGCGCGGGTACATGATGGAGCTCATTTCTGTACGAAAAAGGCAGCCCACATGGTAATTTGGCATGTGTACTGGTTGTCCACTTGGTGGAGGGAGGATCGTCTACCACGGGTGAACATACAAATTGCGACTTGACGCGTTATGTTAAATTAAAAAAAGAGGCAAACCATGTGGGGCCTACCTTAGAGGCAAGGCTCTATACACTGGAGTACTTTTGATGTGTCTCGTCAACTCGTAGAACGAGGAGAAGATTGCTTAGTACGCCGTCTCCCCCGCCCACGGGCGCGGTGGCTCACAGGATGAGGTGAAGCTTGCTCCTCCCTCGCCCATGCGCGCGGTGGCTCGCAGGACGAGGAGAAAAATTTACTACTCCCTCCGTTTACTACTCGTCCCTACTACCTTGGTTATAGAGATTATATGATATTGTTTGGAATATATATGTCCTTAGTAGATTTCAATATGAACTACTAGTACATACTCCAAACACTGATGTATATAGATGTATTTTAGAGTGTACATTCACTCATTTTGCTCCGTATGTAGTAGCACTCTCCCTCGCCCCTCGACCCTCGCCCACGTGGTGGACGTGCAGCAATTCATTCGGTCTCATATAGCCAGAACGATATATACTGCACTACCATTATTGCTCGACTTCCCGAAGAGGCAAAGAGCCAATCGCAAGGTTAATATTTTGGAGATGTCAAGCGCAAGGTTATAGGAGAACGAGTAGTAGGTGCCACGTCATTTATAATTTTTTTTTTCTTTAGTGGCACGTACGCAATATGATAGGTTCATATGGAGAGAAAAGGAAACCGCTCCACTATATACATAGTCAGGACGGGCCAGCCTACACGGTTGCTTACTGGGGTTGCTCTCTTCACACTCTCTCACACAAAACGACTGTGGCCACATCTCTAACATCCTGGTGGATCACGTCCGCTTGGGGAAGGGGTGGATGCTTAGTGTAGATGCGGTGTCCGTCACCGACGGCGAAAACCACTGTCGAGACGTCCCGATCAGGGGTCCCCGCCGTTCTCTCTCACAAAGCCGGTGAGGTTGCCTTCGTCCCTTGCTCACTTCCGCGACGTGGGCAGTTGCCGCCTCCCGCCGCCCTCCTCAAGGTCGAGCTACGTCCCTCAGGTACAACTCCCTTTACACCCAGCTTGCACCACTGCTCCAGCTGCCCACATCACACCCTGTGGATATTTCTCTACTTCTTTGCCCCGCACATACCTGATACCTCTACTGGCCTCTATGTACTGTATTTGTGATGAGTTTATGTCTCATCAACTAGTCCTAGTAATCTTATTCTAATCACGCTTCTTCAATTTCTTTGCCACAGGGATGCTCATCTCGATTTTGGTGAAACTGCACAAAATGATCCGATGGTCAAAAGGTTGCAAACTTCATTTATTAGGAAGCTCGAACGTTGACAGCAAATTGAAGCCTGGTCAGGGTTCACGGTTCAAGGTCTACGGACTACATGGATCGTTTTTTTCTTTAGCTGCCTCTGTTCCAAAATAAGTGTCAACTTTAGTAGTAGTACAACTTTGTACTAAAGTTTGCACAAAGTTGAGACACTTATTTTGGAACGGAGGGAGTACATATTTGCTATGATCTGTCAATCATTGAGATGCAATAGCATGCATGTTAGTCTCCTTTGTATTTGATGAAATGTTGCAACAGGCAACCTTGGACACAAGATACATGTAACAGGAGCTAGAAGCTTCATAGCATTGTACAAATTTATCTCGCTGATAAATTACAGTACGTACTAGTACTACACTAGTACTTCCTCCGTTCCTAAATATAAGTCTTTGTAGAGATTTCACCATTAACCACATGCGGATGTATATAGATGCATTTTAAGTGTAGATTCATTCATTTTGTTCCGTATGTAGTTCACCTAGTGGAATCTCTACAAAGACTTATGTACTAGTAATAGCTAGCCCCCACTACTAGGAATTCTCTATCCTCTCCTTGAGCCACATCATCAAAATTGACGTAGCCCTTAGATGAAGTAAATTAGTCATAATAGTCGTCTGATCTAGACGTTGAGAGGCTCAGCACTAAGCCACATGCAAGCATGCAGAAATACCGTGGCACATGCATGTGAGTGGGTTTTAAATCACACTAACATGTCTGCATGCAAGCATGCACCGGTAGCATGCATGTAATTGAGCTTTTAAGTCCCATTAACATGTCAAAAAGAAAAATATAATCCCATTATGCAGTAGGAGTTGGCTGATCTTTTTTCCTTATGTGGGATGATCTAAATGATGATGGGAGTTTATTTAGTTTGGCTACCACATTTATCATGCGGTTATAGATTTTTTTTAGTTCTATGAAATCGATAATTTTGCACAGAGAGATATACCGTTGTTCCGTGGCAACGAGCGGGGACTCATCTAGTAATATTTTGGAACGGAGGGAGTACTATGTAAAGAGTTAGGTGTCGCATGGTAATAGTGTGAGGTGGGCCATGTAATCACTGAGCCTGCGTGTTTTCACTGCTCTTGCACTCCTCTGCTGTAAGAATGGAGAAAATTGTAATCTACTACCTCCTTTCGCCGAAAGCGTGGGACATCCAGCAGTCCTACCACCTCAGCAATAAAGACCAATGAGCCGTCAAATCACATAAACCCAGTAGTAAGTTGGACGGATGAAGCAACCATCACTCTTCTGCCAGTGAGGGGTCGCGTCCGCTCTGCCCGGGCATGAATGCAGCACCGATTCTTTGGAGCGGCGCTGACCGTTTCGGACGGGAAGCGCGCGTGGGCGGTGGAGGGGCTTTGGGTGGGCCAGGCTGGTCAGGAGCGGGCGTGGCAGCTGTCGGCATGTCCCTATCGGACACGCCCGAAAACGAGAGGATGCACCGACTCTCGTGGCTAAAATCGTACACTACACACCATATCTCTGTAGAAGTAGGTCGATCTGTCGCACTCTCTAACACACACATGCTATTAAACACACACACGCACATGCACGCACCTTGGTCCCGTTGCACCTTCTAACGTGACTTATTACACCTAGATGGAGGGAGTAGTAAGTATACGAGATACGGTGGCACACTGACTTAAGTTGAATACAAGTGCCCAAAATTTGTGTGCACGTTATAATAAGGATTCACTTAAAATAGTACGTGAGCGAACAGAGGGATCAATTGGATGGTGTTCCCGAGCAGTAGCGAGATGTGTGAGGTAGTAAGATACACCGCTTATGCTTTTAATTTTTCTTATTAATTTGTTTGTTTCACCCTCTGACTAGTGGGACCCAACGTACTACGTGGAGAGAGGTAAGGTGACTAAGGCTGCATTATTTCTGCACCACTGTGGATAGTCTTACCACCAAAGCCACATGACACGATTATGATTGAAATCCTAATGACTCCCACACACACAAAAAAACATGGCATGCCTGTCACACGAATGCAGGAATGTATAAAAGGTTATTTTCCTCTCATTGAACATAATGGGAGGGTTGTGTAGCTGGTAAGGATGGCAATGGGTCGGGTTTGGATCGGGTTGAACAATATCAAATCCATATCCATATCCATGAAGACAGTCTTTGCCCACCCATGAAAAAATCCATGGGTGAAAAATTGTGTCCATGTCCAAATCCGATGGATATCCATATCCACTGGATATCTGTTGGGTCCTCTCGAGACATATAAATAAGACTTAAGACAATATTAACATAAACTCTTCCATTTTTCACCTCATGGCAGGCTAGACTTCACTTATGATAAATCAACATCCAGTAGCAACCTAAGATCATTTAGTATTTTTCTAACAGATGAGAATGACGAGTCATTTAAGAAGGAGATAAAAATAAGGGAAGGGGTGTTGGAGTATGTTACGGAGGGGATAGACTATCAACTTATAAAAGTTACGATGGGGACTGTGTAATCTCTTATGCATGTTTTAGATTAAAAAGTGTAAAATTGCAGTGGGACATGTGAACATGGGGTAGGGATAGCAGATTTTTTTCCCCATTAAGTCATGCTATCTGGTCGGGTTTGGGTATATTCATGGGTACAAGATTATATCCATGCCCTACCCACGAACAATCGGGTCGGGTTTGGGTGCCACCCATGGACACAAAAGCATATATAAACCCTATCCATTTGGGTCGGATATCCATGGATATCCATGTCCAAGGATAAAATTGCCATCCTTAGTAGCTGGTTAGCCTGTTCGCTCATCAAACTTGAGGTCTCAGGTTCGATAACTACACTTGAGCATAATTTTTGCCAGCAGGATTCTTTGACTGGTCAAAATGTTTTCTAGGGTTTGCACGCTTCACACTCTCTCTCCAGTATATATATACACGCTAGAGCCTCAGCGCTTGTAGTTGCTCTCTTCACACTCTCTCGCCCTCTCCCGCTGGATCCTCAGCGCTTGTAGTTGCTCTCTTCACACTCTCTCGCCCTCTCCAGATCTAAACAAGACTTCGTTGGCCTCTCTCTCCCCTCACTGCTACTCAAAGAGCCGACAGGATCCGTCCGCCGGGAAGGGAAGGAGGCTTAACGCTGTCGCTGTCGGCGAGGGAGGGAATCCACTACCGGCGGTGATGTTCACTTTCCACCCAGCAGCGGTGCGGGAGGGCCTCCGACCCTTCTTCTTCACCGTCGTCCCGTCGCCCACCGAACCACGCCTCAAGAACCTTAAGGTATATTTTACTTACTCCACATGCATTGCTCTAGCTGCATGTAAACCATGAATCTAGGACGTGGTTCAAAGAGGAAAGGAGTGGGGGAAAGTAGTGGGAAAAGTTGTATAGCATGAATCTAGGACGTGGTTCAAAGAGGAAATGAAGGGGGAAAGTTGTATAGCATGAATCCAGGACGTGGTTCAAAGAGGAAAGGAATGGGGGAAAGTAGTGGGGAAAGTTGTATCGCATAAATCTAGGACATGGTTCAAAGAGGAAAGGAAGGGGCAAAAGTACTAGTTCAAAAAGGAAAGGAAGGGACAAGGCTGTAGAGTTTGATCAGGACTAGATTTGCTGCGCTCACATAGGGAAAGGTGTCTAAAGATAACAAAACTGGGACCAACACAAATATGCTCCTTGGTTGTTTGTTCTTTGTTGCAACAGACTGTGCATGACCACAGTACATTGGAAGATGCACATGGTGCTGGTGCGTCCACTGTCCCATGCAACTCATTAGCTGTTGTTAATCTATGGCCCTGTTTGGTTAAAAACTCCCTAGTCCCTACCGGCTTGGTTCCAGGGACTAAGCATGGACTAGAGGTTATTAAATGACATGATAAAAGACCATGTTACCCCTAATAATGAACTAATAGAAACAAGGTGTGATGCGTGGCTGGGGCAACTGTTGGAAAAAGTCCCAAAAAGACTCCCTCGGGGTCTTCTTTCTTTAGTCCCAAATGCCCACTTTTAGTCCCGAAAAGTCCTTCCTGTTTGGTTTAGATGTGACTGACACGGAGTTTTTTTAGTCCCTACACCAAAATGTCCCTGTAAACAAACACCCTCTAATAATGCCGCTGGAAAATTGATGCAATGCCACAGTTAAAAGCAAATTACATGTTTAACGAATTTTATTGTTAATATAATCTCTATGTTAATATTAATCGATGCCACCGTTTGAGAAATGCTACTGTCTTGCTTTCTTTCCCATTTCGATAAGGTAGATGCTTCTTTTTGTTGTCTTCTGTGTCATCCACCGTTATTGACCACTAATTGTTTCCTTTGCACCTCTGTGTAAACAGGGTTATCTACTTCACCTCGTTGCCATTGTGACCTTTTGTTGCACTGCACAAAACACTTTTGTTTTAAGACTGTTTTGTGTAGTTCAACCAAAATGTCACACCGACAATGTTGCTTGATTGCTTGATCGGAACTGCACAAGAGGAGATCTTACTTCCTATCCGTTAAGGCGAATTTGGTTCAGATCTTCTTCTTGTGAGTTGTTTGAATTCCGCATCATGAGAGGTCAGTACTAGCCTTCTTTCACATGATTCTGCAGTGTGCTTTCATATGTTGTGCTACTTGTACGATAATGTTGCTTGATTTTAGTGAACTGCACAAATGGAGACAAGACTTCCAATCTGTATGTGCACCGTAATATCCCATTGAGGTAAGATAAGGATATTTCAAAACTATTGGCCTGTATTTTTTCACTTTCATCAGAAAATTAAGTTTAGTACTATACTTGTGCTCCCAAATTGACATGCCAAATCTTACATTGAAGGCGAAGCTTGTCTGTTATTGAACCAAGTGATGAAGGGGAAGAACAAGCGGAAGAAAAACAAAAATCAATTCCCGGTGCTATAATGAAGCACTTGTCGGCATTCTGGGAACGGGGGTCCCCAGACTTGCCTGCCTGCGGCCTGCGGCGTGGCTCAAGGGGCGGCCCAGCACGGCCCATCTTCATCAGCACGAGCTCAAGACCCTCGCGAGAGGCCAAGCCTCGCAGGGTGGACGACAGGAAGCTTCCTCAGGCACGGCCTCGTCAGGCTGGCTCGCGAGGAAGTGGAGAGATCAAGGTGTGGTACCTCACGAGGTGCCCATGACGCAAGCCATGACGACCAAGGGCGCCAGGCGGGCGCCAGCCCGTGCAGTGTCCTCCTTTCCTCTTTGGTGCAAAGGGAGCAAGCGCAGGCGAGAGCATCAAGCAAAGGCATCTGTTTCGATGCAACAAGACCAAGACCGTCGCAATGGCAGGAAGGAAGTCATTGTGGAGCCCAAGCCGGCATCACCAACAGAGCCTTTGACACGCGAGGACCAACTTTAGTCAGGATAAGTGTACTGGATGTTCCCCTTCAAAATGGCCAATTGTTGGCGCCCTTCCCGCTCAATATTTGGGAAGAGGCCCAGGGCCTTTGCCTATAAATAGGACTAGCCACCCACAAGGCAGAGGCATGAGGAGAAAACCAGCAGAAAGAGCGACTGAACTCCCCCTAGCAGTTCACCGCACCAGCCAAGAATAGACCCTCGCGAGGCTGTTCTTCTTTGTATTGTTCATCATCAGCCCAAGAGGCAATCCACCACACCACAAACTAGAGTAGGGTATTACACCAAAATGGTGGCCCGAACTATTATAAACCCTGTGTCTCTTGTGTTGTTCCTTTCATAGCTTAGATCCTAGCGAGGCAGTGAGCTGCAGGTAGGTAGAGGGCGAAATCTCCGTGCGCACCCCAGTGTTCGAATCTAGAGGGTCTGCCGGAACCCGAAATCTGACATTTGGTGCGCCAGGTAGGGCTGCGCCAGAATTCATCTCCCGCTGCCATGTTCTTCATCGACCATCGCATCCATGTCGGACGCTCGTTGGGCCCGCGCCGAGCACCGAGCCGCTCTCGCTTCCCGCGTCGCCCAGACGGCCCCCATCGGCGGCCACCCCACCGTTCCCCATCGCCTACCGTCAACACCGCCACCGGCCCGGCGGGGAACGAGCAGCAAGCATCCTCCCAGCATCCGTCCGTAAGGCGAGACGGCCGCACTGCTACGCTCTCACTCACCCAAGCTGGTTCTTCGTCCCACGCGCTCCGCGTGACCATGGAGGCTCGAGCTACGCTCATCACGCCAAACGAGCTCCTGCGCTACCGCCCAGTCGACGATGTCTACGAAGAGTGGCTCGACCGTGTCGCCGAGCTCGTCTACACCGCAGGGGGCTCCCCCATGCCGTCCTTCTCGCTGGACCGCGCCCCGCCCTGCGCGGGCGATGAAGCTCCGAGCGCGCCTCAGTCGCCTCCCCCTCAAGAAGGCACCCTGGCCCCAAGGCGCGTGGCCCCTGGGCGGAACCCACTCCATCCGGCGCCAGCATAGCAAGAGCGGAGTTGCCAAGAGGTCCCTCACCCCCAAGAAGCTGCCCGAGTGCTCCCTGCTCTGGCCCGTCACGACCACGCTCATGTTCCAGCACGCCAAGACCCCGTGCTGCTCCCAGCTGCAGCGCATGGGGACCCGCAAGACCAAGCTCTTCATCACCAAAGGCCTCTCGTGGCCACAGCAGGCTGCCGCGCCTTCACCACCGAGCTGCGCAACGTCGCGTGGCCCGGCAAGTTCAAGCCAGACCTGCCTCCTCGCTATGACGGCATGGCCGACCCTGCGGAGTTCCTCCAGCTCTACGAGCTGGGCATCGAAGCCGCCAACGGGGCCGAAAAGGTCATGGTGAACTGGTTTCCCATGGCACTCAAGGACAGGGCCCGCACCTGGCTCCTGAACCTGGCTCCTGGCACGATCTCCTTCTGGGACGAGATGCGCACCCGCTTCATCGCCAACTTCCAAGGTCCTCTCGACCGGCCACCTACTGTGAGCGACATGCGCCGCATCAAGCAGCAACCAGGGGAGACCCTGCAGAAGTACATCCAACGCTTCAACAACGCACGCCTCAAGATTCCCAAGGTGACTGAGGAGGCCATCATCTCAGCCTTCTCCGACGGTGTGCGTGAGGAGCTGGCGATGCATGAAGATCTATGCACTTCCTTGGAGCTGTTCAACCTGGCGACCAAGTGCGCCAGGGCTGAGGAAGGGCGCCTTTCCCTGCTCGAGCTGCCAGCCGCAGACCCAGAAGAGAAGAAATCCAAGGCCAAGGACGTGAAGCGCAAGGGGGCTGACGTGCTCGCGGCAGAACCAGACACCAAGCGGGGCAGAGATCAGCCCGAGTCTTCCAAGGGTAGCCGGTACTGTGTACCACAACCTCCACACCCACAACACCAACAAATGTCAAGAGCTCCGAGCCGTGCGAGAAGGAAGGACCGGCTGACGCCCCGACCGCAACGATCGAGGCTACAACCGAGGAGGAGGAAGGAACACATGACGCTGGGAAGACCGCGGCCCTCGCCAAGGGTGGCGCGACCGACCTCGCGAGGATCGCTGGAAGGATCAGCCTCGCGAGGGAGACTGGAGGGGTCAGCCTCGCGAGGATCGTCCGCAAGGAAACGCAGGCCTCCCTCCTCTGCCGCCGTAGCCAAGGAGAAACGAGGACCATCATCAAGACGAGGGGGCTGGGGGGGCTTCCAGGAGCCGTGCGCGATCGCTTGCATCCTGGGCGGAGCTCAAGCCCCAGCCTCTCAGCGCATCTTCAAGCAGTTCGCCTGCGAAGTGAATGTAGTCCTCCCCAAGCTCGAAGCCACGCGCCCTCTCAGGTGGTTAGTGTGCACCATCACGTTCAGCTCACCGGATCAGCTCAAGTGCGCAGCCACGGCCGGAGTCCTCCCGATGCTTTGCTCCCCAATCATCAGCAACGTGCAAGTCACTAGGACCCTCATCGACGGTGGGGCAGGGCTCAACGTCCTGTCCGTAGAGACATTCAACAATCTCCAAGTGCCTTACAATCAGCTTCAGCCAACCAAGCCTTTCTCCGGAGTCAACGATGGCTCCACGGTTCCGATTGGGCAGGTCCGCCTCCCTGTCACCTTCGGGGCGCGTGACAACTACTGCACCGAGCTCATCGACTTCGACGTCGCCCACATTCGCCTGCCATACAACACCATCCTCGGGTACCTAGCTCTCGCCATGTTCATGGCCGTGACTCATCACGGCTACAACGTCCTCAAGATGCCAGGAAGTGGCGGAGTCATCACGGTGCCTTGTGAAGGAAGAGATGCAGTGTGCTCCCTAGAGCGAGCTTTTCAGGCCGCATCACTTGAAGACCTAGATCGCGGGAGTGGGAGGCTCCCTGAGACCGCTCCCAAGAAGAAGAAGACATCGCCAGGCCCGACCCCTCAGGAGGCAGGCCCCTCAGGGTCTGCACCTGCTCAGGGGGGACCTCCTTCTGTCGCATAGGAAGGCGCGCCCGACGCCCTCCTCAAGCAAGGCTCGGGGGCTCCCTCCTGGGGGGCCACTGACCTTGCTAAGGTCACGAGGGAGGCGCTTGGGAACCACTTGGAAGCGTGTTTCAAAGCATGTTTCCCTCAGGAAGGAGCAAGGCAAGGAGGGCCAAACCCTCAGGAGTTCGTCAGTCAGATCACGCAGGAGTTGCAGGAGTCAAGTGTCATGAGTGGCAGCCGCCGCTTACCCGCCGCAGCTCCCCATCCAGGCGAGGATGGTGGGCTGCGCGTCTGCATCGACATCCCAGGGTTCAACCGAGCCGCCTCTCAGGAGCGCTTCTGGCCCTCACACGTGGGGCGCTGCGAAGGCCCACCTCACAGCTACATTCGCATGCCATACGGCTTGCCGAACGCGGCCGCCACGTACCAGCGCCTCATGGGAAGCATCCTAGAGGCTCAGGAGGCCAGGTGTTCCGCAGTCCTGGCAGAGATGGAGATGGTCTACGAGGAGCCACCAGCGCCTCTGGAACCTCCCGAGGCTCCTGAGCCCGAGGGCTCGTGAAGATCGGCTTCTGCAGCCCACGACGCCCGCTACTTCAACATCCCTTCATCTTCAACGCTGTCAGGTGACATCCTTCAAGTTTCGTTTCCAGCTGGGAGCGCCCCCGAGGACTGCATTATTCCCGGGCCACGTGGATCCGTCCCTGCGGCATGTATCCCCTTTTTTACTTTATGTTCCTAGCTTACTTTTTGGGGGCGCCCCTCGGGCTACATCATCCCCAAGTCGCTCAGGCCAGACCCAGCGATGTCTGCCTTCCCTGCGTCTATCTAAATGAACTCGCTTCCTCGTGATTAACGTGCTTGACCTAGTTGCTTGCTCAACTGACACCAACCGATGGAGCTGCTCCCCAACGGCATGACGCTTGCGCATGGGTCCGTCCCTGCAACACCGAAAAACCTGAATGACTGAGCTCTGGCCGCGGCAGCCCCGCACAGTGCCACCTCATCAGGCCTTCAGTGCCTCGTCACCTCTACAAAGCAACCAACGGCTAGCCGCTTGTCATAACGGACTCTTGTTCTTCTTGTGGTGGGCCTGCAGGATCCCTTCAAGGAGCAGTGCCAGGCGTGGCCCTCACGGTGTCTTCTTCACTCTCGTCCACGCGATCCGCTTGCACGTTAAAGGGGGGGTACCTGAGCATCACGACTCATGGTCTCCTACTTGCTCTCCAGCCCTCACCCTCTGGCCTTAAACATGGCATCGCGACCTGGCATACCAGCGACGGCTGAGATCCGCTCGAGGGCGGGACTCGAGGAAGTAGAGCAGAAAGGGGAGTCAAGGCGAGAGGGAAGAGGCACATGGGGACCTCGCCAGGCAACCCCTCGCCGACCAATGCACGGACCTAGCGCCGCACCAGGAAGCGGTTCCTGACTCTCGAGATAAGTCACCCTCCGGAAAAACTAGCTATCGCAGCACCGTCCCCGCATCCAACGCAATCCCGTGTCAGCAACGTCGCGCTCCTTTCTCACCGAACGATGGCTGCTTGAGCGCTAAAGGGGACCTCCTGAGCATCGCGACTCAGGGGCTCTTACTGGACCCCGGGCCGCTCACCTCCTGGCCTTGACCACGGCATCGCGACCTGGCATACCAGCGACGGCTAAAGCCTGCCTTGGGACCGGGACCTGTCGGCGCAGACCACCAAGCCGTCGTGAGGTTCGAAAGGAAGAACTAAGCTAACATGGAATAAGCATCTCTCACTACTTCATGGCAAGGACTATATTAACAAACAGAACCACATGCATCTGACAAGCCCCCACGGGGCGCGCTTTCCGATTCCACGGAGGGAACAGAGGGAACGGGTCCTAGAAAACGCTAACTACACGTGCCTCCACGAGGGACGCCATCATCAACAGTGGGCCATCAGGCACCTGCGCCAACCTCATCCAGATCAGAGGCGGCGGCGGCCTAGCGAGCCCGTCCTGCTCCGAGATCGGAGCAGGCTCAGGGGCTCGTAGCTGTCATCGCTCGTCTCCGTAGTCGCGAAGAGCTCGGCGGAGTCGCTGGATCCTCCGGCGTCCCCGCCGCCTGAGGAGCCGCTGAGGGAGCGGACGGCGAGCCTGGTGCTCGCCGCGGCAGGGCCCCGACCACCTCTCTCAGGGCAGCACTCCAGCCGGCGTCCGTCCGCGTCGAAGACCTTGAAGAGCATCATGGAAGCGCCATCGTACTCCGGGTGGATTGCGAGGGCGCCCCTCGTCCTACAGACCCGGGCGATCTCGCCCCAGCCGAGAGTCATGAAGACTTTGCCCGGGGCGATGACCGCAACCTCCGCTTCAGTCGCGAGGGTGTTGCAGCCGGCGTGCTACAACCAGAGCTCCAAGTATCCCCCTGCGGCATCACGAAGGCGAAGGAGGGAGGAAGGTGAATCCAAGATTGAGGAGGCATGGCGGCGTGGAGCACAAACTCTCGGGAAGAGCCCTTGGCATGAACTCCAGGAGGGACAATGCGCACCACCGTGACCCGCCGGCATCGACGGCGGCATTGTCCATGGCGCTTGACATCAACTCCTGTAGGGCCCTCAAGGTGGTTGTACAAGGGCAGCGGAAACCCTGGCGACGGCCGCTCGCACCAAGGCCTCGACACCTCCTGTCGGGCGCCCTCACCTCGACCGCATAGGGCTGGCCGTTTCTTCGGCGGAAGCGGGTGGGGACCCTCTCGGGGAGCCTTTCCCTTCTCTTCCGCGGAGAACCGGCGGATCGGAGCCATTGCGGCAAGGTGGAGCAAGGACGGAGAAGAAGGAGAAGCAGGAAGAGATGGACTGGAAGGGCACGTGCCGTTCCGTACTTATAGCCGGAGGAGGCCAACCGCCGGCCTCCATGATCGCAGGTAATCATGACCCGCTTTGCATGCAGGGACTTGTCAATTCGTGTAGTCGCCGAGGCGTCATGGGGGAGCAGGGCCCCCACGACCAACCAACTGCCACGCGGCGCCCGAGGCCGCAGGCTGTTAGGGCCCACGGCGCTTCGCACTTGCCCCTTCGCTTCTCTGCTCAGCCAAGTCCGGGCGCGCCTTGGGCCCAGGGGCTACTGTCGGTGTTCTGGGTATGGGGGTCCCCAGACTTGCCTGCCTGCGGCCTATGGCGTGGCTCAAGGGGCGGCCCAGCATGGCCCATCTTCATCAGCACGAGCTTAAGACCCTCGCGAGGGGCCAAGCCTCACGGGGTGGACGACATGAAGCTTCCTCAGGCACAGCCTCGTCACGCTGGCTCGCAAGGAGGCGGAGAGATCAAGGCGGGGTACCTCACGAGGTGTCCATGACGCAAGCCATGACGACCAAGGGCACCAGGCGGGCGCCAGCCCGTGCAGTGTCCTCCTTTCCTCTTTGGTGCAAAGGGAGCAAGCGCAGGCGAGAGCATCAAGCAAAGGCATCCGTTTTGGTGCAACAAGACCAAGAGCATCGCAATGGCAGGAAGGAAGTCATTGTGGAGCCCAAGCCGGTGTCACCACCAAAGCCATTGACAGGCGAGGACCAACTTTAGTCAGGATAAGTGTACTGGATGTTCCCCTTCAAAATGGCCAATTGTTGGCGCCCTTCCCGCTCAATATTTGGGAAGAGGCCCAGGGCCTTTGCCTATAAATAGGACTAGCCACCCACAAGGTAGAGGCATGAGGAGAAAACCAGCAGAAAGAGCGACTGAACTCCCCTAGCAGTTCACCGCACCAGCCAAGAATAGACCCTCGCGAGGGTGTTCTTCCTTGTATTGTTCATCATCAGCCCAAGAGGCAATCCACCACACCACAAACTAGAGTAGGGTATTGCACCACAATGGTGGCCCGAACTAGTATAAACCACGTGTCTCTTGTGTTGTTCCTTTCATAGCTTAGATCCTAGCGAGGCGGTGAGGTGCAGGTAGGTAGAGGGTGAAATCTCCGCGCACACCCCAGTGTTCAAATCTAGAGGGTCTGCCGGAACCCGAAATCCGACAGCACTGGAGCTGTGATGAGATAAGTAATGATATAGTTTTGCATCTTAATTTATTGCTATGGCTAGAACGAGCAATTGTTTTGCCACTGATTTGATGCCATACGTAATTATCTCTACTTGTGCAAACAGGGATCTTCTTTGAAGATACCATATATTTTAGTGGAACTGCACAAAAAGATATAGTAAGTATGGCCACCATAGTAGATAGCAAATGATGGTTCCGGAGAAGTGCTTCATCTGTATGCTCTACACAATCAGCCTCCTGACAAAGGTTGGTACCCGCCCACTAATTCATCCATATGATTGAGCTTTGTCATCTCTATTAGCGTTGTGCTACTATTTAGATACTGTCATGAAAAAGTGGTATTGTCCTTGAGAAGTGCTTCATCTGTGTTGTTTCAAATATTTCCTTTCCTTTTTTTCGAGCAAATAGGGATGCTAGCATTTAGTTGTCCTCTTGTCTTTGCACAATAGGATCATCTTCCTCTGAAGAAGAATATGGAGTACGTGAAGTGACTAGTTCCGATTATGCAAGGATGAAGAAGCACTGTCTATCTTCTCATCAGAAGGAGCAGTTGAAGGATGGTTACATTACTCCCCACAAGGCCAAACTAACTTCAGCTTAGAAGGACTGACAAATCTCCATTTTTTTGCTATGATGCACGAGTACAATGTTGTTCTAGGATTCTCATCAGAAGGAGCAGTTGAAGGACGGTTACATTACTCCCCACAAGGCCAAACTAACTTTAGCTCAGAAGGACTGACAAATCTCCATTTTTTTCCTGTGATGCGCGAGTACAATGTTGTTCTAGGATTATTTCTGGTGAGTTCCATTTTTCTAAAAGTGTGCTCTACATGGACCATGTAGGTGCCTATTTAAACTGTCAATTCATAGTACACTTTGCTTTATACTAATCACTTTTTTGTATTTGTGCAAACAGGGGTGATCGGCTTGATTTCAATGGGAACTGCACAAAACGTTCATGAATACATTGAATCAATCATTTCCACCACAAGAAAGGAGGTGCCGATAAGTTCAAGGCGTTGCAACATATAAGGGCGAAATCATACAAGCTACGCGTGAATTTGGTTGATTTTGGTGGAACTGCACAAAAAGAATAGTTGGTTTATTTAGCACGAGGTGCCATGTCAATGTCCGAACTGATGGCAAACCCTGCCCATTCCACAATCGTAGGCATTTGATATTTTGGAATGGGACAACCTTGTCAATTTTTTCTCAATGATTTTAAGACATGCGTTTGATATTTTCGAATGGGACGCCCTTGCTGTCAACAGCGTCGATCAATTTTTTCTTTATTCTTTAGTTGTGAAGTAAATATTGCCTCAAACATGTGAGTCGCTGAGATGCATAATCATCAATTGTTTTGAATGTTCTCTATGAATTGCCAGCCCTGTGTGTTTGATTGCAATGTACAAAAACGCTAAAAAGATGCTCAAACTCTTTGTACTCCAAACAGAACTTGTATAGAAAGGACCGGAGGGAGTACATGTGAAACTGCTGCAAACGAGGTGATCACTGTGGGAATAATGCTAGTGCATATTGTTTTGCATGTTCATCCAATGCCAGTGATACAGGGATTCGAACTAATCGAAATAAATTCATTCATACACGGTCGGATTTCATATAAACATGCCGGATTTAATTACATTTCATACATTCTTCAACTAAAAAGGGGTGTTTGTGGCCGCATGATCACCCAGATGCAGAGGCCGGGGGTCATCCTCCTTTTCTAAAAAAACTAAAAAGGGGTGCACTGGAGGTATAATTAATTAACCGAAGCTACCCACCTGTGTCCTGCTGAGCCGAACAGAATCTTTAGTGACTTAACTGCAGTTGCAGTTGCGTAACTGACATGTGGCCTATTGGGCCCACATGTCAGTCAGCCAACTGCACCAGCAGTTAAGTAGAAGCAGCATTCTTCTCCAGCGCAGCTCTCTGACTCCACGTCGCCGCCAAGATGCTAACCGGCCGTCAATGGTCAACCCTCCTAGCTTGGCTTCAACCGGAGGGTAGCAGCGGTGGCCTTACTTGGACCCGAGCGGCAGCGACCTACCATGTTCTACTCTTCCTCATTTTCTGTGTGGCGCGGCCTCGTTGGCAGCGGGGCGGGGCCTCGGCGGAGCCGGCGATGTCCTCTGTCTTGTTGCCAGCGGGCGGCGCCTCAGCGGAGCGGTGGAAATCCTCCCCCACGTTGCCGGCAGGGTGGGGCCTCTGCTGAGCGGTGATGTCCTCTGCCTCGTTGTTGGTGGAGCGGGGCCTCGGCGGAGCCGGCGATGTCCTATGCCTCGTTGTTGGCACCGCGGAGCCTCGGCGGAGCCGGCGGTGTCCTATGCCTCGTTGTTGGCGCCGCGGGGCGTTGTCGATGCCAGCGGAGCAGGGACTCGTCAATGCCGTCATTGTCCTCTACCTCATCCTCGGTCTCGCCAAACAGCGCCTCGCCCGCTTCATCGCCCTCTTTGCTAGCCTCTTTGTAGGCAGCCGCAGCCTCCGCCACCCGCATGCGGTACCGCCAGCGCTCGAGGCGGCCCTTGCAGGCGGAGCGGTACGAGTCGAGCAGCGCCTCCTGCTCCGCCCGCTCCGCGGAGATCTACTCCTCTGCCTGCAGGTGCTCCTGGAGGAGATGGTGGTTGTAGGCGGCGTCGGCCTGCGCCTCCCGGAACTGATCTTCACGCATCTGCCTCACCCTGTCCATATATTGGGCATGGGCCTCGCCGATGGTCATGGTGCAATGCACCGGCGAGGATGGTGCGGAGGAGGGGGTTGGCGCCGGATCATCGACTACCATGTTCTCCATTGGGACGTCGTCGTCCTCCGGCTGCCTGCCGGCCAGCCGGTCGGCAGCAATGGCTGCTATCTCCTCGTGGTCTGTCGTCCGCCCGTCCCGAAGAGCGCTGGAGCGCGAGGAAGCCATGATGGGCAGTAGTGGTGTGGACAGGAGAAAGGCAACGGATGCGGATGACTGCGGCTATGGCCAGCGCAGCAGTTTATATAGCAATGGTGGGCGGGCGGAGGGACGGACATGTGACGCCGGAGTAGCTGCCTCGGCAACCGTGTATCATCAATGTGTGTGGCAGATGGTCGGACAGATGGCACTTGTGTCGTTTGAAGGCGGAGCAATAGCTTGCACCGAGAAGCGGGGCGGCCGGCGCTGACTGTTTCGGGCAGAAAGAGCGCGCGGACGAGGAGATCACTTTACTTGGATAGGATGACAATGGGGACCCACCAGGTCCATAGCCTCACGTACGCAAGTGCCTCCTTATTATATATATATATATATATATATATATATATATAATTTATTTTGCTTCCCCCTGGTTTCCTGACATCACGGTCCCACACCATTGTCTACCTATGTACTCCCTCCTTTTTGGTTTATAGGGCTTATCTCAAAATTTTAGTTTTTCCATTTTATAAGGCTAAATTTGGTTGTTTTCCATCACATGTTCAGATTCCAAGGTGCATTAAATCATTGCATGCAAGTATTAAGAGAAAAGTGACCAATGCATGTACTTTATGCATGCATGCATTGCAATTAATGCATTGATAAACATATTTTTTTGAGGATAACAAGAGCATTAATTAGGTGCTTTTGCAAAACTAGAAAAAGTATTCCACCACTCACTATCTACCTTGATTGGTGAGATTTTTGAATTGAGCATTATAAACCGGAAAGGAGGGAGTAGTCAATAAACGAGAGAATTGCACAAGAAGCGGCCGACAGCTGGGACCAAGCAGCTCGAGCAGTATTTGTGTTTTTGAGGTGTGAGCACTGCAGAGATTTTTGATGTTTACCCTAGATATTAATTTTTCTCCTCTGAACAACAACGAAAATATCGTTGCAGGTATTAACTGGGCGGGCTATGGGCCGTCTAGCCCAGGCCAGATATCCAGCCCAGATATTATTATTTTTTCAAGCTGAAAATGGCTAGCCTAGCCATACTTTTTTTAGGAATACCCACGCAAGGTCAAGTTGTTATTCTCCGCCCTGCTGGGCTGCAAATCTTTCCTAGGAGGGATGCATTAGGCTTAACAAGAAAATGGGCTTTAAGAAATAATAAATGGGATGTAATTATAAAAACTGGGTAGTAACTATAAAAAATGCACCATACAGTGATTACTTTATAAAATATTATTTTTGGAATATTAAAAATTTTAATTTCATTAATTGTTGCGAGCGGAATGTTTCGTTGGATTTTTACGCAATATACATTTATATTGAAATTGTATTTAATCTGACTAAAATTTCGGGGTAAAAATATTCGGATCCCATCAAAATGTGGGAAATTTTATTGAATTATGTTTTGAACGGTCGGTTGAAATGGGTTGTACTTTTAACAAACTGTAAATGGGCTGTAGTAAATTCCATTAGAATTCAAAAATGGGCTACACATTCTTACAAATCTCAAATGGGCTATAAGTTCTCTGCCACACACTTGTGGCCTTACTAAGTTGACGCGTCGCCTAAAAAAACAGAGTTGACGGGTATGCAAGGCTTTGTCAACTTATAGTCGACACACGGTTCTGGCAGCAGTGGCCGTTGGATGTCCATCCAACGGATGCCATGCTTCTTCTTCAATCTCGGATATTCTAGTTTCACCTGCCCAAAAAATGATTCATCCCCCTGACATCTGGGGTGCACCGTTTTGGAAGCTGACCTGTAGGCCTACTAAGTTGACGTACCAAGGGCTTTGTCAACTTAGTCAATATAAACGATTCTAGCTGCAGTGACCGTACGATGTCCATCCAACGGCCGTCGTGCTTCTTCAACCTCTGGTCTTCTTGCTCCAGTCGCCCAAAGCAGCGTCGGTCGTGCCGCCTGCGCTTGCCTCCCGTGATCGGCTGTGCTGCCGCGGAGGCCTCACCGCCCCCTACTACTCCCACCGCTGGCCAGGCCATCCCTCCACTCACCCACTGACCCACACCCCCTGTTATTCTGCGGCGACAGCAGCGCAGCCGAACCAATGAACCCTCGTACTCCTCTCCGCGTGTGCATCCACTGCCACGTCTTAACCTGCTCCGCGTCATCCCCTTCCTAGGCCTCGCCGTCGTCCACCGCCGTGGTGCTCTCGGCACGGCGTGGTCAATGTGGTCAAGGAACGACTTCCATCGGACGTGGACTGTACGTGGAGAGGCTGACAGCTGGGTCCACGGCAGCCGCAAGGAAGTCCCTCCTTATTACGCGGAAAATAATTATTCCTCCACCTGACAGCGGGGACCCACCAGACGGGCCACCGTATTTCGTGAAAAAATGACTCGCCCCCTGACTGTTGGGACCCACGCGCTAAATCTTCGCACGCAAGGAAGTGTGTCTGGGAAAAAAACGATTCGCCCCCCTGACTGCTGGGACCCACCAGCTACATCTTCGCACGCAAGCAAGTGCGTCCGAAAAAAAACAATTCGCCCCCGACTGCTGGGACCCACCAGCTACACCTACGCACGCAAGGAAGTGCGTCCGGGCAAAAAAACAATTCGCCCTCTTGACTGCTAGGACCCAGCAGCTACACCTTCGCACGCAAGGAAGTGCGTCCGGGCAAAAAAAAACTATTCGCCCCCCTGACTGCTGGGACCCAGCAGCTACACCTTCACACGCAAGGAAGTGCGTCTGGGCGAAAAAAAAACGATTCGCCCCCCTGACTGCTGGGACCCACCAGCTACATCTTCGCAGGCAAGGAAGTGCCTGACAATTGGGACCCACCTGGTCGAAGCGTACGTAGCGTTGTCATCCTGGTCGAGAACGTGTACGTACATACTGGTCGATGTAGAGGCGCGCACGTGTCGTTGTAGAGGCGCGCACGTAGCATGTACACGTATGTACATCAACGAGGGTGCAAGAAAGAAATATGGCCACATACGTACATACAGGAGGGTCTCTAACACCTACTCACGCATACATACATGGCTGGGTCGGAACGGAGAAACAGCGTCGTCGTCCTGTTCATGGGGAGCCAACCGGCTAGGTCGGAACGGAATGCATGGTCGTGTTCATTGAGAGGGCTTGGACGGAACATGCGATGGAAATGAGGCCTGGCGTACCGCACAATGGAGGAAACGGCCTTGTGTTCGACCGGCCACGTTCGAAACGGGGTCCTGTTGATCGGGAGGGGCCTGGCGTACCGCAAAACGGAGGAAACGGACCTCCTACGGTCGAAACGGGGGTCGTGTTGATCGGGAGGGGTGTGGCGTATCGCAAAACGGATAAAACAGACTTGTGTTGGAGCGCTACGGTCGAAACGGGGGTCATGTTGATCGGGAGGGGTGTGGCATACCGCAAAACGGACGAAACGGACTTGTGTTGGAGCGCTACGGTCGAAACGGGGGTCCTGTTGATCGGGAGGGGTGTGGCGTACCGCAAAACGGACGAAACGGACTTGTGTTGGAGCGCTATGGTCGAAATGGGAGTCCTGTTCATCGGGAGGGGTGTGGCGTACCACAAAACGGGACTCCACTGGATACTATTCATCTCCACCGTTGACCTCCTCCAGCCTCCACGGGCTACCATCGACCTCCTCCAGCCTCCACAGGCTCCTGTTCATCCAGCCTCCACCGCGCGCTACTCCACCGGCTACTGTTCAACCACCCCTCCACGGGCACCCCTCCACCGTCTACTGTTCATCCAGCCCTCCACACCACAGGGTCCTGTTCAACCACCCCTCCACCGTCTACTGTTCCTCCAGCCCTCCACACCACGGGTTCCTATTCATCCAGAGGCAACACCACCGCTCACTGTTCATCCAACCCCCCCCCCCCCCAGCAACGCTCACTGTTCATCCTAGAGGCAGCATCGATTGGCTTCAGTTAGCAGCAGTAGCGAAGGAATCGCTCCATCGGGTTTAGTTAACAGCCACCGATCGATCGCTCGGGTTCAGTTAGATCCCAACGCCTCGCTCGACTTCAGTTAGAGCCAACGCCTCGCACACACACGCGCGTACGTACGAGAGAAATGCGCATCGCTCGGCCCTCGACCTCCCACCGTAACCGGCAACTCCCCGAAATTTTCCTCCCCCTCGCTTCTACCACGGTTTTTTCCGTCATGGATGGCCGAAAGAATGTCATGCAGCTGCGTCTCCGGCTCGCCCAGGACGAAAAGCCCATTTTCTGTCATGATTTTTTTCATAGAAGTAGGAGCCCACCACATCTATGATGATACCGGGTTTTGTCACAATTATCGTCATAGAAGTGTCATATGTATGACAGAAAAAAATTTCGTTCATCCCAAAATGTCACAGATGTGTCTTTTTTTGTAGTGTAGGATCAAGAACACACATATATTCATGAAAACATAATAGGTTCAGATCTGAAATCATGGCACTCGGGCCCTAGTGACAAGCATTAAGCATAGCAAAGTCATAACAACATCAATCTCAGAACATAGTGGATACTAGGGATCAAACCCTAACAAAACTAACTTGATTACATGGTAAATCTCATCCAACCCATCACCGTCCAGCAAGCTTACGATGGACTTACTCACGCACGGTGGTGACCATCATGAAATTGGTGATGGAGGATGGTTGATGATGACGACGTATCCACCTCTTCGGAGCCCCGAACGGACTCCAGATCAGCCCTCCCGAGAGAGATTAGGGCTTGGCGGTGGCTCCATGTCGTAAAACGCGATGAAACTTTCTCTCTGATTTTTTTCTCCCCGAGGCGGAATATATGGAGTTGGAGTTGAGGTCGGAGGAGGTCCAGGGGGCCCACGAGATAGGAGGTCGCACCCTAGGGGGGGCGCCCCCCTATCTCGTGGACAGGCTATGGGCCCCTGGCATTAATTCTTTCGCCAAAAATTCTTATTAATTCCAAAAAGTGCTTCCGTGGATTTCCAGGACATTCCGAGAACTTTTCTTTTCTACACATAAAACAACATCATGGCAGTTCTGCTGAAAACATCATCAGTCCGGGTTAGTTTCATTCCAATCATGCAAGTTAGAGTCCAAAACAAGGGAAAAAATGTTTGGAAAAGTAGATACGTTGGAGACGTATCAACTCCCCCAATCTTAAACCTTTGCTTGTCCTGAAGCAATTCAGTTGATAAACTGAAAGTGATAAGGAAAAACTTTTACAAACTCTGTTTGCTCTTGTTGTTGTAAACATGAAAAGCGGCATTCAAGTTTCAGCAAATGTTATGAACTAACGATACTCACAATAATACTTAGCTCTCACAATCACTCATATCAATAGCATAATCAGCGAGCGAGCCATAATAATAAAACTCGGATGGCAACACTTTCTCAAAATAATTATAACATGATATAACAAAATGGTATCTCGCTAGCCCTTTCTGAGACCGCAAAACATAAATGCAGAGCACCTTTAAAGATCAAGGACTGACTAAACATTGTAATTCATGGTAAAAGAGATCCAGTCAAGTCATACCCAATATAGACCAGTAATAATGAATGCAAATGACAGTGTGCTCTCCAGCGGGTGCTTTTAATAAGAAGGGTGATGACTCAACATAAAAGTAAATAGATAGGCCCTTCGCAGAGGGAAGCAGGGATTTGTAGAGGTGCCAGAGCTTGATTTTAAAATAGAGATTGAATAACATTTTGAGCTGTATACTTTTGTTGTCGACGCAACACCTATGAGATGGTAGTATCTTCCATACTACATGCATTATAGGCAGTTCCCAAAAAGAATGGTAAAGGTTTATACTCCCCCAACCACCAACAAGCACCAATCCATGGCTTGCTTGAAACAACGAGTGCCTCCAACATACAACAGCCCTGGGGGAGTTTTGTTTAATTATTTTGATTTGCTTTGATCTTTTTGGATCATGGGACTGGGCATCCCGGTTACCGGCCCTTTCTCGTGAATGAGGAGCGGAGTCCACTCCTCTTGAGAATAACCCACCTAGCATGGAAGATATAGACAACCCTAGTTGTACCATGAGCTGCTCGAGCATACCAAACAGAATTTCATTTGAAGGTTTGGAGTTTGGCACATACAAATTTACTTGGAACGGCAGGTAGATACCGCATATAGGTAGGTATAGTGGACTCATATGGAACAACTTTGGGGTTAAGGAGTTTGGATGCACAAGCAGTATTCTCGCTTAGTACAGGTGAAGGCTAGCAAAAGACTAGGAAGTGACCAACTGAGAGAGTGGCAACAGTCGTAAACATGCATTAAAATTAATTCACACCGAGTACAAGCATGAGTAGGATATAATCCACCATGAACATTAATATCGTGAAGGCTATGTTGATTTGATTCAGCTACATGCGTGAACATGTGCCAAGCCGAGTCACTCAATTCATTCAAAGGAGGATACCATCCCATCATATCACATCATAGTCATTCTAATAGCATGTTGGCACGCAAGGTAAACCATTATAACTCATAGCTAATCAAGCATGGCACTAGTAACTATAATCTCTAAATGTCATTCCAAATATTTTTACTTCATAATAGCCGACTCAGGAATGATGAACTCATCATATTTACAAAAACAAGAGAGGTCGAGTTCATACCAGCTTTTCTCATCCCATTAAGTCCATCATATATCGTCATTATTGCCTTTCACTCGCACGACCGAACGATGCGTATAATAATAAGAGTGTACATGCATTGGACTAAGCTGGAATCTGCAAGCATTCAACTCAAGAGAGAATACAAGTAATATGGGCTCTAAATTAAATAAACAATCATGCATATAAGAGCCACTAAGCATTTTCAATATGGTCTTCTCGACCCCCAAAGGAAAGAAAAGAAAATAAAACTATTTACACGGGAAAGCTCCCAACAAGTAAAAGAAGAACGAGAAATCCTTTTGTGTTTTCATTTAAACTCCTACTACAGGCAAGGAAATTAGACTAACTAATTTTTTTTGGTTTTTCTCAAGGTTTATAACACACAAGAAGAAAACTAGAAAAAGAAATTTAAACAAGCATGGATAATACAATGAAAGTGTATGAGCACCGACGACTAGTGTGTGAACATGAATGTAAAGTCGGTGAGAAATACGTACTCCCCCAAGCTTAGGCTTTTGGCCTAAGTTGGTTCAATACCAAGGACCGCCTGGCTGATATCCATAAGTGAAACTGGGGTAGTACTGAGATGCAGAGGCGACCGCCTCCTGAGCAGCAACGTGTTGGCGAGCTGCCTCCAGTGTGACAAGAAGATTTTCTGCAAGCAAATCAAACAACAAAGGCGCAGGCAAAATAATAATCTCAAAGTGTTTCTTATTGAATCTAAGTTTATACAAGAGCATCCTATCTTCGTTGTCAACAATAAACTTGTGTGCTACCATGCTCATGTAATCTAAAATGTGAGGAGGCAATATTGTCTCCTTTTCCTCATGGTGCCTAATGGGTATCTGAAAATGTCTAGCAAGACGTGCAACATAGATACCTCCAAATATGGGGCCTTTTGTACGATTCAGGACTAGCCGTTTAGCAATGACGGCACCCATACTAAAAGTATTGTCTCCAAGCAAAGCATGTTGAAGAATGATAATATCAGGAAGGCTCAAGTTTCCACTATTTCCACGACCAATCAAGCATCTACTAGCAAATATGGCAAAGTAGCATAAAACAGGAAAGTGTATGCTAGAGAATTTTGCCTCGGAACCCTTCTTTGGCTCCTCTACGGCGATAGTATTAACAAAGCCCGCCACATCTTCACGATGGGGTTCCTCTAATTGTCCCACATATGGTATCCTACATACCGCGCAAAAATGACGTAAAGACATTTCTTTGAACTCATCATATAAATGAAATGATACTGCAGGCGGTGACTTCTTAGGATAAAAATAATTTTTTTGCACGAAAGTATTGGTGAGTAAGAGATACTGATCGATTCGGTCGTTTATGAAACCGGTGAGGCCTGCAGTCTCGATTAAAGCATGAAAATCTTCATGAATTCCAGCCTCTTTCAAGAATCCTCGCATGGCCATTCACATGATCGTACTTCCGCTAAGCGAGGAAGATTATACTTGGCTTTTTCCTTCTCTTGGGCTTGTTTTTCCTGGGAGCTTTGGCTAGAAGAGCCCCTCAAAAGTTTCCTCAACATTTTTCTGAAATTTTTAGTAACTTCAAAATAAAAGTGCATAAAACTAAACAAGAATGATATCAACTACTCCTACAAGTGCCTAGAGCCCATATCATGCATTGGAATTGCTTGGGACCTCAAAATTTTAACATGCAAGCTCAAGAACATGGTCACCTAGGCAGCAAAAATTTGCAATGAATAAAGCACTAGAACAAAAACTAATTGTACCAATGGAGGAGTCACATACCAAGCAACAATCTCCCAAAGCAGTTTTGTGAATGGAGCTTTGAGCTAAGAGATCAAAAATCGCAGCAAAACGAGCTAGAACTCGTGCTTGAGCTGGATGGGGATTTTTCTGGCTAGAAGATGAAGTGTGTGGGAGCTGGCATAAGTGGAGGGGAGCCACCAAGGGCCCACGAGACAGGGGGGTGCGCCCTACATGGGGGGTGCGCCCTCCTCTCTCGTGGCCTGGTGCTTGCCCCTCCTGCAGTGTTTTAAGTGCCTAAAAGCCTCAAATATTCCAGAAAAAATCATACTAAATTTGCAGGGCATTTGGAGCACTTTTATTTTCGGACTATTTTTTTAATGCACGGATAATTCAGGAAACAAACGGATAATACTATTTTTGCTTTATTTATTCTACATAACAAAAAGTAAAAAGAGGGTACAGAAGGTTGTGCCTTCTAGTTTCATCCATCCCGTGATCATCAAAATGAACCCGCTAACAAGGTTGATCAAGTCTTCTTAACAAACTCATTCCGAATAACACAGAACCGGAGAAGTTTCGAATGACACTAAGTTACCTCAACGGGGATATGAAAATCCCCAACAATAAGAATATCATACTTTTTCTTGACAATAGGGAGAGGAAATTCAAAATCTCCAAAAATGATAGTTGGAACTTTTTCAATAGAATTGATGCTATGAACTTGAGATTGTTTCCTCGGAAAGTGTACCATATGTTCACTGCCATTAACATGAAAAGTGACATTGCCTTTGTTGCAATCAATAACAGCCCCTGCAGTATTAAGAAAAGGTCTACCAAGTATAATAGACATACTATCGTCCTCGGGAATATCAAGAATAACAAAGTCCGTTAAGATAGTGACATTTGCAACCACAACAGGCACACCTCACAAATACCGACAGGTATAGCAGTTGATTTATCAGCCATTTGCAAAGATATTTCAGTAGGTATCAACTTATTCAATTCAAGTCTACGATATAAAGAGAGAGGCATAAAACTAACACCGGCTCCAAGATCACATAAAGCAGTTCTAACATAATTTATTTTAATGGAGCATGGTATAGTTGGAACACCCAGATCTCCAAGTTTCTTTGGTATTCCACCCTTAAAAGTGTAATTAGCAAGCATGGTGGAAACTTCAGCTTTCGGTATCTTTCTTTTATTTGTGATGATATCCTTCATATACTTAGCATAAGGATTTACTTTAAGCATATCAGTTAAGCGCATACGTAAGAAAATAGGTCTAATCATTTCAGCAAAGCGCTCAAAATCCTCATCATCCTTTGACATGGATGGTTTAGGAGGAAAGGGCATGGGTTTCTGAACCCATGGTTCTCTTTCTTTACCGTGCTTCCTAGCAACAAAATCTCTCTTATCATAATGTTGATTCTTTGATTGTTGGTTATCAAGATCAACATCAGGTTCAATCTCTACATCATTATCTTTGCTAGGTTGAGCATCAACATGAACATTATCATTAACATTATCGCTAGGTTCATGTTCATCACCTGATTGTGTTTCAGTATCAGAAATAGAAATATCATTGGGATTCTCAGGTGTGTCTACAGTAGGTTCACTAGAAGCATGCAACGTTCTATCGTTTTTCTTTTTCTTCTTCTTAGAATAACTAGGTGCCTCTAAATTATTTCTCCAAGAATCTTGCTTGATTCTCTTAGGGTGGCCTTCAGGATACAAAGGTTCCTGAGTCATTCTACCAGTTCTAGTAGCCACTCTAACGGCAAAGTCATTTTTATTATTCAATTCATCAAGCAAATCATTTTGAGCTTTGAGTACTTGCTCAGCTTGAGTAGCAACCATAGAAGCATATTTGCTAACGCGGTGAAGTTCATCTTTAACTCTAACCAGATTATCACCTACGCGTCCTATCTCGAAAGCATTATTCTTTAACTCTCTACATAGATAAGCATTAAAACTTTCTTGTCTAGCCATAAAGTCATCGAATTATTCTAAGCATGGGCTATGAAATTTAGTAGAGGGTATTTTAACTTTATCATATCTATAGAGAGAATTTACCTTTACTACCTGTGTCGGGTTACCAAGACAATGTCGTTCTTCAGGCGGTAAATTAAGACCATGTATTTCTTCAATAGGTGGTAAATTCTTAACATCTTCAGCTTTAATACCTTTTTATTTCATTGATTTCTTTGCCTCTTGCATATCTTCAGGACTGAGAAATAAAACACCTCTCTTTTTCGGAGTGGGTTTAGGAATAGGCTCATGAGTTGGCTCAATTGGTTCAGGAATTACTTCAGGAACTGGCTCAGGAAGAGTCCAATTATTGTCATTAGTCAACATATTATTCAATAATATTTCAGCTTCGTTGACTGTTCTTTACCTGAAAACACAACCAGCACAACTATCCAAGTAGTCCTTGGAAGCATCGGTTAGTCCATTATAAAAGATATCAAGTATTTCATTTTTCTTAAGAGGATGATCAGGTAAAGCATTAAGTAACCGGAGAAGCCTCCCCCAAGCTTGTGGGAGACACTCTTCTTTGATTTGCAAAAAAATATATATTTCCCGCAAGGCAGCTTGTTTCTTATGAGCAGGGAAATATTTACCAGAGAAGTTATAAATCATATCCTGGGTACTACGCACACAACCAGGAGCAAGAGAATTATACCAAGTCTTAGCATCACCCTTTAATGAGAACGGAAATATCTTAAGGATGTATAAATAGCAAGACTTCTCATCATGAGTGAACAGGGCGGCTATATCATTCAACATGGTAAGATGTGCCACAACAGTTTCAGATTCAAGGCCATAAAAAGGATCAGATTCAACTAAAGTAATAATATCAGGATCAACAAAGAATTCATAATCCTTATCAGTAACACAGATAGGTGAAGTAGCAAAAGCAGGATCGGGTTTCATTCTAGCATTAAGAGACTGCTGTTTCCATTTAGCTAATAATTTCTTAAGATCATTTCTATCATTGCAAGCAAGAATTTCCATAGCAACTGCTTCATTCATAACATAACCCTTAGGAACAACAGGTAATACATAATCATTGGGGGAACGTTCATCATCATTATCATCAATAATAGGTTATTCAATATTTCCATTCCCCCTAACTCTAGCAAGTTGTTCATCTAGAAATTCACCTAATGGCAAAGTAGTATCACGCACAGAAGTAGTTTCATCATGCATAGCAGAAGTGGCATCATCAATAACATGCAACATATCAGAATTCATAGCAGTAGCAGGTTTAGGTGTCGCAAGCCTACTAATAACGGATGGAGAATCTAGTGCAGAGCTAGATGGCAGTTCCTTACCTCCCCTCGTAGTTGAGGGCAAAATCTTGGTCTTAGCGTCTTTCAAGTTCTTCATAGTGATATAAATCCCAAGTGACTCCGAGAATAGAGCTATGCTCCCCAGCAACGGCACCAGAAATTAGTCTTGATAACCCACAAGTGTAGGGGATCGCAACAGCTTTCGAGGGTGAAGTACAACCCAAATTTATTGATTCGACACAAGGGGAGTGAAAGAATATTCTTGAGTATTAGCTATTGAGTTGTCAATTCCACCACACCTGGATAACTTAGTATCTGCAGCAAAGTATTTAGTAGCAAAAGTGGTATGATAATAAAGGTAATGGTAGCAACAGTAAAGATAAATGTTTTTGGGTTTTTGTAGTAGTTGTAATAGTAGCAACGAAAAAGTAAATAAGCGTAGAACAATATATGAAAAGCTTGTAGGCAATGGATCAGTGATGGATAATTATGCCGGATGCGATTCCTCATGCAATAGTTATAACATAGGGTGATATAGAACTAGCTCCAATTCATCAATGTAATGTAGGCATGTATTTTGTAAATAGTCATACGTGCTTATGGAAAAGAACTTGCATGACATCTTTTGTCCTACCCTCCCGTGGCAGCGGGGTCCTTACGGAAAGTAAGGGATATTAAGGCCTCCTTTTAATAGAGAACCGGACAAAAGGATTAACACATAGTGAATACATGAACTTCTCAAACTACGGTCATCACCGAGAAGTATCCCGATTATTGTCACTTCAGGGTTGTCGGATCATAACACATAATAGGTGACTATAGACTTGCAAGATTGGATCAAAAACACACATATATTCATGAAAACATAATAGGTTCAGATCTGAAATCATGGAACTCGGGCCCTAGTGACAAGCATTAAGCATAGCAAAGTCATAGCAAGATCAATCTCAAAACATAGTGGATACTAGGGATCAAACCCTAACAAAACTAACTTGATTACATGGTAAATCTCATCCAACCCATCACCGTCCAGCAAGCCTACGATGGAATTACTCACGCACGACGGTGAGCATCATGAAATTGGTGATGGAGGATGGTTGATGATGACGACGGTGACGTGTCCCCCTCTCCGGAGCCCCGAACGAACTCCAAATCAGCCCTCCTGAGAGAGATTAGGGCTTGGCGGCGGCTCCGTGTCGTAAAACGCGATGAAACTTTCTCTCTGATTTTTTTCTCCCCGAGGCGGAATATATGGAGTTGGAGTTAAGGTCGGAGGAGGTCCTGGGGGACCACGAGATAGGAGGCCGCGCCCTGGGGGGCCTGTCTCGTGGACAGGCTATGGGCCCCCCTGGACATTCCGAGAATTTTTCTTTTCTACACATAAAACAACATCATGGCAGTTCTGCTGAAAACAGCATAAGTCCGGGTTAGTTTCATTCAAATCATGCAAGTTAGAGTCCAAAACAAGGGCAAAAGTGTTTGGAAAAGTAGATACATTGGAGACGTATCACTCTGCATTTATGTTTTGCAGTCTCAGAAAGGGCTAGCGAGATACCATTTTTTTATATCATGTTATAATTATTTTGAGAAAGTGTTGTCATCCGAGTTTTATTATTATGGCTCGCTAGCTAATTATGCTATTGATATGAGTGATTGTGAGAGCTAAGTATTATTGTGAGTATGTTTAGCTCATAATATTTGCTGAAACTTGAATGCTGGCTTTTCATGTTTACAACAACAAGAGCAAACAGAGTTTGTAGAAGTTATTCTTTATCACTTTCAGTTTATCAACTGAATTGCTTGAGGACAAGCAAAGGTTTAAGCTTGGGCCAGTTGATACGTCTCCAACCACTACAAAAAAAATACACTTCCATGATGATACGTGTTTGTCATAGTAGGTCGCGTTTTTTGTCATGCATGTACATCCATGACAAATTTATGACAGAATCAAGATAGTCATACCTGTGCTGTCATAGAAGTGTTCCATGACATTACCAAAATTATCATCACGGAAGTGTCCACTTCCATGACGATAAATTGCGTGTCACAGAAGTGCTTTCGTCAAGGGTGACCGACACGTGGCATCCACCGTAACGGAACACCGCTAAGCTATCGGGTCAGATTTTGGATCCGATAACCCATTAACAGCCCCGACCAATGGGAAATTTCCACGTGTAAAATTCTGATTGGCCGAAGGGAACACCTGTCAGCTCGTCAGTGGGCCAGATGTCGCCCGTCCATTGGAGGAGACATGCCTATGGTACGTCGACACGTGGCTGGGCCCAACAGAGGCCCATATAGGTTAAAAAGGCTGGCCCAGTTAAAGGCCCGTAGAGCTTAATCAGGTACTAGTGGGCCAGCCCAATAACGGCCTGCTTAATAAAGGCCCATTTATGGCCCAAAACCAGATCTGTCCCGTTAATTGTTCGCCCAATATTTGGGCCCATTTACGGCCCGAAGGTAGATCTGACCCGTTAATTTTTCGCCCAATATTTGGGCCCATTTGCGGCCCAAAGCCAAATTTGGCCCGTTAATTGTTCGCCGAATATTCGGGCCCAACTATAGCCCAGTGACTTTCGGCATGTTAGAGGCCTGATGTAGACATGGGCCCATTTCAGCCCGGTGTGACTTTCGGCATGGGAATGGCCTGTGCTGCCCATGGGCCATATATGGTCCGGCGGGACATCGGGCCCACTAACGGCCCGTGCTAATGGTGGCAACAGTTAAGCCCAACGTGACTTTGGGCCTGTTAAAGGCCTGTCGCATAATTTGGCCTGTTGATGCATGTACTAAGCTTTCGTCCTCTTAAAGGCCCATGATATCAGTGGGCCAACTAAGGCCCGAGATATGTTTCGGCCTGGTAACGGCCCGTGAGCTAACTGGGGCCATAACGGCCTGGTCTACATTTCGGCCTGCTCAAGGCCCGTCGACGACTAGTGAAAATTGAGGCCCAACATGCATTTTGGCCTGCTAAAGGCCCGTGGTTTCATCTCGGCCGTAACAAGCCGGTACAATATTCAGCCTGTTAATGGCCCAACGCTACCTGGGCCAAACTAAGCGCTGGGTCAACAAAAGGCCCAACTAAAATATAGGCCGGTGTAAGTTTGGGCTTGGCGCAATGTGTGAAGGCCCCAATCATTCGGGCCCAAGAAAGACGCAGGCTGGCCCAATTGTGGCCCGCTAAAAACATGGCCCGTTAGAGTCGAATGTTTCGGCCCGGTCGACTACATCTGATTTTTTTTCAGATAGCGAATGATGGCACTAACTAGTACGAATTAAGAACAAACCTACTCTATACAATAAAAAATTACGGCCTAGTAACTAAGAATAAACCTACACTATACAATAAAGGATTTAAGGTATATTACATCCACTGGGCATCGAAGTTCGCCACTAGTGATCATAAAGCGCAACGAAGAACAGATTACAAAAACTGGGCACCATTGCAGCGTAACAAAATAATACTGAACCGAGAACACTTCCAAGACAGTTCAAGAAAGGTTAGCCTTGCGGGGGAACTACTGCGCAAGCTGCTGAGCAAGGTTGTGAGACCGGCCTAGCATGTCGGTCATAGCTTCCAGGTGTAGCTGTTTAGCGATGAGGTTCTCATTGGTGTTCTCCGCAATCTTTCTTAGAGATAGGACTTCAAGTCGAAGTTGAGTTGCAGAATGCCTTTCTGCTAGAACTTGCGACTGAAGAAGTTGAACTGATTCAGACAACGAATTATGTGAGCTTGTCTAACTGTTAGTCTCAAGTAACTTGAACACTGCATCAAGACAAGACTTTGGGGTTGTCTCGCTATCTTCAAGATGTTTTGCCTTCTTTGTTGCAATATATGTTGGGTTTGTCTCACAGCCTTCAGCAGACTTGTGCATGCCATCAGGCATATCACCCTGAAACAAAGCAGAGAGATGACAGGTTTTGCACGTGTATAAACAAAGATGATAATTGTTCTGTCAATTCTATCCAATTTCAAATTAGAAAATAAAGAGTAAGTTCAAAATATCAATAGCATAATTTGGCATTGTTCATAATGCGGGGAGCTTCACCACACTACTGGATTACCATGTCAACATAACAAGCATAGATGAAGGGCAGAGAAAATCATTCTATCTATTTTGGGTAATGTGCATGGCATGTTGTTCATATCATCAACCACATCAGTTAGATAAAACAGGAGATGACAAGGTGCAAACATGGGCTGCTTCACCACACACTGGATTATAGATCCACAAAACCAAGCATACATATAGGGAGTATTAAGTAATGTGCATGGTATGAATAAGAAATTTGGTTTTACAAGTAAAACTTAGAACTTACGGTTCTTATGAACATGCATTTTGGTAGAAACAACAAACTAAACAGCAGTAAACGATAGGGAGTATGAGTAAATTAAACAGCAGTTGAGGATAAAGGCTTTAGAAGGACTGACTTACATTAATAGTTAACACCGGCTTTATAATGCCCTTCTCCATGTCAAGGGAAGGATAACTCAAGAATTTCAGCACAAAATCTTCTTCATAAGCATTGCCTGTACTCTACATTTTGTAGAGAGTAATTATAGATATGATAATACTAGAAGGGATAGAGGATAATGAAGATAAGATGCAGATTGATGCTACATAATCAACTACCAATCCCTGGAAGTACAAGCGTTACAGGACAAAATGTACTGACAAGAGCAATGGGCTACACTTCTGCACTGGCATTGTCTATGTATTCTACTTGTTGGTAAGATTAAATACAGATCTGATCTTTTTTAGTAAATGGTTGGCGAGGGAGATAAGATGCAGAATGCTACAAAATGAACCAATCCCTCTTCCAATAATACAAGAGTGTTTTGAACACTGGTGTACTGTACAAAACGTTATTATATTATGGGACGGAGGGAGTAGCTTTTAATGTAAGTACATTGATAGACCATGTTCAGTCCTTACAAGAGGACTGCAGAGCTAAACCTCTTCAAAAGCATTGGGTTGATTCTAAATTTGTGTAAGAGTCCATACGAATCTTATAATGTCCACCAAATGGACGATTACGAGGCTAACATGTGCAGTGGTGATACATAATCAAACAACTATGAAAGTAAGTATGGTCATACAGGGCAAGAGGTACTCACAAGAGCAATGAAGTGTGTAGTATAGTTGCGAGATTATGTGGTCCCTTGAGAACAAATGTTCTTCTGTTAAAAGTTTTCGTACAAGTGAGACATTAAGGCAAATGCAGAAATGTAGTTCAAATTGTGATGTGATATCATAGACAG
This sequence comes from Triticum aestivum, assembly GCF_018294505.1. Lineage (NCBI taxonomy): Eukaryota > Viridiplantae > Streptophyta > Magnoliopsida > Poales > Poaceae > Triticum > Triticum aestivum. The sequence goes on along the minus strand of NC_057804.1, from coordinate 59,501,278 downwards.
TACCTTACGCTGCAGCCGAGACCAATGTGTAACAAGATTATTCCAGTCACCGTCGGATAAATGTAGCACCAGACTTTACAGATATTTCGTTCAGAGGCTTGCCATCGAAGTGCGCTTGCCTCAGGTAGGAAAGATACTTCATCAACGAGTGCTTGAAAAGCGCAACCAACTCTTGCTCGTCATCAGAATCCAGTTTGCTCCTCGCCTATTTAAAAGAATAAAATCTTGTGTCTTCTGTCAGCAGAAACATATGCAGTAATGACCATGAATAACATTAGTACATTACTTACGCGTAAGTTGCAGAGGAAGACTGAAAATTGTTCTGTGTCTGCGGTATAATCTTTCCATGAAGGAAAGATGCGCACAAAGTTCCTCACAACAATATAAGCTTCGTCTTCTAAACTGGGAAGAAATGGAGCAGGGGTCCTATTTGCTGCAATTGGGGCTCTCTCTGGTTCGAAAAGGGATTTGGCAACTGGATTTGGTGTACTCTTTGCTGGAATGGGGGTTTTGCGTTGTCAGGACCCCGACTCGATGTCACATCGATCTAGCCTGTAGCACCTCATATCACTTTGCGGTCTCACGCGCGGTATCCCCACGGGTGTCGCCTTACCTTTGCCCGGGACCGTTTGCGCCTTTTGGCTCACGTATATGATAGTGTCGCTAGCATCCATATGATAAGGAGCCCGGGCTGACATGACTAGTCGTAAATCCAAAGTGGCACAGACTTACAGGGACAGGCATCCATGACCCAGCATCGAACGTGTCGGTCATCAGCAAGTGAATCCAGGCTGTAGCACTGGGCTAGCAGGACTCCGGTGAACCGGGCTGTAGCGGGCTAACAGGATTCTGGTATTCATCGCGTGACATTTCCCCGAACGGACAGACACAGGAACGAAGAAGGACACATGCCGGCCAGCCTAAGTGTTTCGGAGCAGTAGCAAGCTACCATGGCTCAGTGGAAACACTAGGAGACATTTCCCGGTAAGAGAGGCTACTAAAGATAAACAACTAGATGGTCAGATCCCACACATACCAAGCATTTCAATAACATACACACAATATGCTCGATATGTGCAAATACAACATGGCATCACAACATGACTCTACAAATCAAGTATTTTAATCAATAGGCTCCGAGGAGCGAGATATTACAAACATGGGTCTCATGACCCAACAATCAGAGCATACAAGTCAAAGCACAAGCGGAAGCTATCATGTCTGGGTACAGACATCTATAAATGAAAAAGGCCGAGAAGCCTGACTATCTATCAGATCCTGCCGAGGGCACAAGATCGTAGCTGAGGTATCAAGCTAAACGTCGAAGTCCACGTGGAACTACTAGTGAGACTGAAGTCTCTCTGCAAAAACATAAAATAGGCAAACGTGAGTACAAATGTACCCAGCAAGACTTACATCAGAGCTAACTACATATGCATCATTTTCAACAAGGGGGATGGTGGGGTTTAACTGCAGCAAGCCAGCTTTGACTCGGTGGCTATCCTGAACTACGACTGCGAGTAACTCTTTTGAGGTGGCGCACACGAGTCCACATATTCACCATATCAATACACCACTATGGATCCGCTCCCGTCTCCCTACGAGAACGCCATCCATAGCACTCACGCTTATCTTGCGTATTTTAGAGTATCCACTTTCACTTGTCTATGAACTGATATAAGCAACCCAGAAGTCCTTTTCCGCGGACACGGCTATTCGAATAGATTAGGTTAACCCTGCAGGGGTGTACTTCTTCACACACGCTCTCACCACTTACCGCCGTTTACACGACATGTACTCGGCAACCTTCAAGCGGAAGCCCAACGTGGGTGTCGGCCACGACCTACCTAATCACCTAAGTCTCTAGTCCAGGTTTATCGCCTATTCGGGTTCCATCCATGAGGAGATCCGGCCGGAGTTTCGCTCACAGCCCCAAACGATGTGAACAGGGTTCCCGAGACACCAAACGGGCGCCCGGTACACCGTGCCACGTGCCTACCGCATCACAGCCCACCCCTACGGTCAGCGCTGTCCACGGCCTCCAGCATACTACAAACACCAGAAACTACTTGCAACTCCTGGACAGAGGACAAGGGTGATTAAGAAGCCGAGAGGGTCCATTGGTTTCGGGCCCAATGCGTGGTAGTAGCTGAATCATGGATCACAAACACAGAACTCAGTTCCTGAGGACGGCTGCAATGAGACAACCCACCATGTACTCCTACATGGCCTCTCACCGCTACCTTTACCAAATCGTGTTCACACACTTAGCTCACACACAGTAGGACATGTTCACACACCTCTGATTCATCCCCGATGAATCAGACCTGACTCAACTCTAAGCAGTAGCAGGCATGACAAACAAACATGAATGAGTAGGCACATCAGGGCTCAAACAACTCCTACTCATGCTAGTGGGTTTCATCTATTTACTGTGGCAATGACAGGTCATGCAAAGGACAAAGGGGTTCAGCTACCGCAGCAAGTAACAGATGAATCGGTGTTGTCCTAATGCAGTAAAAGAGAGCAGGAGCGAGAGAGTAGGATTGTATCGGAATGAACAAGGGGGTTTTGCTTGCCTGGCACTTCTGAAGATAACATTGAGTCTTCATCAGTGTCAACGACCACATCATCGGTATCACGTCTATCGAGAGGGGACAGATACCGGCAAATACAGAAAGAACACGATCAATGCAATGCACAGTATGATGCATGCTATGACATGGCAATATGAATGTGTTTTGGGCTAATGCACCTAAAACCAGATTAAATGAAGTTGGTTTGAATACAAGATTCAAATTCAAACTCCATATGTGATTATTCAAATGCCATTTAATTGATTTGTGCTAAACAGCAGCTATAAGTTGTTCTAACATGCATGAAAATGGTATAGATGGATTCCTTGAATTTTTCTGATAATTTTTCATATATAAATTATTTAATTTGGAGTTACGGTTAATTTTCTATGATTTATTGAAGTTTTAGGCATTTTCTGAAATTTCCTGATTATTTTTAAATCCAGAAATACTTATTGCGTCAGCCTGACATCATCATGACGTCAGCAGGTCAACTGGGTCGCCCAGAGTCAAACCTGACGTGTGGGGTCCACACGTCAGTGACTAACTAACTAACCTAATTTAATTAGAGCCTGGGCCCGCATGTCAGTGTCAGCAGAGGGGGTAATTAGTTAACATAGACTAAACTAATTAGCAGGGGGGCTGGCCCCACCTGTCATCGACCCAGGGGGGGTCAAACCCCTGGTCAGCGGGGCCTAACCCGCCGGCGGCTCGTCGCCGGTGGCAACAGGCGCGGCGAAGGGCTCGGGCTCACTCCTCCGGCGTCCAAATGGACGGAGGAGAGCGGCTACGGAGAGCTGGAGCTCACCCGCGCCCGTTTCAGCAAGCAGCAGCAGCTAGGGCGGCCAGAGACGACGGCCCCGAGCTCGGCAGCGGCGGCCGGAGCTTGGGCGTGCTCGGGTTCGATGTTACACGGCACGGCGAGGTCAGCTGAGGGCCTCTACGGACTCCTGAGATCACGGTGAGCACGACAGTGGCCTCAGATACGAGCTGGGGTGGCTGTGGCCACGGCCACGCCATGGCCGGCGGCGAGAGATTCTCGGGCAAAGTGGTGGGGCTAGCTAGAGAGGGAGGTGGGGCACGGGAAGA